>NW_013531704.1:976929-1148776 GCF_000836235.2 Papilio xuthus
TATCTAGATATAATTTCTGTTCAATTTAACTTCTTATAGTTGTACGTACTAAGGTCTGTTTTTGATTTATACTAATTTTATATATTGTTACTATATTTTGTATTAGCCCGTAAGCCCTTATATTATATCTTACATTTATACTCATTGTAAGCGAAACTTTGTGTTTTTTATGAGTAAATAAAGATCTTTAAACCGAAGTATTTTTACTATTTATTTATTGGTGCAATACCACAAAAACAGAAGAGTTCAAGAGATATACACTGTAGCTTCATTTTAAAATGTATTTAAATACCTTTCATAACCGTTCATATAATATTTGATCTAGTACAATAAATCTACGATTAGTTAAACAGATCTGGATTTACATTCTCAGGGTAATATAACTTATGTAGGTAACTCACATGTTATGCCAGTCGGGCAGTATAGTTCGCGACCACTCGTGCGCATGCGTAGCAAGACGTTCCTCGTGGCGCAGCGCGTGGTGTACGCGTGCAAGCCGCGCGGCCGCCTCGCGCTCCACACGACGCCGCGCCGCCTGCACCATACGGGCATGCTCCAGACGATGCCGCATTGCCTCCTCCGAGCATTTAGCAGGCAGATTGGATGGCCTGCAAATACAACATCGTAAAATTTATGTGACCTGGTCAACTACTATTTATGTTTTTTTTGTTGTCCGCCAGTATTTAGATCATTTTTGAAAACTCTACAACCCTAAATATAACACAAATAAGATGACATGAACATCCATCCTGTATTCTTTTTGTTTTAGAGCAGAATCTAGATGACTTATTTTACAAAATACTGATCATATCGATAACTTAACTAACTAATTATATTTGCTACTTGATTGAGGTAACGTAATATTTTATGGCAACCCTAACGTATATGCGTTGTCTTGAAGAAAATATACAACAGTGTCAAATATATTAAAAACTTAATATTGTTTGGAAATATAATGTACATTAGAGATGTTGCGAACACAAAATTGCTTCTAAATATTTATAAAGAAATCTGTGTTAATAAGCTACTAAAAAACACTGAAACCTTACCCCAGTTGTGTTAGCGTGCACATGTTACGACTCAACCAAATGAACCTATTCAAACGTGTAAACATCGCGTGTTTTACTCAGAATTTTTTTTAATTCGTGTTGCATCTAATAAACACGTTATCCTATTTGCATTAAGAAATCTGAGACATTTTTTCATTACATAATGAGCAATTATTATTATTTATTTATATCATAAGGTGGCAAACGAGCGAGCGGCCGACTGTAATCGCTGAAATAGCAAAGTGACCGTTGCCCATAGACATACGCAATTGCATATGCGTTGCCTATCTTTAATCGACGGAGGGTGCACAGAAAGAAAATATCCTCCCTTGCCATGCATCCTCTCATCTGGAAAGTCCACTTCCACTTCCCATTCTTTCCTTATAAGAAAAAGGGTGAAGAAGGAAAGTGGACTAAATTAAGCCTCCGGGACGCATTAAACATATTAAATGTTATAATCCGTACTTATTTTTTTTTATAAATGCAATGTCTGCCAAGCCTTGTTGAACTAAAGAGGCGTGAAGTCTTATTTGTAAAGGTATGCATAGTTTTATAAGGCTTTAAAATAGTATACAGTTGAACGACCCGTATTTAGAATATTCAAGATTTATACGATACGATAGTATGGTAAAAAGAGGGTCAAATACCTTACGTATGTTATGTTTTAGCTTAGACGATTATTTTTTTTCTATTTAACGCCGTCTTTCGGCCAGCACCATTAGACGGCAACAACCTTATTAATATTTATTTCGAAGAAATTCAAATATCGACTCGTGAAGAAGTTTAAATAAGTTCGCTTGTTTTGTCACACTCACTAACATTGGATCGAAAGAGATAGACATACCTTTATTTATATCTAATGGTACTATGTTTGAAATATCATTTAATTCCTTTGCCAATAATCTTACTTTACTAATCTTATTAATATTATAAATGTGAAAGTTAGATGGTTAAATGGATGTATGGATGGATATTTGTTTGAAGGTATGTCCAGAACGCCCGAACGAATTGCGATTAATTGGCATACATATAGAACATAGTCTAGAAGGACACATAGGCTATTTATTAAGGTTTTTTTTAATTCCGCGCGGACGGAATCGCAAGCGATAGCCAGTAGTTACTAAATAGAAGGATGAGATTTAAAGGGATGACCTTAGCGTTACTGAGTTACTCCCCATAATAATAATTCCCTTCTGCTGTTGTAAATAATGAGGGGTCCGACCCTTATTCCAGACGGAATAGTCTATAGCTATGTCGAATCAATTCAAGTCAATTTAGATGTCTGTCGAACTTATATCGCTTGGGGGTGTATCGCGTTGTGGAAAATATTTTCTCAGTTAAAAGAAATAGAATCATTGTTTCGAATGTCGTTTTATTAATATAATAAGAATATTACTGTTTTATTTTAAACATTGTTTTTCTTTTGTCTCCAAAGTTACATTGAAATTCAATATCTGGAAGAAACATTACCAATGAAATAAAAGTTGAACACAAATGAATATAAATTTTTCTTGACAACTTCATTGAAATTTAACGTCTTATCATTGATTTGTTTTGTTCTTTGTCTAATTATAAATTAACGAAGTTGAAAATTGATCGGTAACTACTCTTCTGTAAATACTTAAAGTCCACGGCGAGTCGTAAGAGAGGAATGAACCCAACTACCCTTATGCTACATACTTTATTTATAGAATCGGAACTAAGGGTGACATAGACTTAACCCATTTAGATAAATCTATGTATCAAACTAGTGTTTATATACATCATAATATGCATATTAAAAATCTTTAAAAATGTTTGCCTATTCGTCTAAAATTGAAAATTTTAGATACGTGATTAACTAAAGTCACAAAGATAAGTTAACACATTTTTCGTCTAATAATTTGCAGCCCAAATACGTTTTTTAATTAAAAGCTCAACTTCTCCTATTTTACCTCTGTAGGGGTGTCAAAATACATTTACTTATGCAATCATTTTAATGACTGACTCTATTGTAAAAACAAATCCTAACGACGCATCATTTGCATGGGGCACAAAAAGCCCTGCAGTTACGTGCAAATTGCAATGCCGCGGCCTCTCATTAAAACCCGGTATTTCCGCCTCTACTATTCACAGGGTTACCACCTTAACGAAAATTTTAATACATTAAAAATAACATTCCAAGAAATATATTTTTACCGCGAAATTCGCCTGACATTTTAAATCACACATATTGCCGTCTCTTTTTCTCGAAATAAATAAGAGAGTGACAAAATATCCTAATACAAGTGAGGTAAACTTGTATTACTTATGGAACTTAATTCTAGAAATAATTAGTAGTCGTTCTCTATTTCCACGCATTCTATCAACATAAGTGAGAATTTTTTAAACGCAAACGAAATAATTATAGCGTTTCAAATTAAACGCAATTTAACATAGAATATAAAGCTTATGTAAATTTCGTACAAAAATATTTCTTACTAGATTACCTTGAAGTCTTAACGTCGTGATTGTTCTCACGCGCATTGAAAAGAAACAAATATTATAATATAGCATATTTTAAATACAATTCATACTTGACTGTAGAAGGGCCAATACGCATTTACTTTTCATTAATAAAACACATTCCGTCAGTTCATTTCGAACAGTTCTAAAGTTGCAATTTAATCTAATAAGCAAATTCATGAGTTGCATCTATGTATGCATTTGCGGAATCGCAACTGCGCAAATTGCGACCCGCAGCCGTCCGACAGCAAGTCACGAACTTGCTTCAAATTGCGATCGAAGCTCGGAGAATATTCTATAGAACAGCGACCACCAATCTATTCTCACCAGGAATCGCACTAATCGCAGTAATTCCTAAACTGATACAGAAACCCTTGAATTTCACGAAAGACCCGTCAAGGTTGCGGTGTAGCAGCAAGGGGTCGCAAACACAAAATTCTGAAAAGGATCTACTATGAGTAAATTTTTGAATCCCTTAATGAACCTCAAAGCATACTAAGGAACCTTGATAATTTTAGCTGTTGAGTCACGGTTACACATATTCTATTATTAACAAAAAATGAATATACTTATAGGTATATGAACCGTTACAAAGTTAAAGGTCGATAAAGTTGAATGTCCTGTTGAGGCTACACACCCAAGTATAACCTCATTTTCACACCCACATAATTTACTAAACTACGGACTGAGGTCCGTAAATATGTAACAAAAATGAAAACAAAATACGATATTTGACAGTTTATTGCAAGATAATCTATGATTCCATGATCAATTTAAGTTATTTGAAATTTAAAAGAAATTATTTGCAACCAAGAAACCTATTGTAAATATTATGGTATCACTTCACACCAGTATCTAAAATTAGTCACGATGTATAAAAATTTTAAACAGACGAAATATAAAACAAATGAAACATAAAAAAGTTCACTTCACATGTAGAAGGGAAGTTGTTTTTGTGAGTTACTTCCAGCAATTACAACGATACTTCCAGAAGAACACGTAGCAACTATTTGTGCTATTGTACAACATCCGTATGTCTAACATCCTACTTATTTGGTTTCTCAATTACAGTATTATTATTGGATTTGCAACGAGTCGAAGAAACTACATTAATATAACTATTGTTAACACTTTCAGTGCCACCGACTCGCCCTGTAAGTTAACATAGAAATCATTATCGCAGTGAAAGTGTTAAAAAAAGTTCTACGACTAAAAATAGATCGATATTTTTTTCTTTATTTTTTCAAATAGACAAAATAAGTACTGATACTGTATTTTTATATATAAATAAACTGCATGTAATACATGTTTTCTTATCACAACTCTCCACTGTTAAACGAAGGCCTTCGATTACCACAATGGCCGGTCCTGTGTTTTAATAAATAAGTAGTAAATATTATTTTGATGGCTTGTTTATAAAATATACTATGATAAACCTAATTATTGTGATATTATTATGATTAAATGGTCTATATTCATGATTCGGTCTGGTCATCAGTCAGTTAATCATTACAGTCTGTAAATACAAATAGTCAGTCCTACTGTCAGTATATTTTGAATTTTATACAGAACCTTATTTATTTTCCTTAACCTAAAACTACTATATATGTTAAGAAACAACCCTATAAAGCCGATAAAGATCTTGTGACACTGTTCCTGAGAGAATTTATACTTTGGTTCATAACTCTAGCAAAACTCACCTGTCATGTTGTATAAGGGCAATAGAACTTGCTACTAGATCTTCAAACTGCTTCTCACTGGCGGAGCTACCTTGCCTCTTGTGATGATGGGGGGTATTAGCAGCCGATGACACCGGGGTCAATGACTTCTGACTTTCAGAGCCAGTCTTAACTGACAGGTTATTTGTGGACTTGCTGCCGAAGAGACGCCAAGTAACACCAGTAGTTGTCGACTCTTGTGTCTTTGATGAACTGCTTTTCCATGGGAAAACACCTCTGTAACAATATAAAAGAATTACTTTATAAGATTGAAATAAAACACCCTCAAAGTCATTGTTACATTAGGGAAGATACTATCTGAGAAATCTACACTAAGGAACTACTTTAAAAATTAATTGACGTATTCATTTCAAAGAAGCTGTAGTACGTCTAAGCCCAAATCGCTTGGTACATTGAAGTTCAACCAACAGCTTTTCGTTTACACATTTGAAACACATAGTTATATCATTTAAAAGCTAAATAAATAAACGAACGTTACAAAACTAAACAAAGAAGTTAATTTAGGCCATGTTGTAACATGTTACAGTTCATACATCCAATGTTCAACAAACATACAAACGTTCTGTAAACATCAAAACAGAATCCAAATGAACCGATCTATAAATACCATCCCGGACTCAAAACATTGGCACAAGAATACAAGAATACTTCATGAATACACAACGCTGTATGAATACTATATTCATAGGACGAAGCATACATACTTTATTTGATAGCATACATAATGTTACAATATCAGTTTAATTATTAATCACAATTGACGTAGTTCGCGGCTTTAAATATAACTCAAGGCTTCCTATACTTGTAGACGACTTAACAATGTCTAGAAGGTAAATGTTATTACATAACTAGCTGTCGCTCGCGACTCCGTCCGCGCGGGATTAAAAATAGATGTTGGCCGATTCTCAGACCTACTCAATATGTTCACAAAATTTCATGAGAACAGGTCAAGCCGTTTCGGAGGAGTATGGGAACGAAAATTGTGACACGAGAATTTTATAAATAAGATAAATAACAATCAATATTAGGATCACTTGGATACATATAGATGTCAGTAAACATGATATTTTATTAAACTGTTTCTTGCTTTGTTTAAAACTATTCAAGACTGTGCTTATCAAATAAAGGGACCGTTATTTCTTTCGATCAGAATGTCGATGATCAATCCTAATCCTACTAATGTTATAAATTTGAATGTTTAGATGGATAAAAGGATGTTTCTTTGAAGGTATCCGGAACGGCTAGACGGATTTTGATGAAATTTTGCACAGATATAGAACATAGTCTAGAAGAATACATAGATTGCTCATGAAGTTTTTTTTTTTAATTCCGTGTGGATGAAGTCACGGGCGACAGCTAGACACTTTGATGATTATAGTTCGAAAAGCGACTTAACAAATAGATCTTCTAACCAGGAAACCACTGCGTTCTTAAAATAGTACTTGCTGTAACGTAATTGTAATCATTGTTAACAGAGTTAGCGTGGGTGCATCATGTCGGGATGTGATTGCTAGGGATGCGTAGGTAGCACAAGATACCGTTTAAATCAGTTATTGTAATACTTCCTAAATAGCAGTAAGTATTCTGACGTATAGTTGCTTTGAACTAGCAGATACAAAAGGACTTACCGTGAGTTTCTAAGACCAAATATATGAAATGAAACAATATGTTTTAAACGGAGATTTAGGACTTCGAAATCCACAGTGAGACTTGTTAAAGATTAAAGTGGATAATAGAAACCCGATTTTGTTTTTTTGTAATAAGCCGAAAGTACGAGTTGATAATTTGAAAAAATATTAAGGGAGATTAAGGAAATGAGTATAACAAGGACGTCTTGAGTGAGGTCGCATCGTGTAGGAGTGTGACATTTGTACATCTCAATTGGAAACGACCTTTATAATTATCGGCCACGCAAGGCTGGATCTGAGTATGTTTTGGACACAGTAATGATTAGCTTTCGCGGCCATATTCATTTGCCTTATATCACACAACGAAATTAAATAAATATATAATAAAATTGCTTGAGAGATCATTTTTTTCGAATTTATAATGTAACTACATAAAGAATAATGATTCGGTCATCCTTTTTTGTTCGACACATCAATTTCATATTCGCCAAGCAATATTCTACTTTAGTTACCAAGAAATAATTGTCACAATCGTATACCAATCGAGTTTAGGAGTTCTCGACCAAGGGCGAATTTATAATTTATTTTTGTGACGTGAAGTTATGCAGCTATTGTGTAGTAATAGTATGTACATATATATTTACTACGATCTCATTGGCTAACAAAGTTATAGTAACATACAAGACAACAAAATAACATCTCGTTTTACAAAAAGTTATAAGTACTATTTTAGGCTAACCTGAGAGAATAACATTCATTCATATTTTGTTATAGCATTCAACATTTTTACGGGCACTCAACGGGCACTGGAAAATTAATAATAATAATTAATATAATCATAGTATCCATTAGTTTGGTGGAACATTCTGGAATTGACCAACTTTAATCAATTGCGTGTGACATACAACAGAGATAATCCTTAGTAAGATGCAGACAAGGGTATCAAAAATTTATTTTTATGAGAAGTAATCGATAACGATGACAATACAATTATAAAAAAGCTAGTGTTCTTTACTAATACAATCAAACCTCTATCAGCGAGACTCATTGTTTGGACGGACGAACTCCATAAGCGAGAAACTCGGGAGGGAAACCTTTGTAAGCGAGAAAAATATTGCGGTCTCGGACTCTCGCTTATCCAGGTTCGACTATATTTGCTATACTTCTTCATGTTTTTAGGACGATTAAATCGTATGCATATTTATAATACTATCGCGTTTTAATCGTATGTCGGTAATTTCTTTGCCTGCGAAGTAATAATTGGGATCATCTCCCCGTCCTTATCTTGTAGGGTCGTTATTTCAGTCAGTAATAATTGAGATGTAGAATATAAATTATTTGAACATGTTGGTACATAACACAGTAATCGTACGTAAGTGGCCGGCGCCTGGCACCGCGCGGTACGACACCGCCCAGTCTTGCATGACCTATCAACTACGCTGCATCTCATACAAATATTTAATTTTTATTATCTACATTGGAGAAGGAAAGTTTTTTGTTTACCAAAGACAAGAACGGATAAGTATTCATTCTGGTCTACAATGTATACATTAGACTACGATATTTATTTGTCTTTTTAAGTAGTTATTAATTCTTACTAAGTTTATAAATGTGAATGTTTAGATGGATGGATGTTTGTTTGAAGGTATCATCAGAACGGCTGAACGGATCTCGATGAAATTTGACATACATATAGAACGTAGACGGAGTCGCGGGCGACCGCTGGTTTTGTCAATAAAGTCTGAAATATTACGTTCATAATGTTCAGTACTAATTCGAATCTATAGGCATTTTATTCATGTAATCTCATTTTCAATTATTAATGCACCATTGAGATAAAACCTAGAGCACTAAAGGTCAGCTGATCTCGGAGCATCAACAAAAACGAGTGCCGAGCCGTGCATGGTACGATCCACACCTGTTGAGGAATTTCATACATAAACATACAACCGTGTTTTATAGCCGATGTTCAAGTACATTTATAGTTTCGCTTGAGAAAGGTAATAAGTTTAAAAGGAAAACTTTATAAACACATAAACCTACTTCATTGCAATAAACTAGAGTTAGACAAAAGGTAAATAAAGTCTTAAATGTGGCAGAAATTTATCTTTAGAACAAAAGACAACACAAGCTTATATATTAGCCATTAGGCATTAGTCGCAACCATTTTATTTCCTTCTAATAAATAGTAGAGACATATATGCATACATATAGCATACAATGGAAGAATATTCTGAACTCGGCAAGTACGAGACGTGCCCGATTAGCCGGTCACGCTGACGTGACCACCTTTAACCTGTCACGGAGATCTTTTAACATAAAGCGTACTTCAAAAACAATGAAGATACAAAAATAAACGTAATTAATATTTATGACGTTATGACGATTGAGATTTTTAAAAATAAAAATAACCGTGTATTTTGGACAACAATATCTCTGTATAAAACATATCGTCATCTTTGTCAAAACAGAGAAGAATATATTTTAAATGGGAATTTTTCAGAAACCCACAGTTAGACAATTATTTCCAGCTTGGTTCTTTCGGTTCTAGTCTGTTACTAGCGTAACAACTACCTTTCGAGAACAATAAAGCTCTCAAAAATTAGTCGTCTCTGTCTCTCTGTTTGAAGAAAAACGAGATAACTATATGTATTTGTACATGTATTTTGGTAGTGGAAACTCATAGGTAAAAAACCGGTTCTCACACATAAAGATATAGGCATGTAAAATCTACAGAACATAAAAACAACAATTACAGTGCTTACAGATCCCGCAATTAAATGATTACCATCTCAAAGCAATGGAAGCGAACGAATTAATTACATTGATGACGTACACTTTCAAAACAATAGGAAATAATAAGAAACTGCTTTGTATAGTAACTTTACCCATAATGTTAAAGTCTATGTAACACTAGCTGTCGCCCGTGACTCCGCTCGTGCGGTATTAAATACCCTAATTAGTAACCTATGTGCTCTTCCAGACTATGTTCAACATCTATGCCAAATTTCAGCGAGATCCATAGAGCTGTACTCGAGATACCTTCAAATAAACATCCATCCATCCGTCCGTCCGTCCATCCAAACATTCGCATTTATAATATTAGTAAGAAGATTAAGAATTTATTGATTATAAAAGCGCACTTTTTCGCAAAGAAGACATCAATGCTTCTGCGATACTTGTTTTAGATATCTTTAGTCAGCTACATATTCTCTTGTTTATATCCCAATATGAAATAAATGCAATAATCAGTTAATTCAACGTATTTATAGTTTTTTGCTTAGAAAGTACAAGACATTGCGTTACCTTGTAATAAGTCCTATGCCCTCTGAGTACGCTCCAATCCATGCCACAATCTAATATCACCTTCAAATACATTCTCAGGACAAAACTAATTATTTTTTAAATTAATTACTGTGTTACTTTTAGTACAAATTAATTTTAATGCCGGAACTCATAAAAAACATATGTTTTTAAAGAGCATATGTTTTTAATTCTCCAATGGGGACTACGTAAAACGTAAAATTGCGAATCCGCAGAGAAAGACATCCGCTGTGTTGAGAAAGCAGAATGACGTCAGGTCCACGACATTGGTACAGTTTCCAACGCGTTATGAAAGTCTCCGGTCCGGCTATGATGTCAGATTTGTAATAGAGAAATCATTATATCTTGCTTTATCAATATTATAGAATTTAGATGTTTATAAAAGTGGTACTACGTTCAAAAATATACGAAATTAGTATTTTGCTGCAAATCTTAACTATATCAGAAAAATATTCTTCTAAAACTTTATTTTTACAAAACTGTAAAGGGCCTGAGAGTACTTGTACTGTGGACCTATACTATATACGTACCCTACTACCGTATTGTTAATATGTTAGTTTCTTTCGTGATTTCTCGGTTAATATCCATAGGCTGTATAAAATAACCGTGGGTAAAAATTTATTATTGTTTAAGAGTTCATTGACCTATTGCCGTTAACAAGGTAAAGCAAATTATACGCTTTATTTAACAAATTACCTAATACAATTTGCAATATTGAGTAAAAGGCGGAAAGGAAATTGCTGTTTGGAAATAATTTATTATAAATATTACCCAAGATGATACCCGAAAATATAATTAATTTGTTAATTTACATAGACCACATTACATAGAAATAAATTATAAAATTTATATAAAGCGAAATTTAACCTAAAACTTATATAATTAGACATTCAACTAACACGTTGAAATTATATAATTTTATTTATTAATTACATTTGTTTATCAAAATATATAAATTTTCTCAAGTACTCAATTAATATTAACATAAATGCCGTGAATTCCGACCAACGTTACGAAAGAGTCAAACGCATTGTTCGTACAAGTTTCTTTGAAATACGCAGCAATGCGTTACGCGTACGTAAATTGTGGGGTGCGTTACGTCACCCCGAACGAATTCTTCGTACATTTCTTTGACATTGAAGAGACAGGACCTGTCAATCGCTTTCATTAATAATAATAGCGCTATATAATAATAGTCAACTTTACCTCTCGCCCCCTGCGAATAGTGGCAGTAGCTCTTGCCTAGTCCGCTTCTCTATAGTCTAATACATTTACGTACTAAATCAAGTGAGACATTAAGACTAAACGTGAGGTCAACACAAACTGCCAGAGTTAAACTAGACGTCATGTTTGATTACGAAATGTACATAAAAAGATATGTAAAGTAACAAATCTAGCTAATCTTATATCTATGTTAAACATAATACACGGATAAGGGGTTTCTCAAAACATCTGTATACTGTTCATAACATTGGTCGGAATTCAAAGAATTTAAATTGGCCGTACATCACGGCTTCAAATGCGTCAGAGCGGTAAACGTTTAGTACGCAGACCGCACCAAAGGCACGCTATAAACACAGACGGCATGTCTTACAGTATCTTATTCTTAAGTCTACGGCCTGTCTTGTATTTACATGTGCCTACATTCACTCGGGAACTAAGGATGAATGGTTAAAAGAATCTTATATGGTTCACGAGACCACGCTTGTAGTATTTCTGCCACACTCAAATTAGTTATTTGGTCAATAAAGAAGATCCTTAGTGCAGATTTCTTACATTAAATCTGCACTAAGGGAGACACTTACCGACTCTGAGTGCGGAAGTAAAGTCTGTACCAAGCATTATGGGCACAAGAAAAAATACTCGTTATGTGTTGACTTTAACCCTTAGCAATACGTTGTTATTTTTAAAAATGTGTAAAAAAAACTACTAAATATTAGTACTATTAAAAGCAAATGTAGGCTAAATTCCAGTCTGCCTTGTACCTTCACGGAAAAAGTATACAAAAAGTTCTACAACATCCATTAGTGCGCTCACAGCATTCCATAGTGCGCCCTTGACCAGAGCTCAATGGATGCAGTTCCGTGCAGGCACACATGGGAATATAGACCTTGTGTAATTGACATAAGGGTGTGAATATCACGATTAATTAATTTTGTTTCCGTTTCTTTGTGTTTCATCTTTTAATTGTTATAATGTTATATAGTTTGACTCAAAATGCTATTTTTAAAGGAGATACTGAAAAAATGGCTTCCGGTACGATTTAGGATGTAACGCTAAATATAAAACTGATTAATATTATAATAGTTACGTAAGAAATTTCACATTTAAATTGCATCTGTGATGTCAACTTAAAGATTATGCAATTTAATTATAGTTATTATGATTTGAATTGCATATGATGTATTAATTTCTTACGTCAAAGCTATGTCCCTATTTCGCTAGCCTTTCATTTCCTCATTCACACCATCGTTTTTCCTGCACAAATATTACTAACAATATAATAACTTAAACCATTTACGCATTATAAAAGCGAATGTTTGGATGGATGTTTGTTGGAAGATATCTCCAAATCGGCTGCATGGATCTGATCTGCTGCTGTAATTTGGCATACATATAAAACATAGTCGACAGCTTGTTTAGCATCTTGTTTAGATATATTTCAGAACTAGCTGTCGCCCGCGACTCCGTCCGAGCGGTATTAAAAAAACATAATTAGTAAGTAGCCTTTGTGTTCTTCCAGACTTTGTTCTACATCTATGCCTAATTTCAGTAAGATCCATGCAGCCGTTCCGGAAATACTTTGAAACAAACATCCATCCATCCAACCATTCGTATTTATATTAATTAGATTGATGAAATTCAATTGACATTCGTGTCTATAGAAAATATCTTTATATATATAATTCTTCTTTGAGTGTGTATGTCACTGAACTTCTCTCAAACGACTGGACCGATTTTGATGAAATTTTTTGTGTGTTCAAGGGGATCTAGGAATGTTTTAGATTCACAATTTTGTCCGCTGGACAAAATTTTTTTTAATTAATTTTTAATTTATTAGTAGTTGTTGATTTTGGAATGTTTTACATTGGATCCGACAGACGGCGCTACCATCGCAGTGTCAAATTTTAAATAATATTCGAATTAAAGACGTGTAGACAGGACAACGTCTGTCGGGTCCACTATTATTTCTATATAATATTATGCCTATTGTTGTAGACTTAGTATTTCGTGACCTTTTGGTTAGAACTATACGTTTTATCGCGACTTTCGTGCGTCACTGTTGCTATTCAAATTACATCCATTGTTTACTATTGCCTAACAGTGAGTTTCCATCGCCGAATACATGTACAAAAACAAATAGTCGTCTCTTTCATTCACTTTGAAAAAAAAAACAGAGCAATATGTTTGGGCTACCAAATTCCACGATTATGAGAATTGGTTTGTTAATTCATGCTAATTAATGAGTTCGGTTCAATCACTTTTAACATTCATTATTATTGCTTAAAAGTCCTAATAACTTGCCAATTAATTTTTATTATAAAAATAATTACAATGTATACGTGACTTAATGAAAATATTTCTTTTAAATAACATTAGAGTAGGATGTTAATAACAGAATATCAATTTGATGTTTTGAAATAAAATAAAATTTAAATAACTCACTCAGTTAAAGCTTTACTTTCACTTCAACTTATTTTACTTTACATAATAATATTTTTACCTTATGTAATAAAAACCCTACGTTGTATACAAACACTACGCTCGCCTTTGATGTATACAGAATGTCCCATAATTCAACGATAAAACGTTTTATCGTTGAATTTTGGGACACTCTGTATATGTACATATTATAAGTATATCGGTACAAAATACGTCGCTTCCTTTGTCATAATTATTAAAAGCTGCAATGACTAATCGGCGATTACAATACGAACGTCAAAACAAAACTTGGACCTCTCTAAATGAGCAGTCTATTTATTAAATTATAAAATGTATATAAAATAACATATACAACGTTTATAATGATACAAGCTGTTGCCCGCGACTCTGTCTGCGCGGAATATTGTTCCAGACTATGTTCTACATCTGCGACAAATTTCATCGAGATCCCTTCAGCCGTTCTGAAGATACCTTCAAACAAACAGCTATCCATCTATACTTTGGCATTTATAATATTAGTAAGAAGTAAGATAATAAGATTAATTGTAGGAAGTAGTAAATTATTCAAGGTTTTTTGAGTTTACGGGTTTAAAAAGCAATACAAAGTCAAACAGCATTTTATATCTGAAATTACTCAAAATAAAAGTGACTGATTATATATACGTATAATACGTAAATTACGTTTTTTGTTACGTACACGGAAAAACATTTCAATATTATAACCCACTTACACATATGCGACATTGTTCATAATAATTACGTTAATAAAATTAATTCAAAATGATTAACCGTGTGTTTCTGATACCAAAATTTTCATTAAAAAACTTCAAGTCAGTTTCAAAACTATAGTTGTCCTTGTCATTATCTTTGCCAAAACAGAGATAGCAATATGTTTTAAACGGAGGTATTGCTCTCAGAAACTCTGGGTGACCTGTTCAAAAGGTATGCAATGCAACTAAAAGCAAATTACGACTTAATTAATTTTACTATACAACCAAAAAACAAAATTTTTATTAAATTAAACTTTCTTAAGCAATTTGAATTGCTTACATATGTTTGTATAAGACTGTAAAAACAGACAAATAATTCACCTGAGTAAACAATCCTTTGTGTATTTTGTAACTAGCAAATTTGCACAAATGTCCCAACATAAGAAAGAGAAGATACTTGAAAGAGAAAGGGACAGCAAGTTAATTTTTTATCCTCGTCTATTTATGGTCATCTCTCACAGTGACAGTAACCTACACAAATGTAACTACAAACGTACAATTTCGCAAGCCTTTACCCAACGTCCGGTTCGAATCCGGACAACGACGTAACCAGTGAAATACGCAAACAAACGTGCACCCAATGTGACAACCTTGTATTAACTAGTATGTACATGAATTATAAACTGATTTGTTACAACTTTTATTCGACCTTCGATGGATTTGACTGTATAGCAAAACGCAGATAAAGAGATTAAATACTATTTCTTAATATAACACAGGAATATCCCGATTCAACGCTAATTTTTGGTCACCTTAGCTACCAACAAACATATGTCTGCTCTTTCGTAAGCAAAACGCAAATATATATTTATATATCGCTTTAAGGAGGAAAATATCTACCAAAAGGTTGGTGGAAAATTCCGTAAACTGTAGATATTGAAGACAAAAATTAAAAAAAAACGTACAGACGAACTGAGAACCTCATCCTTTTTGGAGTCGGTTGAAAACAATAAAAAATATTTCAAACAGTCCAATAACAATACTAAGCCAAAAAAATATTAAAAAAAATCCTTGCTGATATATCTGCTACCTTAAATCTTATTTTTTACAATTTAAAAGATCCCAATCATAAATTTTTAATACTCACACGATGTCCGAGCGCATATTTCTTGGTAAATAGGTAACAAACAGGTGTAGAGCACATCTGATAACAATTCTACGAGACAACGAAACGTGTCCACTACGACTATAACAAACTTACTGAACGTTACGTGGAAACATGCTGATCAAAGGCAAATATTTTTTTAAACTCTGTCGTCTACATACAACTGTGGTATGTATAAACATAGTATATACCATTAGCTATGTATAAAGGATAATTTAAATCTTTATAACTAAAAATGGTTGGTTCACGATTTTGATTCCATTTTATCTTATCTTACTAATATTATAAATGCAAATTTTTGGATGGATGGATGGACGGATGGATGGATATCTGTTTGAAGATATCTCCGTAACCGCCCAACGAATTTGGAGAAAATTTGGCACATATATAGAACATAGCCTGGAAGAACACATAGGCTACTTATTAGGTATTTTTAATTAAGCGCGGACGACAGCTATTCAGTGAAAATTACATGCAAGATAAAGTGCCTGATATATTTTAAATTGAATTTCTAACTGTAAATAGTTGTGATTTAAACAAGATAAAATAGGACTATTGTAGACAGGAAATAGACATCTAAAACACTAATAGAAAACTATTACAACTAGATGTCGTGCGCTACTTCATCTGAGCGAAATTAAAAAAATAAGCAGCCTACGTGTTCTTCCAGACTATCTATGTAGGCCAGATTTCATTAAGATCCGTTGAGTCGTTCAGGAGATGCTTAACTTATCTAAACTTTCCCATTTATATGGACTTAGAGAAAATGATATAAGAAAATCGTACAAACGCATAATCGCTGCATCTATTTGAATAACAGTGTTGACTCTGTCACTATTAGCTACACAAAGTGTGCGTTGTTATCACCACATGACACGAGGGGGACGGAATGTCTTGGGAAAATCAAAGCCCTCATTTATCTACTGTTGACAAGTGCTACTTGTGTTTGTGATAGCGGATACACTTAATTACTTTGGAAATAACGACATGGTTTTGTTCAAGCACATGTGTGTTAGTACTTTTTTTTTGTTTTTGAGTTTCTATTGATTTATAAGCTTGAAGGAATATTTTTATTGTAGTTACACATATGATATGTGATTTTAAAGTAACGAAGTGCGGCGATAAATGTAAAATTAATTACGAGTGAAAGTAGTAGGCTAACGTACTATATTTTCGAATTTATCCAAAACTAGCGGTTGCCCTCGACTCCGTCTGCACGGAATTAAAAAAAGTTAATAAGTAACCTTTGTCTTATTCCAGACAATGTTCTACATCTATGCCAAATTACAGTGAGATCAATGCAGACGTTTTGGAGTTAGCTTTTAACAAACATCCATCCATGCATCCAAACATTCGCATTTATAATATTAGTAAGAAGTAAGATGTTTGGTATACATTCATCAAAGTCTTTCATGTATATTTTTCTTTTATTTATTTTATGTATTTTGATATATAGCAGCAATTCTATCCGACATTGCTACCAACATATCAAATGTTGACAAACACCGAAATGTGAGCATTTACAATTTTAAATTCAATCTAAATATCGTAATACATTCGTATCCGTTTACGCTCGACATGCGACTCTATCGGATTGTATCGGATTGCACCGAATTCGCAACGCTGTCGAATAAAAGCGATTTCACCAATACATATACGAAGAGCTTTGACTTTTAAATGACAGGACCTGTCAAATAAAAACGAACAATAAGCTGGAAACTTTCTTGTGTGGTTGTTTTGTTTGTAAAATGTTAATGTGCAAGTGCAAGTTGTAATTTTTCTCACCCTAGCGAAAAGTGACAGAATTTATTTAGAACAACGACTGATGTTTACCTAGTCCGTTTCTCAATAGTCAATGACGAGTAACGAATGATGATCAGGCACGAATTCTTTATACGTAATTCGCATAATCATTTAAGTGTCTCTCCACGATGTTTTACTTTCGCTTGTATTTTTCAAGCTCAAATAGAGATTTCGTAAGATTGCTTATTCATGTTTTAAATTCTAGAAACATAATACGTTTACTTGGTAACTACACGTTTAAATTTTATGACAGGGGTCGCTTTATTCAATGACTAGCTGTCGACCGCGACTCCTTCTGTGCGTAAATAGTAACCTATGTGTTCTTCTAGATTATATTCTATATGTATGTCATCTCGATCCGTTCAGCCGTTCTGGAGATACCTTCAAACAAACATCATCGATGCATCTAAACATCGCATCGTATCGTATTTATAATATTTGTAAGAAGTAAGATAGGAGAAGTAAAGAATCCTATCTTTATTAAAAAGGCACGTTAACAAACATAATTTCTAGATTAAATAAAAAAAACTATGAGAAGTTTTACCTTGTTTTTAGCATTAATCAAAAACAATTTCCACGCTAAATCAATTTAAGTTAACTTTAACCGATTATAGTCCGTCGGCATCACGATAAAACAATAAACCGCATTCCAGCTGTAATCGACGGCGACTGACCTCGACCCCCTCATTTTCCAGATGGCCGGGCAAGAACAATACAAAGGATCACCTGAGACCAGGTCACGCTTGAACACAGGATGCTTGATTAGAAGTAGCGGATATCACCACGATTTGAAAAGAACATCTGAGTAAATGAATCTATCAAAATCTTATGGAAATATGTCACTAAAATAATTGGTCTGAAAGTTCAAAGTATTTTAGATACGTTAATAAAACTTGATTAGATTATATCAGATTTATTTTATCATTGTTAGTATCCAAAATGATTTAAAAAAATCAGTAACTCCTTTTACACATTACTATGAAAACTCCAAACTATATTACCATACCATATATTACCAATTTCCAATAACGATGTCATGAATTTAAACAACAAACAAAAAAAAACCTTTGCCATCCATTCGCTAACGACTATGTCTTATTTAAAACCATCTAGAATAGAAAATGAAATACGTCTAGTTTAAAGAATACTTGGAACATTGCGATCCTTGGACTTAGGTCAATTATGTGACCTAGGAAATGTAATGAAGCATAAACTAGAATAATAGATACATGATACTTTAACAATATCGCACGGATCATCTTCCATACATAACAACATACATAATAGTCTAACAGTGGTAGAGCCCGCTTTTACATCTTCGCACGAATTGGCCCGGCTCGCCCGGTGAAATACCACGACCACGCAGAAGTCAGGCGTGAAGTGGAAGCAATTCCGCGTTTCGTCTGATGAGTGTGCGTCCCGGAGACCTAATTTAGTCCTCTTTCCCTTCCCATCCTTTTCTTATAAGGAAAGGATGGGAAGTGGAAGTGAACTTTTCGGATGAGAGGATGCATGGAAAGGGAAAATATTTTCTTTCTGTGCATCCTCTCCTCCGTCTATTAAAGGTAGGCAACGCATATGCAAATGCGTATGTCTATGGGCAACGGTCACTTCGCTACTTCAGCGATTTCAGTTGGCCGCTCGCTCGTTTGCCACCTTATGATATAAAAAAATAATAATAAAGCGTAACATAAATAACGTTGTGTGATATTGTCTTCCATTTAGGTGAAGACATAATAATTTTAATTTGTCGTAGAGCGGACAAGACTTATATATTCCGAAACATATTGTGAGCAATTATGTGAATGACATAAACAAAAGTACTTTGGCTATTCATAAACAAGACGAACGTTTTTTTTAAACATTCTGAGAATTTAGCAATTTAGTGCTGGCATTTTAACAACCAGAAGAAATTCAAAGATTAAACGCCAATTATTCAAAAGAAACAGGGAGTCGTGAAATTTTATTACATCGACTATTTGAGTTTTATTGCCACAGTAATAAAATACGTAGATAACAAAGATTTCTCCGATCCCAGAGAAGACTCATAGATCTAACACGAATCATAATAATTCACGTAGATTCAGAATATTATTATCATAGTAAGAAATTATATATTTTTCGATTTACAATTTACATATGTAAATTTATCCGACGTTCTTACGATAAAGGAAAACATCGTGATGCAACCTGTACATATCTGAGAAGTGATTCAAAGATATGTGTGAAGTCAACGCGTACTGGGCCAACGACTACGGCCTGGTCACCCTTAACTTAGGGTAGGCTCCTAGCCTAGTAGGGCTAATGATGACATATTTTCTCAAAAACAGTAATCTTTCAAACATCTTAAGACAGTACGGTTAACATAATAACTAACGTCTAAACTTTGTATGCAAATATGCATAGTACTATGTATGTATGACTGATTACAGTCAATAGAAATCGTCGGGTAACGCAAGTACCTAATCATTGCCCATGATACTTTCACTGGGCGAAATTTATAATTTCTCCTTCCACTCCATTCCGCTCTACATTGCGTAAAATAATGACAGGTAACTCACTTTACCAGATTCATTACGTTCTCTTCATTTACAATTACAATTTAATTACTTTTTAATATGTATTAAAAATACTTAAACTTCTCGGTAAACAACTGTCTCTGAACTGCCCAATACTAAAATAATCATTTCACTAGTTAACAAAGCTTTCTCATCTTTTTATACATAACTAGCTGTCGTCTGCGACTCCGTCCGCGTGGATATAAAAAAAGCTTAATTAATGTAGCCCACCCATCCATCTATTCACATGACATCCATCTAAACATTCGCATTTATAATATTAGTAAGTTAAATAAAAAGCAGCTCTTCAAGGCATACATTTAAAAAAAATGAATAAATAGTATCCTATGCTCTAAGCTCACCTCAGTCATCAATTTTCAGCCATATCGATAAAGCCGTTCTTGAGTTATAAATAGTGTTACAAACACGACTTTCTTTCATATATATAGATAGATATATACGAAAATAAATGAATTTATTTTATAAATATCGTCGTCTAACAAACGAGGCTAGACAAAGAGCAATTCCATAACGAAATTCAAAGATAACAAACAATAACTTTATATAAGTCACGTGATTGTCGCGCGTCAGTTACATACATTTTTGAATACTACGGAATCGCTTCGAAGCGAATGTACTTATCAAGCCACGAAGATCCTCAATTACCATACTCTTGTTTCAAGAAAAGGAAATTCTATGTACTTACAAAAAGACATATTCCGTTGTCTTGCACAACATGAACGTCTCGCAACGGCAAAACTTGAATGAACATTTCACACGCCAATCTAATCGCTATAAATTAAACTTAACATAGTAATTTGTCCTGTATAGTATGGTAATAGAGATGATTATCCCACAGCTATACATCGTGTGAACTATTTCGTCACCGAATGTTTATCGTATTACGAAACGTAATGATTATGATTTATGTAAGAGCTTTGATAATTTCTTTGATAAATTGATAATGTAGTACAGAGTTGTTAGCGGTACAACAATCAGAGGGGTTAGACTAAGTGCAGTCGCTTTGAAGCGATTCCATAGCGAACTTCAATAATGTACGGAATCACGTGACTTATCTAAAGTTATTGTCAGTTCGCTTCGTATCGCTTCTAGTCTGTGTATTTTAATTCGAAAATGACGCAGCAAAATTGAAGACCAACGCAGAGCTTCCCATTAAATTGGTATAGTAAATGTCGGATGCCGGGTGCGACCTAATTCCATAAATAGCGTGGCTAGAATTTGTGTTATAACTTTTATTAAAAACGTGCGTTTGATATTTAGTCATCATAACATCTTTTACCATAAACAGCTTTTTCATAAGAAATCAATAAAGTTTTTTATTTTTAATTTATTAATCTTGATTCGATTAGATTAAGTCGCTAGTCCGTCCCGGACCTTTTAACTTTCTTTTCTTTGTTTATAAGGCTTTGTTTTTCATCATCCGAACGATTGCTTTTCCTTTACAATTTCAATGCAACTTTTTATTACTTTATTTCGACACACAAAGAGCATTGTTACACTTAAACACTACTTAAGTACATGTTGACTGAATGACGTAACTTAATTATTCCTTAAAACTGTACAAAGGAAGTACTTAGTCATTACGCAAACAATCATTGAGAGTTAGTCAAATGATTCGAGATTATGTCGTGTGATTCATTGTACACTACACTGTTAAGTCACTTTATTTACGTCTGCTTCCGTTTTCATGTTTAACATTTATGGAATGTCTAGTTTTATCAATCAATCCCATATAAAGACAAGGACACGTTTTATGTTCTTTATATTGGAGGAAAATAAGCATTCATTGATTTTTTATATTATAACTATAAAAGTTTAGATCTCCGGGTATATGTTTAGAGGATATCTCCTAAATGGCCGAAAGAACACACTGCTTAGTATGTTTTTTTAATTCCGCGCGGATGAATTTGTTAGCGACAACCAGTTTTATAATAAACATTAAAAACTTCAACTGTTTAGTTCTGTGATTGCAAAATAATTTTAAAGAAATTTTCTCAAAATAAAATAATTCTACTATTAAAATGCGTGTACTTTTTATTAAATAACAGTTATTATATTAACAATGAACGTTATTTTTAACCTAACACGCAAATAGTCAAATTACAGATTATTGTGACTAATGACGCGATCCTATTGGTCAACCGCAAACCTTAACACGCAAATTCATACACAATTTACCTTCATATTTTATACTTTTTATGTCACCGTTAAATTGTGAACACCACCCATTTGTAATTTGTCTAAGCTAATTGTAATAGAAGGTATTCACAACCGCATGGTAACATACACAAATAAAATGAACTAAAATAATTTTCTTGTAATAAATCTAGACATTGTAGATGCTCCCTGTAGTCTTTATTGTTTAAAGTATTTAGTGTTTACATTTAGTGGTTAACGTTATAAAGTTGGCTCATTTTCATTTCTAAATATAACTAAGAGAGAAAATAAATACTTTAAAAACGAAATGTTCAAGGTTATTTTTTGTAGCGGTGACCTAACACGTATATCGTTTGCAAACGAACAAACATATACCTAATCAACCTAAATACATAAACATAATACATACCTTTCTTTGCTAAAGATATTTTTTATTCATAGTATATAAAAGAACATTTGAAACATTTACAACTAAATAACAAAATGAACTTAGTTTCCGTGAAATACTCGTTTTGTAAACCAAACTACCTGTTACGAACAAAAAAAAACAATTGAATCCACATACTTGTTGAAATAAACAAAGAACGCGGCTTTATCTACACAATACATCTCCCAACACCTGCACAAACGACAAGAATTCCACTGTACAATCTCCATTGCTGGCTAAAACCAAACATCAACTAGCTCTTATACTAAACCGGCAATGTATTTCAAACTAAAAGCGATTTCACTACACAGAACAATATCCATTGTTGCCTCCAACCAAATTATAACCCGCATTGGAAGTAAGCCGTCGATGGATTACAATGCTCGTTTAAATTTCAAATCGATGGCAGCCGGCTTTGGGGTGCAATGCCTTTGAAACAGGTTCTCCAAGTGCATTGTGGGTCACTATAAGTACACCGACGGGATCACAAGCGGTCCTATTCAAGACTTTTATAGTCTTTTATGTTAGTTATGGTGCTATTTTTGCTTTTAGTAAGTTAAAAAAATATATATCTATCAATGAAAATTCAAAAGAATGTATAAAAGTTCTAATTTTACTTATTCTTTCATAGCTTGTAGTTATTATTGAATTAAGAACACTTTTGCGTTGTAAGATTGTTCCTTATAATTAATATAGCATTTAGCAGTATTGGATCTGTGTTTAAAGATTTTTGCGTGAAACGAAAATGAAATCTCGTAGTAAGCAATAGGCAACGTATAAATTTCTTATCGCCCATTGAAGTTGACGTAACGATAACAATAATGGCAAAGCCCACCTGGCTCAGCCACAGAGCCAGTCAACTCATAAACAATATAGATTTACCACCGTATATTCAGATAAGAAATGCATTAACTTCACTAGTGTGATTACATTTATTAATAATAATCCACAATGCCGGCCATTTAAAAAAAAATAAACAAAATAAAAATAAATATATGATTAGGCATAGTCAATAAAATAAATTAACTGAGAAATAAACACACACCAATGGTAACTGCCTGATAATAAAATGGCATCCGGTAAATTAACAGAGCCAAAATAACAGTCGATTTGCACTGCCAAAACATACGAAATACATATTGTTGTCTCTTTTACACTCTACGAAAACTGAGATGACAATACCATTTTGTTTAGATATTTCAGTAGTGAAATTCCACGGTAACTTAGGGAAGTATATTTATCGGCCAGATGCTAATTACTGAGACGACATTGTTGCGAGTCGAAGGCTGCAATGAGACATATTCGTGACTTACACTGCATTTATATTACACACCTATAAATGAGTCTTAAATAAATAAAACAAATGGAAAATCCGAGATTCATATTATGTGATTATGTCGTGGTAATAAAAGTTTCTTTCATCGTATTCCAACATTGATAAAACAAAAAAAAATGTAAAATCCCCATTTTTTACAGACCAATATAATTTGTTATTAAAAAGTGACATTGTATTCCCCAATAATAGTCAAACAGCGGATACGCACTATGGGCTTGTAGTCAGACCAATGAAACCAGTAGCACGTTACCATTAGGTTATTGGATCTTACACGATGAACGCAATGGTATTTGTATTATCACTACATAGTTTATAATTAGCTTGATAAAATACAAACGCGTTTATCATCTGACTCTATAACCCGACGTCCTTATCTCCAGTGATAAATCCGTTCAAAAACAGTAAACAGTTTATTGAAGTGCATTTTTGTAGTCAAGAAATATATAGTTAAATAAAAGACATAATAAACATCCTAGACCTACTTTGACATTTTTGAAATGTTTTATTATTGTTTAGAAACAATACTTGGAGATTATTTACTAATAAATTCTTAACACAACCTAATTTACACAGCTTCGCTGTCCGCACGAAGGTCATGTATTTTAATAAGTATTTATGCCGTATACATTATCAATAGAATAACAAATGTCGGAATGTCGTCACGCGTCATCCACACATTCCATAGACAAGCAAGTGATATGTAGAATTTCCCGTAAGCTGTCAGCGTGTGTAAAAACATATCGCCGTCCTTTTCATTCCTTTCTAAATAACAGAGATGACAAATTGTTTGTATACAGATAATTCGACAGTGACAACTCACGGTTAGAACGATAAAATTTTCAACACAATATTCGTGCAGGACTAACGGTAGTCGGAATGAACAAACAGCGGCGCGGGAGAAAGCGGATAGGATCGGGCGAGTGAAAGCCACGCCAGTACAGCTGCCGCGCCGCGTCGTACGGTCGACATAACCTCAAATATGTTCGTGATAACAACAATAACTATAGCAACTTTTGCAGCCGCAACATATTGGATCATGAACCGACACAAGCCTCTCAAGCACCTATTGAGCGACTTCCGATACATGCTGGACATGCAGGGAGCTGGCGCGGGCGGACTTATCGATGACTGGATCAATATAAGGAGAAATAAAATCGAGTTGCCGGATGCGAGCAGAAAAATCGCCGTTATAACCGGCGGAGCGCGCGGCATCGGCACCGAAGTCGTCAGGGGTCTGCTCAAAGCTAATGTCACCGTTATAATGGGCATTCGAAAACCAGACGCGGCTAAAAAGATGATGGAAACAATGGAGAATGGGAAAAATTTACACGTATTCTCACTCGATTTACAATCACAGAAATCGGTTAAGGAATTCGCTAATTGCGTCACAAAGGAGTTCCCAGAGATTAATTATCTAATAAACAATGCTGGGATAATGTATGGAGATTATAAGTTGACCGAGGATGGGATAGAGTCACAGTTTGCTGTGAATCATTTAAACCATTTCTATTTGACACATTTATTGTTGCCAGCATTAAAAAAAGCTGGCAGAGTCGAGGAGCCTTCAAGAGTTGTCAATGTCTCATCTTGTGGTCATTATCCCGGAAAAATATTCTTTGATGATATCAACATGAAAGAACATTATGACACGATAGCTGCTTACGCCCAATCTAAACTTGCCCAGGTATAAAATGTTCCAAATTTATAATTGCCAAAAATATATATAAATGATTCATTCATGTTTTTGTCTTTGTTTCAGATAATGACAGCCAGATATCTCAACAAGTTGCTTGATATTCAAGATGCAAATGTAAAGTTTTACTCCGTACATCCTGGAATTGTTGACACAGATTTGTTTGAAAATACAACCTTCAACAAACTGCCTTGGCTCAAGAAAATTTTCTTCAAAACACCAGAAAAAGGAGCTACTCCGATATTATTTGCTTGTTTTAACAAAAACATTGTAGAGAGAGGCGGACTCTACATTAGCAATTGCATAGAAGGCATAAGCAATAGATATTCTAAAAATATAGATCATCAGAAGAAACTATTTGATATTTCCTGTGAATTAACTGGCATTGACCCTGACAAGTTTGGAAAAAATTAAATAATTGTTTTTGCAATTCTAAGCAGTGACAATCACTTTTGTGACTACATTTTTTAAATTATTTACACATTTTTTCTATTAAATTATATTTACTACAAAATATGTTTTATTTATATTTTTCTCTCAATATCTTTATCTAATCTGTGAAGCTAAGAATAGTATTTAACTACAATTACTAAAAATCTCAAGTGTTGCCATATATTTCATTTATATACTTAAACAAAAATTGCATTCTGAATATTGTATGGTAAAAATTGAAATTTAAAATAAACTTTCAAGATAGTTTTTTAAATTCAAGTTTTGGTTTGTTACTATTAAATATTATCAAATACCATCTCTTAACAACAAATTTAACATAAGAAAATTAAAACCTATAAAAGAAAGTAATAGAACTTATTACTAGAATTTTCTCACTACTTTACCTAGAGATTTACAACTAAATAATTAAGTTAAAAGCACTAACCTGCTAAAAAATCCAGACAATCCTTTCTTCTTCAGCTTACTATTGTCTTGATCTTTGTTCACATCAACTTCATCTTCCTTGGAACCACTGGACCCTAGGGAACATTCAGATAAGCTGGAAACAGTACTTGAGAATGAACCTCCATCTTTCCCACGTTGGTGACCACTCACACTGCCTCCCCACTGCAATGTACTCTTTGGAGAGTCACTGGTATCACTCTTTTCACATGTCGATATTGAAAAGTTCCCTTCATCACTAAAACTACTCTTTTTCGACAATTTATCAACTTCATCACTAGTCTCAGCAGGTTTCTCCACTTTTGGACTTACGAAGTGCAACTGTTTCGTTATAGGATTATATGCTAGTTGGATGTTGTCCAGGGCTTCGCTGAGGCGCATCCCGCCTTTGGTGCATGGCGTCGTCGACATGGTGTACCAAAACTGAACTACGTTCACAAGCTACATCCATGTTGTAAACTCAAAACAAACATCATCAATGATCATAAATTAGCTACTAATTATAAGTACACTATTTGTGTTAATAGCACTGATATACACATCACTTATGAAACAACACTCAATGTAAATATTTGATTTAAATGCTACAATACAAAGGATTGTTTCGAATACTAATATATTTACAATTAATTCTATAAACAAGTCACTAACTGATTAATATAATAAAGCGTCTACCTACTAACACTACTTTTTATTTAATTAAAATTCGTTCTAACTAAAACTCAAAGCAACACACCCACCACCATCTCTTTTCGACTGTAAATAAATTGACATTTGCTTTGATTTGCTTCAATTTCCTTGGAAAAGTTCACAGAAGACGGTTAAATACGGCTAAATAAGGATGACACACAATCTTGAGTCGAAAACAAGGAATGTAGTAAAATTTAATTTTGCGGGATTATTTTACTTTATGCTTCAGCACTGTCACTGTCACGCGGCGTACAGATAATAAAACCCCTTTCACATTTTCATAATGTCGAGCATAACACTGTAATTAAAATTAAATTTTTAATATCACGGGATTTTCATTTAATAATATTAATTAAAAAAAAAGAATTTCTTTTTCTTTCAAGAATTCTAAAAAAGCATTAAAACATTGTAACTCTCTTTGTCTATGGTTGTCGTAAAATTAATTGTTGCCAACTGAAATTAATATTTCCATAAACCGTGAAAAAACTTGATTTTTTAAATTTTATGCAAAATGTATTTATGCCATTTGCCTTAAAATTGGAAGTCCCAAACAAAATAATTTAATGAACTATGACGTACTGGAATGCCTTGAGTAGAAAATTTTACATAAACTTATAGGACATACAATTATCGTATATCCTCTAACTTTGTGTCAACTTAAGGAATAATAAAACAAACGAACTCTGTAATCAAAATAATTTATTTTACGTTGCAATAATAAATATTCGTTTTATGGTCACTTCAGGAATACACAGCCTTTCTTGAAGGCCATTAATACAATATATTAACTAAATTAATAATATAAAAATAGTTTCAATAAACTATTGTTATTTACATTTAATTATATTTACGTACAATATTTTAAGAGGTTAATTACAAAAAATAGAAATTCATTTAAGTTATTTAGTTAATACGCGATATACAAAAGCGTTCAATAAATATCAAATGCTTGAATAAGGAAGTCTTTAACTGTTCGTCACTCCCTTGTCTTGCAGCTCGGGGAACAATTCCAACACGCAGAGGTCCAATAAACTGTACACCAACTGAAATGTAACATTTTTACTAACGCCTTTAATTGGTACTAATTAAAGATTCTGAGTTCATTTAAATGTATTATAAGAAATTTACACTAGGAGAGACTATGACGAATTAAGTGTTGTAAGCATTTTAAATAAATTCGCACAAAACGTTTCTCCAAAAGAAGCGAACAAAAAGTAATAAAAGTAGCAGCACTCTGGTGTTGCCAGTTTATTTACTTTTTGTTGTGTATTTTCCAGATAAAATTCACTACATTTGTAAAGCCAAGACTTGCGAGAAGGTTTTCACTATGAAATTAAACTAACAATCTTGTCTTGCTTTGTCCAAGCATTTTCTACTTCAAGGTACAATTACCGTAAGCAGCGCCATCACGTGACACAAGTTTACATGAAGTATAATGACTTTCAAAATGTTTTACATATAAGAATACCTGTTTATTAAGATGCGGGCTCTGTATAATATCGAATGCGTTGTTGAGCGCGGCGTGCAGGCCGGAGAGCGGCGCGGGCACTCGGCGCAGCAGCTGCGCACGCGCACTCTCCCGCTGCTTCTCCACCTCCGTACGGGGGCTGAGGCTCTTCTTGCCGAATAATAAACCTGAGTTACAATAACGTTTCTTAAATTAATGCTGCTTTAAAAGTACTGCTGGCCGATTGTATTTGGACGTCCAAAGCTGATCGCTTGAATTATTACGATCGGAAACGGCTTCAAGTACCTTAAATATAGGTAGTCGTTTCAATAATTTATACATTATCAGCCTTTATAAATTCACATGTTATCAAATACACAAAACAAAGTGCAACAATCCCCTTAAAAAAGACGTCTATTTAAAACATACAGTTCATAGTCTTTACTTGAAATTGGTTATAAATGCATTGAATTCTATTGTAAAGGCACTCACCATGTCCCAACTGTATAAGATGCGCCAACCTCCTCTCACAAAGTAGGGTAGACAGCGTTCTATTGAGATATGAGTTAAAAGCATCGTCCAGTATCGTCCTCGCCATAGCTAACAAACTGCCCAGTATACCGCACAGGAACATCGGCGCTTTCACAACCTTTACTACTGAAAACATACATTTCATTATGACTTTCCACTGTTGAAAACATCGTATAAAAACATCCCTCATTGCTTTTGGAATTTTCCAAACAACTATTATTACATAAAATAATATAGGAACTGACATAAATACATGAAGCAGTGCGTGAACCCCACCACCGCAGTCTGGTGTGTGCTGTGCCGGGGGGCGGGCGCGGGGGGCGGCTCCGCGAAGTTGTCTCCGAACACCTGCCCGCGCGCCCCCCTACCACCCCCTGCCGCACCCCCCGCCGAGTTTGCCCACGCCCGCAGCGACGACCCCTCGTCCGCTTCTAGTGCTTCTTCTACATCACGAACCCCCTGCTTGCTGCACATAGGATATATTCCTTGTCTTTAAACCTGGATTTCTATTGCCAAAAACCACGTTATTTCAGTTTTTTGTCGTTATAATACTTAAATATAAAATATTTTGCATAATATCTTACTACTATTATAAATGCGAATGTTTAGATGTATGGATGGATATTTGTTTGAGGGTTTCTCCAGAACGGCTGAGTGGATCTCGCTAAAATGTTGGCGTAGATGTAGAACATAGTCTGGAAGAACACATAGGCTACAACTTTTTAATTCCTCCCGAAAGAAATTACTGGCGATTGCTAGTGATGTCATAAAAGTTCCTTGACACACTTCGTCAACATCCCTACGCCTTAACGTGTGAAACAATTTATGGATGGCCTCTAACAAACTAACACATTAATAAAAAAAAACTCATAAAAATATCAAATAAACTCACAGAGCCTGATACCGTTCCTTGTCCGATGACACCAGGAAGTTTCTTAGAAAGCTTTCCAAATGTTGTCCTTTTTCCTTCCTTAATTTATGCGCCACTGAGTGGTAGATGTTGCCCAGGTCTGTACTGTTAGCGTTCAGGGTTGACGCCTGCACCACCAGGGAGAAGTCACCATCCACTGTCAGGAACAGGTACAGTAACTCGCTGGTCTGGAGTAACGGCTTCTGTAGCAACCTTTGGAGAAAGTCTTCGTATTTGTATCGCAGTGTCTCTAATGGACTGTTGTCTCTGTAAAAAAAAATCATACATATAAATGCGAAAGTTTGGATGTATGGATGTTTGTTAGAACGTTTCTCCGGAACAGTTAAACGGGTCTCTATAAAATTTTGCACAGATGTAGAACATAGTCTGAAGAACACGTAGGTTACTAATTTTGTTTTTTTTTTATTCTCGCGGACAGAGTCGAGAGCGACATCTAGTTATTAAATAAACACTAACCGTCGCGAAGGCAAGGCGAGATCGTGCAGTGCGTCGCCATGGAACTCTTGCAGCTTGGCGCGCAGCAGGTGGAAGTCGTGCTCCGTGCGCCGCGCCCCCCACAGCGCCGCGCCCCCCGCACCCACCGCGCCCCCTGCACCCGCCGCGCCCACCGCACCCCCCGCCCGGTGCACCGCCAGCGTGAACACACGCACCGTGCCGCGCCGGGGCGGGGCTTGCTGTCACACATTGCTTACATCAATATTATTGAAATATAAGTGAACATAGGTAACTAAGTATAGTCCTTTTCAAATATCTTGGCGGTTGACCTTGAGATGATGAGTACTCTACCCCTACACATTTGAACTTGTGTTCTATGCTACTACTACGTGGTTCCGAGCCGACAAGATACGTGATAAATACTAAAACTAAAGTAACTAAGAGTTTTTCAATGCGTAACAATTATATAAAATGTGTCTTCTTTTAATAAGAAATTTCATCATCTAAATGATGAAACTTGAAACTTTATCTTTATTGATAAAACAAAAAAATATTTAGTTTTATACTCGAGTAAATACAGCAATAATTAAACTAAACAATGAACCAATTAGAATTTTGTTTGATTTTTATAAAGAAAACTTATTTTTCGTTATTTTCTTTATTAATCCTTCATTAGTTTTTTACCTTTTGTGACACAAACAATATTGTTTAAAAACTCACAAGTTGCGTCTCCACATTGGTGAGAACAACTTTAAAGTTGGCCAGATCCTGTTCCATGCTGTCTTCAGCCGCGATAGAGTCCAGGTACTTGAGGATGTCCAGGTTCTCCATGCCCTCGTCCTCCAGCTCGGAGTTGCAACAGTCCAATACTTGGCCATCTATCGCCTGTGACCTTAGCGCGCCTTTCAAACGACTGCCCAACTTCATAGCGGCGTTGAATAGTTTATCTTGTTGTCTATGGATAAAAAAAAATTACAAAATTATTAAGTGCATTCGATATTCCGGGGGAAAAAAACAAAAATACCAATATGCAAAATGGATCAATGTATAGCAGTCTGTCCCAAAGTGTGCGATAACGCCCCCTTGTGGGCGCTGCAGGGGTCAAGTTGCGGGTTATAGTAAAAGTTTCCTTTACAATTCTCCGTTGATATACATATATAGGTCACAATAATTTGAAGTTATAGTGGTTTTTAAATATGTGAAAATATGGGGGCGATAAAAAATATTTATTCTCAAAGTGAGCAGTAGACAAAGTAAGTTTGGGAACCACTGATGTATAGTGACCACAAATCAAATATAAATAAAGACAGGACAAGGTCAGAAAATGCAATAGACAAAAAAAACAGTAAGTTTACCTTTTAGCCATTTGTTTTTGATATCCCGTAGGAACTCGGGAACCAATCAACAGTTTGTAAAACTGAAACATAATTAATAATTATTAAATTGAAAAATAATATGCAGACCGGAGGCACAATTTTAGTCTTCCTTCCCATCCTTTTCTTATAAAGGATGGAAATGGGATGGTGATTTGATGGGGACTAAGGGCAAATATCTTCTCTCTGTGCGTCCCACTCTCCATTGAATAACGGCAACGCATCTGAAATTCCGGTTGTCTATTGGCAGCGGTCGCTTCTTTATTTCGGCGAATTAAGATGGCCACACGCTCGTTCGTACCTCATGTTATAATTTAGATTCAAGATGACACCTTGAATAATGTAAGTTTAGTTGTAATAATTGACTGACCTCTTCACTGTGCAGGTAGCGGGGAAGCAAGACCTTTTCTAATGCAGCGTGAGACTGTCGCGCCGCCTGGTACAGTGCGCGACTTGTCTGTAGCCTGCAGATATATACAAAACTAGCGGACCCGACAGACGTTGTCCTGTCTACACGTCTTTAATTCGAATATTATTTAAAATTTGACACTGCGATGGTAGCGCCGACTGTCGGATCCAATGTAAAACATTCCAAAATCAACAACTACTAATAAATTAAAAATTAATCAAAAAAACATTGTCCAGCTGACAAAATTGTAAATCTAAACCATTCCCAGATCCCCTTGAATACACACAAAAAATTTCATCAAAATCGGTCCAGTCGTTTGAGAGAAGTTCAGTGACATACACACTCACAGAAGAATTATATATATAAAGATGTATATCATTCACATTATTACCTATATAACTATGTTATACAAATTAAATATATAAATCTAAAAAATATTAAATTAAACATTTCTTCTCATTAACTTGAAAAAGTCATCAAACTTCTGTTTTTTTACTTTTAATGATATATATGTCTAGAGGTAGAAAACTGTTGCGACTACCCTACTATAAAGAAGAAAACTGGTGAGACGACTCCACTATGAGGCAGAAAACTGGTGTGGTTACCCCATTATGTAGAGTTAGATCAGTTTTCTTCCACTATAAGTGACAGAGATATTATACTAAATGAGAGAAGGCAATATCTATGTGTCTCACTTGTGGACATCAGCAGAGTCAAGGTCATGTCGCAGGTCTCGCAGCATGTGTTGCGGCAGTCGCAGGCGGGCGCACTGTGCCGCCAGCGCACGCGCAGACCCCGCCAGCGCCTCACGCTCTACACTACTCAGCTCCGGGTTCAGCAGTGTGGTTTGGAATAGTTCTGCACAATAAATGCCAAAATCAGTTGACACACTTAACGACATCAGATTTACTTATTTTATTTATTTAGCCAAAGAAATATAACTTTACAAGATGTCCCTCGACTTCACCTGACCACATTAAAAAAACTTAACTAGTAGCCTATATCATCTAGAATATTATCAAGCGAAACCCAAGCGCTTTAAAAGTTATGCCTTACTAATGTCCTTGTAGAACTGTAGCAGCTGCAGGTGTCCGGAGGACTTGAGGTGTTGCATGAACGCGTACAGCTGCTCCTGTTGCGATAACACCGTCTCTACATCCAATTGCAGCAGTTTACAGCGTGCACTGTAAACACACTCAGTCTGCCGGGTGAATGTCTCGAGGAATTCCACCTGGAAAAGGTTAAAAATCAATATTATACAAATTACTCGAATATTAAAGTCTAATGTCATAGTATTACTTACTTTATAGTTAGGCGTGGTTGGTAATTCTGACATTTTCTCATCACTAGTTGCCAATATGATAAGTGCATTCAATATGTATGGGTCAGCTAATACATCTGTTAGAGATAACAACACCCAGCCTGCGAATACTTCACGAACCAGCACTCGGAACACACTGAAAATATAATTACAATCAAAATATTTATGTTTGAGAAAAGTAATTTAAATGAAAGTAAAAGAAGGGAAAATATCCTACTTTATAAAGAACAGTAAAGGGCCTATCTTTAATAGATAGGAGAGGATCAGGAAAAGCAACGGGTATTATATACCTTATTCATATACCTGCAAAAAAATATTATTCTCGGGCAAATCGAGTTGTTACTTTATATGAAACACAAATCTACAATATAACATACTTACGAGCTATTCGTCTCATTGGGCTGCAGTACCAATGGAAGCAAGACTTCAGTCAAGGATCGTAAGTACTTCATCTCAGCGGCGCGGTTGCATGCTGCCACATGGAGTGCGGGTTTCGCCCCACTGGATACCACCGCATAGTGACGTAGTGCGCATGGCACTAATCGCTCCGTAATAAGACGCCCATAGTCTATCTGAGAATGATATTAACATTATTCTAGACCACGGATGACAAATCATTTCTTATGCACATGTCACTTTTCCAAAGAAATTTATAATGAGGTCATAGACATGCCATCAAATATTTTTAACTTGGTGCTTATTGGGCACATTCTTTTTTTTATAAGAGAAAGGGACTAACGAGGAGCGGAAACACCAAGGTGATCCACAACACCCATGGATATATGCAACACCAGAAAAACTGCAGATGTGTTGCCAGCATTTAAGGAAATGGTATGCTTGCGTCTTGACGCACTCTAAATCGCATTGGTTTAGAAATACAGCAGAGGACAGACTGTTCCACAATGTGGCTGAGCAAGGTAAGAAATTATACAAGAATCTATAGGGTATTAATTGCCGTATTTACCTTCAGAGCTCTTTTCAACAAACTAGCAGACGCATATCTCAGTTGTAGTCTCAACTCATCAATAAAAAATGGCTGTAGAGTTATCTTACTGTACCATGTGTTTATAAATTGGTCTAATATAGCATTGTAGAACTGAAATACAAAAATAAGATAGTATTAGTAATTGATTTTATTTGTAAAATTATGTATGACTTTATAATACAGTGTCTCTTTATAAAATATGTTAAATTATAATAAACTAGCTGTTGGCAGCAACTCTGTTCATGCAGTATTAATAAAAAGCTTAATTAGTAAGCTATGTGTTCTTCCAGATTATGTTCTACACCTATTTCAACTAAATCCATGCAGCTATTTTTAAGATGCCTTCAAACATACATCCATCTATCCTTCTAAGCATTTGCATTTATTAGTTATGAGTAAGATAAGATTATAATGTGTTCTGTAGAATGTTATTAAATCACAAATATAAATAGGAATAGTTCATCACAATAATAGTGTTGTTTTCCTATATTTCTACTAATATAGTATGTATCAAAAATTTTATATAGAAAGCAGTATCAACTTTAGATAGTAAAGAATATCAAGGTCACAAATAATACCATTTTCTTTTCATATTAAAAAGTAAAACATGTTTATTCTTACATCTTCAATGGCTTGGTCCAATTGTTTATGAATAAGTAGCCCACTCCATGGCTCTGGAGCTACGTCTGGATTATGGCGGGAACAATCTTTGGATCCACATGTCTCACAACCCTGCAAATAGGAAATAATTTAACTAAGTATCTCTTTATAATCGTAGTAACTACGAAGCTATGGTGAGTAGTGTTTTGGTGTACCAGTCGACCAGTTTGCGTTAAAAGAGTTTGCAAAAGTTGTTTGACAACTTACTTCGTCTGAAGAAACTTTGTCTTCTTTTTCTACCGGCTTACTGACAAAATGGCACGTCAATTGATTCACATAACTGTAGAGAATGTTTGAACTTAATGCATAATAACAAACCAAACATCCCAGGACATAACTTACTAAAATTGTGATTAAGTGAAATCTAAAACAAAACAAAGTGGGTTACTGATATTACGTTTATTTTGATACATACAAAATATGTCAACTTCTTTTGAAAGCTAAACCTGTAAAAATATAGCACACCCAGAAGAACACCAAAAATACTAATAATAAATATAAAATAATTTGGTTTATGAATTTTTTTCGTAAACTTCGTTTGACATCCTTCAGTCATGGTTGAACTATGAAATAAATGACACTGACATTTACGTTTTCATAAGGTTTTATATTGGTTTTATTTTTTATACGACTTTTCGCATCACGAACAAAAAAAAATTAAAGAATTTGAATTGATATTTTTAGAACATAGGAAAAGAAATAGAAAGAGTTGTAGCATTCTCTTTGTATTATTAACGAATATGCACATCCACAATATTTTGGAACTACCCACACGAGAAATTAAAAAGAAACAATCACTTTTTTGTGGTGTATATGTATAATATTATATCACTTACCCAAAAGCATCTTTACATATCATATCAATATAATCATTTTCATACAGGTTTGTTATTTTATCGTCGCAATATATCTTGGTTACTTTAAGTTAACTTACTTTGGTTTCTAAACTTAACTAGCAACCGAGGTATTTTGGCGCAATTGTGAACCTTATGTCAATTTGACCTGTCTTGTCAGTTAACCCAAAACTTTGATTGTAAAATTGACTAATTATTTATTAGATAAAAACAATATAAAGATACAGAAGATAAGCAGTATTATTATTAAATTTGGCACTTATTTTGAATGCTTGCACCAGTAAGTATTCATTATACATACTCATGTACAAAAACGATATACAGAAATACGTACGTTTGCGAGATTCTTGTGTGTTATTATGAAGCTGGAAGGATGAAATCTTAACTGACCTCGTATTTAAGTTCAGAGTTCATATTATCTATATGCGGCCAATGACGGCCTCTTATCTCGTAGTTAATAGCTACGATTTGTCTTTACTGCACATTGTAATTAATCGCTTTAACGAGTGTAAAAGTGTATATTGTTATCAAGGTGAAGATTTTTACTGGTTTTAAATAAAAACTTGCGATAAAAACTCTTAGATAACTCTGTCTATATGTTGAATAGAGAGTAAGTTATAATAATCAAGTTTTTTTATATTTTAGTTACAATGGTATTGCAAAGATATTTACTTAGCGCAACAAGACAGTGCATATCAAGGAGAAGAATACTAGGATCACTCAGACAAACATTTTGCGAGCTTCGCTACTCATATTCATCAGACTCAACAAGGAAATACACAGATAGACATGAATGGGTGGTTGTTGAAAAGGATATTGGTACAGTGGGCATAAGTAATTATGCTCAAGAATCGCTTGGAGATATTGTGTTTGCACAACTACCAGACCTGGGCAGTGAAATAAAGGCAGGTGATGAATGTGGGGCATTGGAAAGTGTTAAAGCAGCTAGTGAAATATATTCACCAGTCTCCGGTACAATTACAGAGAAGAACAGTGAAGTTGAAAACAAACCAGGTTTGATCAACACATCATGTTTCGAAAAAGGATGGCTCTTCAAATTGAAATTATCAAATCCTGATGAATTAAATGAGTTGATGAACGAAGAACAATATGAGAAGTTCCTTAAAAGTGATGTGGATAAAGACCACTAATATGTTAAGTTGTTGATTTTTTGTTATAATTTTTAGTTGTTCTAAAATGATTTAATATAATTTAGCAATCTCAATGGTTTTTTCTTCTAACCTAAAAATAGTGTATGTGTTAGGTAATCCATACAACTTTTATCACAATATTTCCAGTGTTCTGTATTCTCAGTGGACCTTTTTTTCCTATATATTTTTAAGTTTTTAATTGCAATTGCTAATAAACATTTGTACAGTATATAGTTTACGGAATATTCCATTGCCATGCTTATGTAAAGTATTTTATTTTAATCACCATACTGATAAATATCTTACTAATATTAACAGTTGAAACAAATTGATTTTTATGAAATTTGGCATAGTTACTGAACATAGTGGAACATGTAGGTTACTAATAAGGTTTTTCTTTTAATCTACACAGACGAAGTCTCTGGCAACGGCTAGTTATAAATATGTAATACTTATGGAAACTTATATAAACCTATCTTGTCGTGATTAGTGGAAGAAATATTGGATAGGTCAGATATCAGTAAAAAAAAACATTGTAATTTTGTAAAGTGCTATTATTATTTATTGCTTTGGTGAACAATAATCAGTGATTAATTATAATATGGCATCATACATGACATAAATAAAATTTGTACCAAAATTCTACATTTTAAATCAATGATAAAAACTTTTACAAAAGAAATGACAAAGTATCAACTTACTATATTATGGAAAATGTTCCTTTACCTTAAAAAATAAAGAAACATCTAAAGAAACAAATAATATATGAAAAAAAGAGTTTTTTTTTATATTACTATAGCACAATAAAATATTTGAAAAATTATTTAAATAAGGATATCAACCAAATATAAAAAATTACAAAATCATCATCAAAATAAAAACATAAAAAACCTATAATATCAAAAGGAACATAAAAATCACAATATTTTGTATTTAATTTTGACATGCAAACTATCGATTGAAATTAAATTCACCGCTTTTCTAAATTACATAAAAAAATAATCAAATTAAAAAATCAAGCATACAATAATTTCCAAATAATTGGTTATTTATGGTGTTTATTTGATTTTTTTTTAAATAAATTTCAACAGCCATTCATGAGATCATAACGATTTCAAAATTCGGTTTTGTGTTACCTTCCTACTTCCTATTTCCTTGTGAAAGGGGTGAATTGGTTACCTTATGGTATGGTACAAATTACAGTTAAATTGATTTATACTCAACTTTATGCTTGCTTTACATTAGGTCAGTACAATCCTGACATGGATTATTTTGGCTGACTGGCGCCAGTTAATGTTCACATTATGCCAGTTATATTCCAGCTATCACTGTACTGGCATGGTGTAAACTAGCCATTAACGCATAACACTTAAAACGTATAATTAAAATTAAACATAAACACAGCAAAAATACATTATGTATACAAAAACATTGAATGATATTTGGGGCGATATTATTATAAACATTATATAGAACAAATACTTTTATAAATCTACTTTTATAACATCAAAACATTCAAACACATGTTTTAAATCAATGTATCTGCTGTGTAAACTCTTATTCGACATCTACACAAAATCCTACCCCTAAATACTATTAAAAACAGCTACATGGTTTAGTAATAAAGATTTTTTTTTGTATATTTCCTATTTATATTTAAATTGTAACACATAACTAATACGATTGAAAAATAAAAAGATTATTACTTAAAATAAAATGTATTTGTAAATCTTTTTTATTTTTAAATATTAAAAAATGTAATTTCAAAATATTACTTCACATATCGTATAAATTTAATTGACTATAATATTAATTTAGAATTAGTTCATCAATTATGATATAAAACGTGCAATTCCTTTATAAATCGATTTTAATTAAATAAAACCTTTAAATATATGACAAAAATATTTTTCAAAATAAGACAAACCCAATAATAAAATTGAATTACATTTTCGATATAATTTTATTGGCAGTGTCCATAGGATGTGTTTTCTCGAAGAAATTTCTAGATTGTTCAATACTTTTTTTTAATATGTGATTTTTTTTGGAAGCACTTAATATATGTTATATTCAGCAAAATATGAGAATCTGTTAACAATTTTTTCGTTAATGTGCTTAGAATCTATAATAAAATATGTAATTTAAAATCTTAGAAAGTTACAATATATCATATTATAAATAATTTTAGTGATAATTGCAAAGAAAAATGGAACATTTTATATAAAATTTCATCGGGCTCGGTGGCTTAGGGGTTAAGCACTTGACTTGTAATCTGCAGGTCCTAGGTTCGAATAACGCTATGTAGTAATATGATTTTTGATATTTCACATTTATCTATTCTTACGGTTAGGAAAAACATCGTCAACCTGCACATATCTGAGAAAAAATTCAAAGATATGTGTGAAGTCAACCCACACTGAGCCAGGTAAGTTGATTATGGCCAAGTCACCCATAACTTAGGGTAGGCTCCGAGTCTCTCTGTGGGAACATACTGAGCTGATGATGATATATAATTTTTGAATATACTGATAAAGCCCTAATTAATATATTTTAGTTTTTATTTTTCAGTTTATCTTGCAACGTCCATTGGATGTGTATAGGTTCGTTTAGACGTAAATTAATATTGAATATAACAAATATTTGAGAGTTACTTGAATAAGAGAAATCGCAGACGGGTTTCTTGCAGGGTTTTTGGTTGACTGTGACATTCTTGATTGGCACCTTTTGTCCGAAGATGGTTATTTTGTTGACTGTTGGCATACCGTATGCCCACCATTGTAGTTCACTTCGGAACTCTTGTTTGTCCAGAATGAAATGTACTAAGCTATATTTACTTTCATCATACGTCTCTGTAAAATGAAAAATTTGATTAATATTGAACTTTTAAAAATTATAGACGACGGAGAAACATTGAAGCGGAGAAAAAGTGAACTATTCCTTTTTTAATTTTCATTATTTGAAAATTTTTAATTATTTTCAGTAAAATATGATTAATGTCGTTATGATAAAGTATCTAGTACACAGGGAACTTTGTCTTTTTTATATATGTGGTAAATTTAGCGCTACTATCACTCTTAATGTTGACATCTTTAGTGAGCAAAAGACAGTATTCCTCACTAATCAATGTTGATGAGATTAACTTGCATAAAACTTAATAACGAAATCTACACTAAGGATGTGCTTTAGTGAGCAATAAGCAGTAAAAGTACTGACGCAGTCCCAGTCCGTCGTCCCAGTAGAGCATGGCGCGGGCCTGTGCTGCGGCGTCGGGCGCGGCCACCAGGTGCAGCGGGCGCGTGCGACACTCGCGTGTTGACACCACGCCCTCGGGCGGCTCTTGTAGGGGCAGGATGCCACCACCCTGATATCACACATTTTAGTATCATTGCAATATTAATACTTATTCAAAATTAAATTAAAAATTATTTAGTTTTTGATTGTTGAATTTGAACAATTTAATTCGCTAAATAGTAATACATTGGGATAATTTTAACAGAACTAACTCTGTCAAATTCGCATGGTCTTATTTATATATTATTTGAAATTATCAACAAAGGACAAAATTATATATTTACTAATATTATAAATGCGAATATTTGAATGCTATCCATGTTTCAAGAAGGTATCTCCAGAATGTGTGCATGGATCTCTATGAAATTTGGCACAAATATAGAATATAGTTTGGAAGAACACATAGGCTACTAATTAAGGTTTTTTCTTTCCATGCTGGCGGCATCAAGTATAACAAATAATTTACAAATAATTAATCTTATATTAATTATATATTTCTATGTATCATACCTTGACAGCAAGCATCTGTTGTTCAGTGACATTCCTCCAGCCGGATGTGATCAGTGTACCATCAAGGCTGTACCAGATGCCGGCGGGGAAGTACGCACGCGCAGAGTTCGTACCGGCATATAGTATTGGTGATATCAGTAGGTACGGACCGATCAGGAGCTGAGTGTCTATCTCATGTGTGGTGGTATCACTTGGATCACTGCGGGAGATCAAATATTTCTATTATCAATTAAATCCTACTAATATTATAAATGTGAATTTTTAGATGGATGGATGTTTGAAGCTATTTTCAGAATTATTGAACCGATCTTGATGAAATTTGGCTTATATATAGAACATGGTCTGAAAAAACACATATGTTACTTATGTTTTTTTTCCGTGCGGATGGAGCCACGAGTAACTGCTAGTAATATATAAAAATGCATGATGCTATTTGATTTTACAATTTTGTTTTACTATGACATTCCACCGTAGTTTGTATAGCATCTTAACTCGTCTTTTTTTTTTAAAGAAATAACATCTAATACAATATAACACAAATAATTTGACAGAGGGAACCAACATAGCCCCTTTAAGAATTGCCAACAAATATTTATAAAAACCAAGACACGAAAGCTTATACTCAGCTAAAAGAACGATCCAACTGTTTATGGTTTCCAATATTTACATAAAATATATAAAAAGTTATATACATGGGTGTAACTCATTTAACATCTATTTTGAATTAATTCTTACAATGATTTATGATAGAAAAATTTAAATGAAATGGTCAAATACTAACTCAAAGTACAGCGGCCTTGCAACTAATTCCCCGTGTAGATGTGCGCGCCAGAACAACGTGTAGTAATACGGCAGCAGAGAGTAGCGCGTGCGCAGCGCTGTACGAGACGCGGACACCACCTCCGCACCTAAACTCACCGGATCTTGTGGCTGAAAAATATATTTTAATTGTAAATTAGTGCTTGTTGACCAGTAGACCGTCTCATGGATAAAGGTCTTCTGGAGCTACAGGTCCGGGACTGGGTTGGAACAGCGTAGGATCAAGGAAAGTTGGAAAGGCTGAGGTCCACTTCGGGTGGATGCGTCACTGTAGTTTGCTATATTATTGTAAGAAATTAATACAATAAACAAACTACGTATATTTTGAACAGTCAAGGACATTAATTTCCTACCCATCTGTGAAGTAATTTTTCGATGACAATGCAATTATATTGAAATCTTGCTACAGCATAAAAAAATGCTAAATATATATCTCTTACTGTGAGTTTCAATAGTTGTGACGTAATAATACATATTTTTGTCTCTATTTTATCAAATATAATGAAAGGGATATATGTATTACATGTGTCACTGTCACATCCGAAGTGGGTAGCGAATTTAATTCTTTGACTGTATTAACATGTTACAATATATTCACCATAGAAGAATCAGAGTTATGATTTCTAGAGAACGGATAGAAAGCACCAAGCTGCATCCATCTCTTGCATAACTCCACCGTAGTATTGCCGCGGAAGCCGCAAATATCCGCACCCATCATAGGTATACCAAACAGACTGAAGCTTAGCAACTCTGTAACATAACAAATACTTAAGTTGGGGAGTAATACTGAAAACTGTAAGTAGGTGGCGCTGGCGATGAGCGGGGTGTCATAGTTTTATACTTCATTCTAATGATAACAAATTATTCCTTTTTTCAACTATTTTATTTATTATTTCAGTAAAATTTGACAATGTCTTTGCTATGATTACAGTCCACAGATTATTTTGTAGTTTACATAAAAATTAAATTGTTTTTTGTACATCTGTGGTATATTTAGTGATACTAAAATCTTCATCACGCTGACATCTAGTGAGCAAAAGGAGTTTTTCTTCCCATTGCTATTTACATACCAAAAGAAACCAACATATACGTAAACATGTTTGTGAAGTTAAATAACCAATGCTTATACTCCATAATTCTCTATACTAACCTTCAAGATTTATAAAGTTACCTTTTTCATGAACTAGATGGCGCTGAGATCATTTTCATTCATACTATTATTATTTTTGTCATCGGTCTCATCATCATCGTCAGCATACGTCCCCACCGAGGGTCTCGGCGCCTACCCTAAGTTAAGGGTGATTAGGCCATAGTCAACCACGCTGGCCAAGTGCGGGTTGGTTGACTTCACACATATTTAAAGGTCTAATATTAGTAAATCATTATAATGTACCTGGTATACTCATCCTAAAGTCATGCCAGCTGCTGTCAACATCTCCACTCCAGTGTCCCGCATACCGCCCCAGTCCGGGGAAAGATGCCCGCGATATTATAAACGGACGACTGCCTCGGATCTCGACTAACGCACTGAAAAATGTTAGTTGAACTCGTGTGAACATTATATTTAAAAGATAAATCCTATATACCAGGATGATAGAAAAACAACGCCATATTGCGAAATACGCATATTAATAATGTATTATATGTACTAAGAGTAATGACATTAAAAACAAAAATTGGTTCCCATGATACTAAGAAATTTAAAATAACGTTATTGTTGGTTTCAGAAACCAAAATCCTTGAATAGAACAAAGTGATATCTTTTATACAGAAATTTTCGTATCAGAAACCCACGGTAACCAAATTCATCATATATTTAGATTATCAAAGTGAGAGTTTTGTTGTAATATTAATGGATATACATACAAATGTGTGGAGATAGCTTCAGTGAGTCCGTAGAGATTGTGCCACTGGTAATGTTTGCCGGCGTAATGATGGGCGTCCATACAGAGGGTCTTGTGTTTTAAACCGTTGGTGAGGTAGTACGGAGTGTAAGGTAAATCTTCAGGCTCGCATTCACCAAATAGAGAACCGGATACAAAGTTTGATGGCTCGTTCATATCCTGTGTTAGAAAGGTCATTTATATTACAAATGCATATTTAGATGGATACTAAACAGCTAAACGGATCTTGGTGATAATTGTCATACATGTAATACAGTCTGGATGAATATATAGGCTCAAAATTAAGCTTTTTTAAATTCCCGGACGGTGTCGAGGGTGACTTAGAATTAAATGTCTACTTCTTACTAATATTATAAATACTAATGTTTGGATGGATGGATGAATGTATGTTTGTTTGAAGGTATCACCAGAATGGGTGAACAGATCTCAATGAAATAGCATACATATAAAACATAACCTGGAAGAACAAATAGGCTATTCATTATTTTTTTTCCTTCCCACCCTTGTTCTTATAAGGAAAGGATGGGAAGTGTAAGTGGACTTTCCGGATGAGAGGATGCATGGAAAGGGAAAATATTTTATTTCTGTGCATCCTCTCCTCCGTCGATTAAAGGTAGCCGCCAACTCGTTTGCCACCTTATGATATAAAAATAATAACAATACCACACTGACGGAGTCGCGGGTGACAGCTAGTTTATCGTAAATAAAGTATGTTATCACTTATTGAAAATTCAAAAATGTATGGAAGTGAAACTTTCTATATATTTTGTAGATATACTTACGATCCAAGCGCCATCGTACTGTATTTTCTTGTGAAAGTTTGACATCATTTGAGTCCAGTACATGGTGGCATTGGGGTGAGTAAAGTCAGGCCATACTGTTGACACTTTGTTCCATACCTAACAACAAAAATATATATAAAAACAATCACACGACCAAACACTTGTTTACCCCTTTAAACCCGTTTTCCACTAGCGGAACTAGCGAGCAGACCCTCTTGTTACAATGTATAATTTCAAATAACTAATCGCGCAGTGGAAAATTTGTCTTTTATTCTATACTATAAACTAGCAAAATTTAATTTTGGTACTAAATATATTTCACCTTTCCAACAAAAGGTTGTCCTGTAGAGTTCTTAATAAAAATGTTCATTTCTAGGCCTTTATCAAAAGGCGGGTAAGTCCCCGGGTTCTCTGCAGCGCTCACGCCGGGATCTAATAAATATATATGTCATTAATATAATACAATCCAACCTGGATAGTCGAGACACCTTCATAAGCGAGAAACGCTAATTACATATTCTAAAAACCTCTAAAAGCGAGAAAATCTTTGAACTCTCGATTATCCAGGTTTGACTGTACATGAGTATAAATTTGTTTCCACTGAAGTGACTTGTATGGAGTCATATTGATACAGTTATATCGACTTCTAGTCAAACAAAGATGTCTAGTCTAGATATGGTTCTGTCAGAAAATATGTAAAATTAACATGGACATAGAAAATGACTGTTACTCTGTTTTCATGTTAATTATCTGATACAGACAGGAGGGCGCTAGTGAGATATCATTATTTAGTTTGAATTATGTCCACCAAGTCAGATAAAATTCGTCCAAAAGTCCAAAATAACAATTTTAATTAATCTAAATTAAAATATCTTACTAATATTATGAATGAGAATGTTCAGTTGTTTGTTACAAAGTATCTCCAGAAAGGTTGTATGGGTCTCGCTGAAATTTAACATAGATGTAGGCCATAGTCTGTAAGAACACTTAGCCAACCTATTAAGTTTTTTTTTAATTCCACGCAGATGTAATCGCGTGCAACAGCTAGTTTATATTATAAACTTACCAATCAACACCATATAATGCATCCCAGCGTCATGCAACTCCTTCACAAACTCCGGCAGACCTTTGAACTTGACATCATCATATGTAAAGTCGTTTCCGTTCTTCATATAATCCAAGTCATTCCACTGCACGTCCTGTCGAATTCAAATTTATTGACACATATTTTATCCGTCTATTATGAGTTTTTGCTTTAAAAAAATACAGTCCAACTAATAAGCGAGAGTTCAAGACGCTGCGATATTTTTCTCGCTTATAGAGGTTTCTCTTTTAACAGAGTTTCTCGCTTAACGAGGTCATCCGTTGTCACTGGACAATGATTCTCGCTTATCATGGGTCGACTGGATATCAAACTAATAAACTCTAAAACATAGGCTTTATCTATTACTAGATTTTTTTATTGATACCGAATTAAAAATATAAAAATGACACTCACCAATGGGATTCCAGCATCTCTATTACTCTTCCAAACATCTCTGGTAACTTGCAGACTGCCGTAGTTATATCTAGAAAGATAAATACATTCTTAAATAGATAAGTATACACTAAGGGTGTTCCTTAACGCTCAATTAACAACTCAAAAGTATGTAAAGTAATTATCGGTACAGTAGTTTTTTAGTTACATACAAAATCTCTCTTTTTTATAATATTAGGTATAATATTTTGCAGCTACACTTTTAAATAATATATTCTACTCATTTAGTTCTTTTTTAAATTAAATGTATATAGATAATAGCATAAATTACCAAACGATACAGATAATATATGAATGTAGATGTGACCTACTGGTCTCTGTCTACTCCTCTATGTTAGGGTCGTGAGTTATATTACTAACTTGCAGAGATGGAAGCCCAGCGCCCAGTATGGCGGCATGAACGGCTTCCCGATGATCTCAGTGAGCTGAGACACCACGTCACTGGGTGATGGACCCAGGAACATGTAGAAATTGAATAAACCACCAATTGTACGGTACGTTATAGCTGGAGTTGGCTGCAACACCACATCTGAGAATACAATGTATGGATGTTATTGTGGATATGCGATTAAATTTACCAAAGTTACAGACTAGCCGTCGCATGTAACTCCGTCTTTGCGGAATTAAAAACTTAATAAATAGTCACTGTGTTCTTTTAGACTATGTTCTACATCTGTGTCAAATTTCATCAAGATCTATTGAGCCGTTCCAGAGATACCTTTAAACAAACATCCATCCAAACATTCGCATTTATCCTACTAATATTATAAATGAAAATATTTAGATGGATGGATATTTTTTAGAAGGTATCTCCGGAACGGCTGCATAGATCTCGCTGAAAATTGGCACAGATGAAATACATAGTTTGGAAGAACACATGAACTATAATGTTTTTTCCACGCGGACGGAGTCACGGGCGACAACTAGTAATATATTAATAAGATATATAAACAGACCTATAGCATGTGAATTTAACAATAGCGTGCCATGTGCCTTGCCGTCTGGTTCCAACGCCAAGTAGAAAGGCTGTGTTCCGTATAAGTTCGTCTGAAAAATAAATCAAAATTGCAAACTTACTAAAATTTGTTAGATACTGTATTAATCTACATTTTTATCTGATAAAGTGTGGTAGAAATCTACACTACTAGTGTTCCTTATCGTCGGTTTCTGAGACCGAAACAAATCGTCATATCTATCATGATCTTTAACAACAAAGATGACAATGTTTTTCGGTCTCAGAAACCATCAATTAGTGAAACTCCCATTATGGTACTTAATAACTGTGGTAAAACCGTTATCTGTCTACCCCTCTAGGTGATAGGCGTGAGTTACATTACAACTTACATTTTCAACCGGAGCCTGATCAGAGTTAAACATAGTGAATGTTTTCCACTCGTTCAATTCAGTTCTGAACCTGGCCCGTCTCTCTCCCAGACCGTATATCTGATTGGTTGGCAGTAGGGAAGAAACCTGCAGGAACTTATCCGATAATATCAATCCACCTACACTTTGAGTATTAAATCTGAAAATGAAGAAAAAAAGTGAGCTTAGAAACACTGATATTACTATTATTGGGTTCAAATACATCTAAAGAATATTTTAATTAATTTGTTTGAGGTATATAAAAATGAATAAATCATCATCTTAAAGATAGTGGTTTCTCAGATATGTTGTTTAAAATTTTATGAATAATAAACTTACTAAAAATGACTAAACTCATGTATACTAAGAAATCCGCGCTGACACTTTAGTCGTTTTTCATTAGTTTTGAAGCAAACAGATTAAAATTATTAATTTAAAATACCTCAGTGTAACCTGGACAGTCCAAGGGGACCACAATATTTTCTCGTTTATGGAGGTCGTCCATTGAGACCGAAATCTTGCTTATAAAGGTTTCTCGGTTATTCAGATTCATATATACTTACACAGTGACATTATCAGAGAGTCGGACAACTTTGAATCCAATACTTGAACTCTCTAGTACCATTTTGTATTTCATTGTCTTGATTGAACCATACACCATAGGGATCTCCGGATACTGGGCTTCAAACCTTGGATTTTCTGCATCAGATATCTGAAATACACATTGATTTTTAATATAAAACTTCAACTACCAAGAAATATTAGTATTTGAGAATAATCCGACTAGTTTGGGTAAATTTCACCTCATAAAAACCATAATGGATATAGTATGTTTAAAACTAGTAAAGAAGACATATGGGCAAACAGACCATATTTTTATTTTATAGGATTGTTAGTCCATAATCCACTATTGTATTCAGTATAAAAGATATTGTTTTGCATGTTAATAAGAAAAGATTATCTTTTCTTACTTATTTAAAATTTAGTTAATTACTTAATATACTAAATTTTACAAAGACTAGTTGTTTGATTAAGTTTTGTTGAGGGAACAAATTTGACATCATCCTGTTTATTTCCCTATAGAGGTTCGGCACAGTAAATTCCTATCTTTTTTTTAATTCAACTCAATTATCATTTGTCATATCTGAATTCATATATATGTAGCCTTTTTCATATAATCTATACATACATTTTCATTCACGTTATATAACATACTATTGTAATATTAAATTAATTATACATACCTTAGCATTGATAATATCGCCAGTTACAAACATGATATCAACACGGACCATACGGAAATCACCCGGGTAGCCGGAGGGGCGATTGAGCGCGTAGTACGCGGTCACACCGCGTTTATTCTCCGTCATGTTGTAGAACTTATATGTGTCGTAGTTAGGCGGATAAAAACAGTATGGCGCGCCTTGTATATTAGTTGACCTCCAACAACAACCTATAAGACGAATGAGAAAGAACTTAGTCTGAAGCTTTTTGCAGTTCGGCTAATTTATATCAAATGGGGTTGATGTTGTTAGTTATGATAGAAAATATATAAAACCCTCCTCCTCCTCTTTCCCTTTCCATCCTTTTGTAATAAGAAAAAGATAGGATGGGGAGGGAGCTTGTTTGCCACCTTATAATGTAAAAAAAAGATAAGTTTGTCAGCCAATAACAATCAAGCTATTGTGTTGCTTTGACTAACCTCTTTTCAAACAAGCCTCTTCGTTCGCACCCGTCTGAGGGTAACAATCGAAGCGCATATTATCTGTCACATTTGAGCACATGTTCCGCAGAATCTCTGGCGTTCTCTCCAAGTACTTGGGAGTCTCCGGTGCCTCAGTGGGTACTTGTATTGGCATGGGCCGCATGAGACGTTGGTACTTCTCATCATCTAAGGGAGTCTTTCTAGAACCTTCGGAACCATTGAACTTGTTCTTTGTGCTCAAGTTGTTGTGATCATGGTAATGAACTTCTGGTACAACCTAAAAGTTTATTTAAAGACTTTAAATTATAAACCGAAATGAAGATTATATTATTTCTTTAGTTAATACTGAATCTCTGTCACTTTGTTACAAGGTTAAATGACAAATTTTACTCACCATTTCATAGTATGTCATAGGTCTCTCAGTGTTTTCAGGGTGGACTCGCTGCCACAATTTTCTGAAGGAAAGAGATAACAGTTATATCCCTTCATAACAATATTTTAGGCAATATATCCCCAGTTGTAATCTCCAACACCCTGTGTAACATTACACAAGTTATCCCTACCTGTATTTATCCTCAGTCCAGGCACCACCTAAAGTCCCCCCAACAACTAGCCACACTGCGACGCAGAGCACGCACATTAGCCCAACACCCAACATCCCGGGGCAGATGTTCTTCAGCTGTTCCCAGGCGCGTTGCAATGTTGTACGCCGCTGTGAGAAACGCTGGTACCTGTAATAATGTATGGAATATTAATATTGGACATTTAGACATACAAGAGGGCCACCCTATAACAGTTGGTGTCCGAATGAGACAATTTCAATCTTTGTTCAATGTGCATACAACAAAGAAGTGGAACAAATTGCTGGCGTCTCTTTAAGTATGACATGGGGACCTTTTAGAATAGAGTGAATAGACACTTAGTAAGGTAACTCATACCATATTTTGACCACATCACAACTTAATAACAGGTAGGATTGTAGACAAGTGCTAGTTTATCCATTATATAAAAAAACCTAGTTTATTAAACTACATACCTTTAAATTCTTAGCCTTCTATAGAAAATAGTATTTGTAATAATGTAAAAAAATATATACACAACAAAATAGCACTACACTCAGCCTACGTAAATATGAAATGAAACAATAATCGCGATATTCGCGAGTTTTATGCCTTTTGCATTCATAAAGATCTGAAATAAACATCATTCAAAGTTCATTCTGCATCGATAAACTCAAGGATAAAGAAAACGTGATTTCAGCTGACCTCAAATAATTGAACTTTGGGCTATTAATAGAATCAATTATACATATTAATCATATCCTGGTTTGTGCGTAAATATTTAATTTTATAGTGATAATGGAACATACTTTATGTTATTTTTAAATAAATGTTATTGACTGTTAATATAAAGACTTTTTATCTATGATGTTTTATGATGGTGTGATGTATGGAAAATTAGAACACTATGCCCTAGTCTTTGATACTTCATGTGCTAATCTAGATGATGTTATTACGATCAATTGAGTCTGAATTTGAGAGAGGCTTATTAAAGGATTTCTTTCAATTCTGTAACATCTGTACACAACATTATCATTTGTGTTTGTTCATCATTTTGTAAGAGAAAGAATTGTGAATCATTTTAATATCGAAACAAAGGAATCAAAACAAAGAGCCATTGTAAACATGTACAAATGTATCAAAATAATCAATGAAGTATGAAAAAAATCATTATTATGGATCAATCAATTTATGAAGCATGATAGACATTTTGGATTACACAGTGTGCCAGATTAGCCCAGGGGCCAGATTACCACAGGTCCACATATTTTACTTTGTCACGATAGTTCGTATATGCTAGAAGATATTAAGTAACATCTTTGGTCTTGGGATTAAGGTAGGTTTTGGATTCTGACTCTGGGTATAACTCATGAGATCTTAACATATTGTTTGATGTGAAATATTTCCTTAGTCCTCACCTTGGTTCCCTCGAAGTATCTCCATCGCTCCTTGGTCTCGGAATTATACCACTGAATAGAGGCGCACGAGATTTTGCGTTGCCCTTACCGAACGGCGCAAAAGGTAACTTGGTGTAAACACCTCCTTTAGGCCCATTGAGTGAGGTTTCTTTTTGTCCCTCTGCCTCTCGATCGAATGCTTCTTCGATGTTTGAACTGCTTCCATCTTTTGGCAATTTGAGACTCTCGTAATATATTCGATAGTTGATATTATCATTTAAAGACAACAGATCGGTTTTCGCATTGGATGGCTTATCACAAAACTCTTCAAACGATACAACTTCATAATCGTCATCCAATTCTCGAGATTTTTCGTTCTTATTTGGTTTCGGCATTTTGCCTTTGTTTTGTACCAATATTTTTATTAATCCATACTAAAAATAGAAGACGGAGAGAATTCGACACAGATAAAAATACTGCACTATCTTTATATTTAATGTCTCACAATTACACAGAAAAACTCAGTTTTGAAAAGCAAATATCAGTTTATTTACAAAGAACAATAACCATTATCATCAAAATTAACCACCACCATCAATAAACAACTACTACGCCGTACGCCGCCAATACACCGAGTCGCAGTCGTTTGTGTGTGTGTGTATTTCGTTCACCGTTCATCGTTCAATGGAAGAGAAAATTTGCGTTTACTCACTATAGATGTCAGCATGATCGAGAGTTTTTTTGTATGTCGACGTTGGAAAATCAGCTCTTAACCAGCTCAAAAGTCCATCTCCCATAAGGTTTTAAGGTTGTAACGTTGAGTATCTGCGTAACAGCTAATGCAGCTCATGCCATGTATTATAACCATGCGAGGTGACCGCGTCATACTGCCCGGTGGCTGCCCACCTGGAAGAGCGAGAATGATAATATGGTTTATCAACAAATTTGTAACTTTGGGTGGACATGGAGTGGAGTCATATGTATTAACCCTAATTCGTGAAACAGTCTTAATAATAATGACAAATTAATAAATTACAGAAGTAAACCTGCCGCTGGCGCCACCTATTTAGAGGTCTGTCAGTTCTATGCCTATTACCAAACATTAAATTTAGTTCAAGTCTCAAAAGGGCTAAAGAAAAAAAACAAAAAAAAAATATTTAATAGCTTCAATATCTAATATAATACAAAATGTAATTTCATGTAGGTGTTAAATGTATAAAACGTTAAATGAATTAGGAATGGTAGTAAGGCTATCACTAACTAAATTTTTTCTAAGTTTCTAAAGTGTTATAAAATATAAAAAGGTTATTTTGGTTTTACATAATGTTCAGGTTCTTAAGTGTATCTGTTATTTACATTGTTTATTTCATCTTTACGCTTACTTTCTAACTTAATTTATTCAATGAGGGTAGATCATAAACTCGCATATATTAAACGAAATAAGATCGTAATTGTCAATAGCGTGGACAGCATGGCGGGCTGTATTTCTGTGAAAGTGAGACATAGCTCATGAAATTGTGTGAATCTGTTGCTTTATGATAATTTGTGTGCAAAATGGATTGGAAAAGTACAAAAATGCTTTTAGCATCAGCTGCTGCTGTAGTAGTCGTTTCTCAAGTGGCGAAAAAAATATGCAAATATATTTTTAATTCAAGCAAACATACAGAAAATGAGGTGGCAAATGACGATACGTGTAGTGAAGTTTTACAGATAAAGAACCGCGAAATTAATGATGTGATTTTATTTTCCGATGACATTGTTCGGCACACTATTAGAATTCCACCCAACAAAGAAATAACAATTTGTGAAAGTAGAGAACTTAATTGTTTTAAGTTGATCAAATATATTAAATCAGCGCGAGAAACTCTCGATGTGTGTATGTATCTAATAACAAGCACCGAAATAACTGAACAAATAATAAGATTAGGTCAAAAACATGTTTTAGTGCGTATTGTTGTAGATAGTGATATGGCATATGCTCCTCCGTCACAAATCAAAAGACTAGAGGAATACAGTAAGTATATAAAATTAGTCTTTTGAGCGTCGCGTATTGTGTGTATATTAAATAGTTTTGTTTCTATTATTTCAGGTTTCATTCAAGTCCAGACGAATAAAAGATCGATATTAATGCACCATAAGTTTTGCATTGTTGATGGCCCTAAAGCAATTAAGCGGAAACTTTTATTAAGAGCACACGCCGAAAAATTGAACGTGCATGGACATTTAAGTAGAAAATTTACAAACCAACTTCCGAAAAGTAAAAATACCAAAGGTTTCGTAATGTCTGGTTCACTTAATTGGTCTACTCAGGCGATGATATCAAATCATGAAAGTGTGATCGTAACATCTCATCCGAATATAGTGGCTAAATTTGAAAAAGAATTTGAAAGTTTATGGGTAGAAAATGAACCTGTAAGTAATATTTCTATTAATGTTTTTTTTGTTTTTATCGCTTTTTGGTTTAATTGTTTTAATAATTTTTTACAGGCTTTAAAATCAACATGACACGCAACAATACGAGCATATTTTGTATTACTAGGTACGTATTATCGTTATAAAAATTATTACTATTCCCAGCATAAAAATCCCGCTTTTATTAATAATCGCTGGAACACGGCACCGAAATGGGTAAACATGATTTTGTAAAACTGGGAAGAACATTTTAATCTGTAACCAGAGACAACTTTAACTTTGGCATTCAAATGTCAAGATTTTTCATTCATTCATTTCTCTCAAAAATGACAGGAGTAGGTCATAGACAAATCCATGTGCACTTCAATTCAATTTCGATCGATCATATGTTTTCTTTGTGTAGTTTTTTCAGCCGCTGTAATTCGAATTGGTTATAATGTAAATCGCTAATGAAATTTCATTAAAGTTCGTACAGTGTCTAAGTGAAATACGGGAACATTCGGGATCATAATCCAAGTTCGGTCAGGAAAAATTGTACGATTTTAAAAAGGTGCACTTCGAGTGCACGTGCTTGCATTTTTCAGATAATTTCATGTCATTTCAGTCATATAAGTGTTTCAAAAGTGAGCCAATATTAAGAGGAACTTGCTTATAACTGTATACTCCAGCTTAAGGACAAAATTTTGTGGTTTTCATCGAAAATCTCGGTTTAAAACAAATGTTAGGTTGAGTTGGAACATCTCTTATTTGGTTATTTTTTGAGACGAAATTTGCGATGCATGCGTTAACCTGGATTAGAGCTTTGAAGGATGAAGTGTTAGTGGTATGTGGTAATTTTTTTATTCACAAATTATTTTAAGGTTACTATAAAAAGTTGTCTGGAAAAGAAGGACATTCCAGAAAGGTCATTTCGATCACGTTATTTTTATTTTCTTTTTGTTGGTAATTCTACTAATTTTAATTTTGTTCAAATAATTAATATGTATTCTTAAACTAGTATGAGAATGTAAAAGTAAAATATTACAATTTAAAACCAAACAGTATTGATATCCTTGACCCTAAATAGTTGTTAAAATTTTTAACTAGAATCAATAGAAAACCTCTATTTGTTCTTAATAAATAATAATGACCAAGATATATTATAAAATACCACAATAAGTTCTGGTAAGTGCAGTGATGGCAAGTAGGTAAGATATAAAAGTTTGCTTAAAACGGTCACCGATGGATTGTAGAAATCAGCTTATAGCTAGTGTGATATTTTGTACTTACTTTTGGTTACTTAATTCACATATGTCAAATAGTTAAATGAACTAAAAGGTGTTTAAAATTTAACATAGCGTATTGTGTGGTAAATTTTGAAATTAAATGATTTCAAGATTAAAAACCTATTTCTTTTTTTATTATAAATGGATTAACCTTGACTTTTGGTTTTACAAATGTTGTAATTTTTTTTCTTAATTTTACTATAAAAGAAAATTTTATGAAGTAATTTTTTTTTCATTGAACATATGGTACATATGTATAGTCACAAAGTATTAATTTTATTATTTATATTGAATAAAAGAATATGTTTCTGTATGCAAGTAAATAATCTGACCCATTTCTGGATGTGTAATAAAACTTGTTTTTTTTGTTTCGTAAAGACTAGAATGGTTTGTTAAAACTTGAAAATGTCCTTGCTTGTGTATGATCATCACTAATTAACATTGTCTGCATTGTTTCAGATGGATGCACGAATGATGCAATGCCAAATGTGCAATTGTGAAACATGTGCAAAATATTGTTCAGTGTATATAAAACATTACAAAATTAAGTGTGCAAACTGTAAATATAAAAGGTGATAATTTAATCACGACAATTGATCAAAGGTATTTGTTTAGTTTTCGACATGTTTGAAAAAGTGCGCTTTGGATGCAGTGTTTTTGTGCTTTTTACTTTTGGAGATGCTGCTGAAAGGAATGCTGATGTCATTCTGCCACACGTCGCTAGATGGCGTTGGTATGTATTTTCTATTAAGAGTTACATTTTAGTTCAGCGCCATCTGTTGTTGAATAGCTTCGTTTAAAGTTTATGTGTTACGGCGCTTGGCCGTCAGATGTCGCCTAATTTTTTTTTTTAATTATGAATTGTTTGTTATTTTGAATTACGAGATGGCGTTGACGATGCATTTATTTGGCCTTGAAAATGATTGTACTCAAATTTAAAAAAAACGCTTTACTTCTAAAAATGACTGTAGTAAACAGAAGTGAATCTGTTGGTATTAAAAGAACAATTGTTAAGTATTACTTTATGATGAATAATCAATCTATAAGGAGGTAAAATTTTATATCGTACATTAAAAAAAAACCTACATGCGGACATGGATCGTTTTAGTTATGATACGCATTAGTGATTCAACGTTGAACTGCCTTGAACTTGAGGCGATGTTACGAAAAAATGTAAAATATTTCCTGTGCTTGTTGGACATTTGAATTCGACAACTATGTGATCGATTAGAATATGCGAGTTGTGACATACGACAGTTTACCTACGCATTAACATTTAAAATATCACATGGAATTTTTTTATATAAATATTAGTATAACTCATAGGTATTTTGTAACATTTTGACTCGTTTAAAGATAAGAATGATGTTCCCTTAACATAATCACATAGCTGATATTCAGACTCTCAATAAACTTTTTATTTCTAACCTCTCACGATCTATTTCTCTCTACTTCTACATGCATAAGCTATAAAGGTTATGGCTACATACTTAGAACCATTAATAAGCAATCAATACGAATTTTAACTAAGTATATTTACATTAGACCTAAAATCCTGTAGTCAGTCGATACTAGAATTTTTAAGAAGTGCGTTGATCCGTGTCGCATTGCGGTTTCTTGTCAATACCCAAATACTTTAACTAGATTAGTTATGTAATATTTTATTTATTTATTTATTGAAATCTTAACTGAAATTTAGGCATTTATGCATTATATAATCTAGACCTCTTTCTTTAAACCAGACGTTATATGCGTCAGTAAATCGTCTAATCATAGATTAACGATTTAAAGAATTCATAATTGTTTCACATCTTTTCAGTTATATATCATAGTAATAAAATCGGTATCAAGAAATGTCTAAAGATTATTTTATTTAGGCCATTAAGTACATTAGGTGGGCGTAACAATAGATATATGCTTCATAAGAAGTAATATATCTTGTCGTATTATCAAGATAACCAAGGATTTATTTCACTTGTAAGGTTTTATTGTAGGAACAAAGATCACAAAAGAACTTTGGTCGGTACTAACAAAAGGATACGTATATAATATTTGCGAATTGCGCAATATGAGTAGTATATTCGTTTGTTTTGCTTTTATAACGTTATAAATCTATTTAATATTGTTACTAAGTTAATAAAGTTTTTTGTAGATATTTGTTTGTTATGAAGTGGCACGTCTAGATAAGCATATTTGTCACGTTTATTTAATATGATTATAATACAATTAGAATAATTTATATACTGCCTGCGTCGGTGGCTCAGGGTGGCTGTTTTTCGATTTACATATGTACATTTTTACGGTCTATCCGACGTTCTTACGGTCCATCCGACGTTCTTACGGTGAAGGAAAACATTGTGATGCAACCTGCACATATCTGAGAAGAAATTCAAAGATATGTGTGAAGTCAACCAACCCGCGTTGGGCCAGCGTGGTTGACTATGGCCTAATCACCCTTAACTTAGGGCAGGCTCCGAGCCCCTCGGTGGGGACGTATAGTGAGCTGATGTTGATAAATACTGCCTATTGTTTAATGTCATATTTCGTTTGTATTTTGCAATGTAGCTTCTTTAGTTAGGTAGTGTAGGTTTTAGTGTGTGATGAATTATAATTCCCTGAAAAAACAATACATTTTGGTTATGTTTTATTTGAGTTTCAAAAGAAATTTTTATGCAAACAATTTTCATGTAAAGTACGTATACTTATACTTGCTATGTAAAAGATTAAACAATACAACTCATTTTATATTAAAAGTAGGACAATTGACAAAAGCCATGACAAGTATAAATTATGACTGATTACAACATTTCTGTGTTAATGTTGTGAAATAGTTCCCTTATGTTGAAAGGCTTTTTCACTCTTCGATACTAGATGGCGTTAGTGGTAGAATTTTTACACATGTCTGCTTTGACGAGATATTTTCTTACTTCAGTGGCAGTTAAATAAAGATAAATCGTTAAGTTATATTATTTATAAAGTAATATAAATGTATAATATATTTCCGAGCCTTATACAAATGTTTTTTCTTGTTTTTTTACAACGATTTATCATTTTTCTTGTTGCAAAAACCTATTATTATGTATGGTCTAGTCTGCGATGTTTATTATCAATAATTTACAATAAATAGTTACGCAGCGATCATTAGGTGCACATAATTACGGTGGCGCCTTGTCCACGGCTCGGATTACCAAGGTCGTTTTTAATGAGTGTCTCAATACGAGAATAACGTAAGGTTCTTTTCTTGAGTTCACCTTTATTTTTTCTATAAACTAAGCGTTGGTATAAACTTAACTAGCGGTGGCCTGCGACTCCGTCAGTGCTGAATTAAAAGTAAAACATAATTAGTAGCCCATGTACTCCAGTCTATGTACTATATGTATGCCAAATTTAATCAAGATCCGTTCAACCTTTCTGGAGATATCTTCAAACAAACATCCATCCATCTAAACATTCGCATTTATAATATTAGAAAGAAGTAACATAATAGTAAGATTAAGCTTAACTTTTTTTTGGATTGTTTTCTGGGAAATCCAGCTTTAGATTTTAAAACTGATGAACTGATTTTAATGTTTAAATTAATATCTTTACGACTACGACTTTTGTTTTTATAAAAATATCTAGTTTTGTTTCGCATCTAGAAAATAATTTTACAGCTGTTTTCGCTTCAGTCGAGCACTGTGTCCCTCATTGGTTACTCAAAGTAATATAACAATAGTTACTAGGTAATATAAAATAGGCATTGCAATGCATTAAACAACGGTCAAAGAAGTTCCCCTCATAGCACCGTTTGAAAAGGTCTTTTGCGCAATCATTATCGAATGACTTAAGAAAAAAAAATTGTAAAAACGAAGAGGGGAAACTAGAAACAATATGGTAAAGGCCATGAATATTAAAAGGGAGAAAGAATTCTTAGAAGGTGTCAAACCGTCCATCCATTAACTGCAGTATATCCCAGCTTGTGCACTCTGCATACAAACTGCGCATTAGGAACGATTTGATTTACAAAAAGTTGGTTTTTCCACACTGTCAGGTCTATAACGCTTAGTGCACACTGTTATATTTGCTGTAGTTTAATTTGTAAAGAAATTTTACATGATTGATTTTTTTTATTTATAGATTGTTGTTCGTATGGATGTTTTAACTAAAAATAATACAAAAACGTAATTTTATAACATAATGAGATTGTATAGCTAACTTTTTTAAGTTTTTAATTTTGTTTTTAAAAGAAATTAGAACGCAGTATTTGATGTATTCATATTATAATAACTTATAATAGTGTGATATATCACTTCTTACTCTTATTAATTATAAATGTTTGGATGAACATTTAAAGGTATCTCCAGAATGGCTGTATGAATCTCCCTGAAATTTGACTTTAATATAGAACATTTCTTAGGATGGAGTCGCGGGCGACAAATTGTTAATCAATAAAATATCAAAAGCGCTTGTCTTTAATAATATAAACAAATGTTAAGTGATCTCACTGTATCCAGTTTTAACCCTTTAACGCCAGTGAGTCACGATGTTTAGCATATAATAATGTTCTTTTTATATTTACAAACAAAGCGACGTAAGGGTTAACAGCACCGGACGCGGCGGACGCGTATGGAAATAAAGTTACGAAAGGAAGTAGGGAAATAAAGGAGCAACTTACAATGGAATCGATATTAAAACGATTAGGATCGATTAAAGCCATTGACTCGATTCAGGGTCAATAAAAATTGTCCTAATCGAATGAATCGGCGCCACATTGTTTTGGCATCGAGTGGAGTAATTACATTTAATTACTCATTTGGGCAATTGACAATCTTTAAAAAGGCAACTTTGATTCGCTTTTATAATATACATATACACTAGCTGTCGCCGGCAATTTCATCCGGGCTGAATTCAAAATAATTTTATAAGTAGCCTAAATATCTTCCAGACTATGCTCTATATGAATGCCAAATTTTGGCAAAAACCCTATAGTCGTTCTGGAGATACCTCCCACATATATCCTACCATCTAAACTTTCGCATTTATAATATTATTAAGATTTGTTTCTGGTATTTTCAAACTAACAACCTAGCTTACATTCTTCACGAATCAGAAAGGTTTTTAATCTGTCTTTCGTCTTTAATAGACTATAAGGAGTAATTAAATAGTGGTTTAGTAATAAATGTGACGTATGACCAATGTGTTTGTTAAGTTTAAGAGATATTATTTACTTAATAAGTTTATTGTGAGTTCCAACCATCCGATATAGTAGAATTTAATGTAGCGCCCTTATATTTGTGAGTCTCATATATATTCACTTATTGCTATAATTTACGAGCAATTTGTAAAAGTGGCCGAGTTTATGACGCTCTCAAAGGAAACGTACATAATACACCCCCTCCACCCGAACTCCCTTCAGGCGCTGCATAGCAACAGCGTTACATTGCTCCGGGATCATCATTGCTCAATAGATAAATAATTCAATTTCTTTTCTATAAAAGTACCGTCACCTGCGTTTACTTTGAAAAGAAAAAAAAACAACCCAAGAATATTTGGCGTCTCGTTACTCAATGTCTTGTACTATTATATTTTCGGGACGCTATTGTTGGTTGTTATATCGCCGCGGGTCACCTACTTATGTGTTCTCCAATTAAAGCCTTATTCATAGATGCATAGATATGTTTTTACAACCGCCCGATGTGTAGCTTGTATCGTTTTGTGAGTGCGCACGTCAGACCAGGTGTGTCGATCGGATCCAGCATTGTACCCGACTTTTAGTTCACTTTCTTTGTACAATACATTTAAGATTTGCACAAAAACGTCTCACAAAACGTTGGGGTATAGAAAAAACTAGTGCATGCTAAATGCATTTAGGGTAGGCAGTTCCGACGTATCGGGTGTCTTAAAAGCCCGTGTGCTAATTTAGTTTTTATGTGTAAACTACACCGTCCAAAATGGCGCGAAAATATTGACGGCTGGTTTTTTTTAATGCAGCTTTCGGGGCCGGACATGCCGGTACGTGGTCGCGTGCCGAGTTATTTTTAATTAATGTTTACGACTCTTTATTCTTAACGTTCTAAAGTTTATACTATAGTAACTATGGTAGGGTAAAGACTTGGTATGACTGACTTACCTTGACTTTAGAATAACTTTATCGCTTTGACATCGAAATAGGATCGAAGGTTTTATGATAATTTTATACCTACATTATTGGTGTTTGAGACTTTGTTTACTTTGCATGACTAAATGTTATTTGTGAACGATTAGCTTCGTTTCGCCGACCGAATTTTATCAATGGCCCGTCCTAAAACAACATTCGTTCGGTATATCTTTGACGGATTGTTTACTTTAACAAATTCAAAAGTCGACCTGTACTTTTTTGCTCTGGTTACACTTCCTGCTTATGGATATGTTTCTCAGTAACGATTAAGCACTGTTTAACAGTCAGGGTTGTCGCTTTTTATTTTTTGTACACGATGCTTTAAAATGATGAAATTATTCAATTTATAATAATAAAACATAATCTAAAATATTTTTCCCTATACAAGTTTGTATTTAATATGTCAGATAAATACTGTTTTCTTGACAGTAAGTCATTTAATTGTACTTAGGTTCCAGGTCTATTTCTTTCTAAGCAATATTATTTAATTAAATTCTGTAACCAGAGACACCGTCCCCGCGGAATTAAAAAAAAACTTAATTAGTAGCCTATGTGTTCTATGTTCTACATCTATGCCATATTTCAGCAAGATCTGTTTAGCTATTCTATAGATATGTCGTAACAAATATTTATGCATTCATTATTTATAATATTAGTAAGAATTATTTTATTTCCATTAATTAAGTGAATGTGACACCCCTAAGTGATTGTTTATATGTTTTGTTTGCCTCTCACCACCCACGATGCAAAACACGAAGTTTCCACAACAATTTGTCTTAAATATATCGCACTTCCGAACACCGTTAAATCTAATATCATTATTATGTCAATTATAAATGGATATAAATTAATTTTAATATTATATGTATATTATATTTTTTCTGTTTATTTCATATCTTTTGTAAATGTAATTTGCTATGTTGGTGTGGTTAATACCCTATATTTTATTTTATTTATTTTATAAAATGAAAACTGTACATCATTATGGAGAGCGTCGGTGGCTCAGGGGTTTAAGCACTTGATTTGTAATCTGCAGGCCCTGGGTTCGAATCCCGCCATGTACCATTGTGTTTTTCGATTTCCGATTTACATATGTACATTTATCTGACGTTCTTACGGTGAAGGAAAACATCGTGATGCAACCTGCACATATCTGAGAAGAAATTCAAAGATATGTGTGAAGTCAACCAACCCGCACTTGGCCAGCGTGGTTGATTATGGCCTAATCACCCTTAACTTACGGTAGGCTCCGAGCCCCTGGGTGGGGACTTGTAGTGAGCTGATGATGATGACATAATTATGGAATGGTGACACGAATCTTGTTGTAAATAATCTGTAATGTATAGAGACATGCAGTTTCATCTTTAACCATGTAAATGAGGCGATAGCAACGTACCACACGATGCTGCAAAACGTCTCGCGACGCGGCACCACTCGTGTGTGATCACCCTAATCTTAGATATGGAATATTATTGCATAGTGTAATAATATAGTATTAATAAAACACTTGACCGGTACAGATGGATGCCGGTTGCTGCATAAATATCAAGTTTCTTACAAATCGATATGTTTTTGTGTAACGTTTATATATCGGTTTGCGGTTATCGAGGTTGCGGTTCTATCGCATGCGAGGGATATATACAATATCTTGTTTAGACTTCGCAATTCAAGCTGTGGAAATATTCTCATAGTAAGGTAATGTTTAGATGCAGAAGTTGACATTCTTTTAATAAAGAGATTTATTTTTGATTTTTTATTCTCTTTTTAAAATTAAATCTTTTAGATATTAGTACTTTTATACATTATTAGTAAGAATCCTTCGGCGCGAATAGCCCGCTTTTATAACAAAGTCAAGTGTCAGATTGATTAGTGAGGGGACATAGACGTCGACATTTTAGTAAGGCTAGTTTTGCGCCAGTACACCGGCACAGTGTCGGATTTTCTTCCTAACAGTACATATACACATAAACACAAGTGCACATAAATTGGAATACACATAGACTAGCACATACACACAACAATACACTGCACATAATATTAGAATTACCATAAAATTTTAACATCGTATTCATTTTGTAAATTTTATGTAATGATTTATGTATATTCCTAAATGTTATTATGTGGTCCGTAAGACTGGTTCTTTAGTTTGTACATTCCCTTGGCCATACACAATAAATCGATTTTATTTATTTTTTTAAAAGAAGAGGACAGTCTTACGTTCTTCCGTTAAGACAGCCATCTTCAAGTCGCATTTTGTTTGCTAAAACGCTTGATTTAAATGTCTATGATTTTGTGGGTCATTAAATTAGATAATTATGTCATAAAACGTATAATTGTGACACATATTTGTAGATATATACTTTGTAGTAGATACATATATATTTATAAGTTCAACGGACTCAGTATATTCAAGGAATGAGTACCAACGCATTACCAACACGGATCAGTGCGTCTTAATACTTTAAACATCTTAAACTATCTCAATCTATACAATTTACTGGATAATGATAGCAAATACTACCTGTAACGGATACACGTAAATAAGAATAAAAACTTTGACCGTAAACTTGTTTTTGTTAACATTGCCCAGTCGTGTTACTGTCGGCATCTTTGATGTGTCTTCGTTGAATTGAATCAGGAATACTTGGCGGTTAACGTCTCGCGTGCGCTGCACTTTTATATCAATTGTAAAAAAATAAATGGTAACTAAGGAAGTTAAAATTAATGGAACATATCTGAAGTATGGAGATATTTTGCGATTACTCGACTGTGATGTGAGGAAATGTTTGCGACTGTTTCTTTTAATGGTATAACTGAGTCGTAATCAACAATAAAAATAATAGTTTCTTCTGTTAGTATAATAGTTAAATTCAATCGATATATTTTGTTTAAGATGTCCGTTTCTTTAGACTAATAAAAATTGGACAGTATAATTTGAAATTTTTATAAGTTTGGAAAGAAATATCTGCAACATAATTATCGTTTCAAACGACATTATTATTTTATAATGCTCTACGAAAATTAATGCTCTAGAAATGTCAGATTCCTTTAATGATTTTTTTTAATATGAGTACGATTCAAACGAGAGGTTAATAAGGTACCAAGGTACTACAGAAGTGACCAATAACAGTTCATCTATGGAAGATCTTCAGTGATGATGATCAATTTATTGTTTTCATTATTCCTTTGCCTTTTTTTTCTTATAAAAAAATGTATAGCCATTTGCCACCTTAACATTGGTATGTGTAAAAATGCGTGACACGTACTCCTCCTCGGCGCAGGCCAGCCCGGGGACAATTTAACAAGAATTCTTTAATATCGTTACCCCCCGCGACCCCACGCCCCACGCCCCGCAACCGTCAGCCTGCAAATGGAATTTTCTGGAATCGACGCCCCCGCTTATGTAAGTGGCAAAGTTTAAATTGTTCGCCTTGATATATCCTATTTAGAAGTTTTATTTTAACATCGGCTTTTTAAAGATTTCTTTTCTGGTAATGTCTTGTAAGTAAAGCGGTTGATATCCGGTAGCAGCTGTGTTATGTTTCAGCTTGCATGAATAATTAGTGAGACTTATTATGAAGTTCTTATTTAGATGGAGATTATGTTGCTTTCTTTCCCTTCGTCGGTTATTTTAAATCGTTAGAGTTATATCTTTTTTCCACGTAAAAGGTTACTCTTTAGTAAGTTTAATTAGTTACGACGGCTGATTTAGTTTTTTTTTTACCATTTCACTAACGACCTTGGACATGTCCCATGATAAAAATAAATTTGAGTACAACTATCAAAATATCTTGAACATATGAATAAAATTAAAAAAATAAATAAGCTCGGAGCACGAAAGTCCTCGTGACTGTGAATTGTATTTTTGCGTCAAATAAATTGGCTGGAGCCTATTAGGTCGACACCTTGCGACATTATCAGTCCCACACCTAGCCTCTTCCAGCATAAATATTTATATGTTGGAGTATTAAATATTAATGATGGTCGTTAGCGAGCACGCGGCCGCGTCTAGACGGGAAGCTAGTTGTAAACTTTTTTATACGGACCGCGAGTGCAATCCGGCACTGACCCCCTTATGCTCGCTTAGGCTGTCTGCAGACGTACGACTTGTATTGTTCAAACTTTCACTTTGTTAGATATAATGTGTTAAGTTTTTGTCAATATTTTAAATTTAACGATATTACTTTATACGAATTTTCATTATTCAATGTAAAAGTATTTTCTTTTTGATGGTTACTTTTGTGAAGATTCAGACTGTTTGTTAAGTTTTTTTTTGTATCTTGGTATCATTATTTCATACAATAAAGCGTTGTCTGTTTGTTTGTCTTTACTTGCCCGGCTGACAAGAGACATGTACTTGGGTAAAGTTAGGGATTATTGAATTTTCTAAATAAAATTAAAAGTTGGTTTCAATTTTGTCTTTTTATTAGTTTTTTTTTTTGTAAATTTTGTCTACACTAGTGTGACTAAGAAGCAGAGTGTTGCGCCTATTCAATGCACGGGGCCAAATGTTAAAGGTCTATTAAATTTTAATTACTATGGTGTATCACAATCGATTACTCCATCTCAAATCGTTTTACAATGTGCCCTCGCTGTCAAGGTAGACCCGTGGCCAAAGACTTTGTAACGTTTGACTTTTTGGTGTTAATATAGTAATAAATTTATACATATTAATAAAATTTGAATGTATATATGTACACATGTATGTACATGATGTGTTGCTGATAACGAATAACCAATTTTGAAAATGTTTTTCTCTAAAAAAAAGTAAGTCAACTTTAGTGTCGTCAGCCTGTAGGCAGCCTTAGGGCAGAAGGGTGAGAACCGGTTTGTATACAAGTATTAGTTTTTGCGGAATAAGTGTCGCTAAACGGCCTCGACCAGCCTCGTCCCAGATTCCAAATGTGACGGACAGATTGTCAAAGTATATTTTTTGTCATCTCTGTTTAGATGAGGGAAGAGTTAGGCGAATACATCATTCCGTCACTCGTCATGTTTTTTATTTATAAAATTTTGTCATGCAAACTTTCCTTACAAAGCTTAGTTTGGTCAAGAAAGTTTTGATGTTTATGGAAGCGACTAGTACTTTATAAATAGGATTAAATACAGTTCTGACTGTATTTTTTACCATAATTTACCAAAGCATTAATACACGTACAGGAATATCCTGTCGTCCGTTATTCATGAAAAAAAAGACAAAAATGTCCATTAGAAAAAATGATAGATTATTTTAAAACTTACGATATAACAAGACTGGCTAACGACAAAGTTTTTTTTTTAATAAAGGAGTAGATAGATAAGACTAAACAAAAGTTGCAGGTGCATTGCCTGCATTTAAATATGTTATCTTTTTTAATCTTTTCTCTTTTGTTTTGAAGATTATTCCAGGTTTAAATATCCATAAAAGAAACACGTGCCTATAATGGACAGTGTAGGTGATCAAAGGGCGAACGTTTATTACTGACCATTACAAATAGAATAAAGTCGGTTCCGTACAGATTTAAATATAAAAAAAATGTTAATTAACACTGGATCAGTTAAACTCCACGCTTCGTAAAATGCTTTTCTTCTGACGGCACCGCTTTTTGTCAATTTTAATGTATCGTGATATGATCCTTATTACTTTTTAATAAAGATCATAATTGCGTGGCATTTAGATTACAGTGCTTTTCAAAGTTTATATATAAATTTTGTTTTGTCATGGTTTGGTTATTGAACAAATTGAATGACGATAGATTAGCTGAGATGAAATAGATTGAAAAAAAAATGTAATCCCAATGGCTGACCACCAAGTTCAGAAGATTTGTGTAAAGTTGAACTAGACAGTTTATATTTCAAGGGCTTGAACATATAGAACATATAGCGACTTAGTCTGCATGGAGTTAAAAAACTACACAAGAACCACATAGACGACAGGCGTTATGTGGAATTAATTCTGCGTTTCGTCTGATGCAGACCTAATTTCAGTCCATTTTCCTTTCCCACCCTCTTATAATGAATGGTTAGAAAAGGGAAGTGGATTTGATAAAGGAGTGCAAATTAAGAAATATACTCTTTCTGTGTCTTCTTCTCCGTCGATTAAAGGTAGGAATCGCATTTACAATTGCGATTGTCGATGGATAGCGGCCGATTCGCTATTTCGGCGAATATACGTGGCCGCTTATAATAAAAAAAAAACTATGTTTTATTCGTTGCGGTGTTGATTTATTATATTGCGAAAAACAAAACCAATTCTCATTCACGGGAATCATTCAGTTTATTGGAATAAAATGTAGTTATTTATATATCCCTGTAACAAACATATATGCATTCTTATTAACAATAACGATTATAATCTCTTACTTTTATTTAAAAATAAAAGGATTAATACTACCGGTATTTGTTTGAGGAATGTTTGAGAATGACTGATCTAAACACGAATAGCACATCGCGTGAGACGAAACGTTAATTTTAATGTTATGTCTGGATTAATTACTATTTTTCGTTTGGCGTATAACTTTATGAGAAAAAAGAAAACCATAACTTCATAAGCTAGTTTATGATAGTTTTTGAAAGACAACGACCGCTATTTTTTGTTCTCCGATATTGTAGTATATAATACGAAAAATAATCAAGTATTTTTATAGCAATTTTGGTATATTCTGTAGTCAAATGCAATGATCCTTGCTTTTACATTATGGTTATAGTCACCACAGGCAATAACGCCTACGTGCCTTTATACTGCGGGATCGTGGGATTTATTTGAAATGCAGAATTTATGCAATAGCAAACAAAAACTGGAGCTTTAATATGGATTTATTCTTCAAAGTATGACATTTAAACCTAAATTTAAATTATAAATATGATAATAAACCTTGCGCGGTATAATTTTATACTTTTCTCGCATCGACTTCGTATTGAGATGCATTTTTTTTAATCATTCATTCAGTTCGCGCGTAACCCGAACCGACGCGCGCAGGCGAGTTCTCACGCGTTCTCATTTCAAATTTAGGCGCGAAAGGATGCTTATAAGAGCGTCGCGTCGTCGCCATTGCGCGGGAAAACGTTTGGCTTTGAACCGTATTCGCGCATTAATATGTAGTTTTATGACGTCACAATATCATTTTTAATATTTTAAAAATGTTATGATACGATTTAATCTGTGAAGTAATTGATTTCTTTTTAAAAAAAATTAATACTTTATTTAGGTTTTTGATCTGTAATTTCGCTGTAAATATTCAATATTTATTCAAAAGTATAAATGTATTTGGTTTATATGACGAAAGTTCCATAATAGAACTGATATTGGTATGGAAGAAAATTGACTTATTTGCAAAAAGATGTTACGTATTAGACGATGCATGATCATCTTACTAATAAAACCTTTAAAAATACAATACCATACATTGTATACTTTGAAATTACTTAACGCTGTAATAAAAACGATTTTCCAGAGTTTATCGTGTGGCACAAATGAATGCTAATTACAAAACACGATCGTAAAAATTAATTGAAATTATTGTTATCATATTTATGACGAGAGTTTGAACTCTTACATCACAAAGTTCTTTACTTGTAGCTTTTTATATCAAATAAGCACGAGCCTAAACACATAATTAATGTTTTATGAGTTTTAATCATAATATTTTTTTCTTTGTACACGACTTTTTAAACAATTTGTTTCCTCAATTGGAACATTTATAATATTGTTTCAGTTATTCAAGAGAAATAAAAAGTAATTTTAATATATTATCGAGTTTTCTAACAGTGGAAATCCACGGTAAAACTATTTAACATGATTCTATTAATATTGAATCATACTGTATATAATATTGTAGGTAACTTGAAGTTATGGTAGAGTATAGAGTTGGAGTTTTGTGTTGCCATCATAAAGTAGTATCGGCGAGCACACGTGCTGCTTTTGGCAATTTACGATTCCCAAGGGACCTTCCCTTGAGTCTTTCTATAATGTTATTTTTGCAATAGTGACAATATGTCGAGTTTTTAAGGGATAATGTCCCGATTTAATACTGTAATAGCTGACTGTATACTTATATGAATTGCAAGTGAGGTGCTGCTATTGCTATTATTGATGTCAGATAACGTGTAAATTCTATATAGGCAAAGGAAATGACATAAAAGAAAAAAAAAGACAAGTTAGCTATAGTGCGACAAAGACCTTGTGACACTTTTTGATCAGATAACTCGGTCATATTTTAAGTATTAAATGTCCTATAGTTGACCGTCGTGTGGTCGACCTACGAGCAAGACAAGACGCCGGCTGCGGCAGATGGCGGTCCGCTAGATGCTCCCTTTTCAATTGCCCTTCTCTCCCGGTCCCGGACTTTTTTGCCCCCGCAAAACTGATTGTGATCGCTGCATTGTTACTGTAGCCATTGTCCGGAGAAATTCTAAGATATCCCGGATTTTCACATTGCAACTTTACAATTCGTAATGTTTTCGCCATAAGTGTGGGAATAGGTTTGGATTATGAGGGGATATTGTGCGGGCACAATGACGGATTATGTGTTTCTAAATTGAAATTTCTAATGCGGGCATATTACTTTCTTTCTAACGAATTGTTATTGCTGTTGACTTAACTATTATGATTATTTATTAACTGTGTGATGGTTATAATGACACTTAACGACTGCTCTAAAGGAATAAATTGAGAAAACCAATGTTTTGTGATTTAAAATGCTTTTATATTGAAAATATTTTCCTTCAGTAAAGAGCGTTTGTTGTTTTGGTGAAGGGACGAGTAGAACTCTCAGAAACCCACGATATCAGTTTATATGATACCACTGCATTTATCTCATAATTTACTTGTTACAATCCTAATCTATCCAGCTTCTTTATAGTCACTGCCTACATAAAATTTGATCATTATAATATTAGCTTACATGAAATGTGTTATATATTTCTCATCGGATACAAAGTAAGATAAAATAAAAGGCATCCCAGTAAGGAATTAGATTTGGTGTCGCTACGTGCTTCGCAGTTGTAACGCGCGGGGTGAGGGTTGGCTTTAGTAAAGAAATGTTATTTACTAATATGAAGCCTTATGTAACATCTTGCTAGGGATATAATCATTATCGTTAATTCTTTAACTTTTACTCCACACTTAATGGTAAGTGATCACGCTTATTAGTGTTTTCAAATGTCTTGTTGGCTCAAGGTCATCGGCGTGCTGCGTAGACATGAAATCTCTTTGAAATTGTTTTCTGCGCAACTCGCACCAAGTAAAGAGACGGCAAGATATTTGAAAACCACTGTAACTATTAGCAGTTTGAACAGTTATTATGTGACAAATTAAGTATAAGTAGCCTAAAGAAAGATAAGGTGGATGTTTGTTTTTTTTGAAGTAGCAATTCTGTATTTCAATTAACTTTAATAAATGTATTTATCAGAATACAATAATAAAATCGTTATACTTATATTGTAGAGATGTTTTAAATCATTTTGTTATACATTCGCATCACGTATGCTGTGTGAATTCAATGGAGGGGGCGTTTTTAATATCTTAGCAATGTTGGAATCTCATAACTAAGGCCGTTTTGAATAATGGACCCCATAAGCTCGCATTTGTAGAGGCGCGACGCTTAAGAGATTTTAAGGTTACAGACCTCGTCTAAGATAATTATTGCATATTGAATTTTAATAAATAAATAAATTTTAGAAGTCTACTGCAGAAAGGAATTAAAATATTTGATGACTGAGTTCGCAACTTTGAATACGAAAAATGTCTTAAATAGACTCAGGGTCGCTAAAAGTTCCCTAATGATGTCTAATAGTATAGATTGGGTACGAGATAACTACACTAAAGGAATGCTTAAGTAATCATTAAATTATTCTAAGTATGAAAGTATCATCTTACTTACGATGAGATGATTGTTCTATTTTGGCAAACCACCGTACGTTATATCTATATTATGTTTTATTTTTTGATATATTAACTTAAGTAGATACTTAAGTACAATTAATAACTTCCTATCGTTTACAGTGCCCAGTTTCCTTCCTATCATATTCACAAATAATAAATTTCCTAAAATATGAAAAGGGAACGGAAATTCGCAGTTTCTATTATGTGCTAAAGGTTCTATAACAAATGATATATAAACATACAAAGAAATGTACAATATTGCCATGTTTTATGTTAATCGTTCGAAGTTATTGCCTAAAATAACGATTTAGTGAGTATATTGCTGAAAAACAAGTCTTTATTGCTAATTTTACGTCCCTGACTCTTGCTTGTTTCCCCTACCTTATCTAACATATATCGCTATTAACTGTTCAGACATAAGGGTTGTGTATTTTACCTTGTCTTTATAGTTATTGCTGTATTAAATCTTTATATTACATATGTTCCACACAGTATGCTTATGTTGAAGAATTGCGTCATCTATATGTCGAAGGATAACGCTTGTTCCAAATTATTAGATGCATATTTTATGCTGTAAGTTTCTTAATAAATACTAGTTGGAATTTAAGAAATAATTAGTTGCTTACGCTTGTTCCAAACTGTTCTATAGTTTGTCTAAATTCATCGATATCCATGCAGCTGTTCTGTAGGTACCTTCAAACATCCATCCATCTATCTAAACTTTCGCATTTATAATATTAGTAAGATTTCTTTGTCATAGAGTAATAATTGAAAAGTAAGAGTAGCCTATAATGATGAAGCTTAATCTTTTTCAGGCCTGTTTTACCATTTATGGTAATAAAAAAATCTCTTTACAATATGGTACATGGTTTGCTTCGAACCTTCGTAAAAGTCGGATTTTCTCTTATCATATATAATATGTTTAAATAACCACATGAAACTTGACTGCTGGATGTTTCAAATAATACAATTGCCGTATTATTTTAAATTGACAATTGACCCTCGTTGTGACTTACCCTGCGATCCCCTTCAGAGTCAAACATGCGTTTTATTGCTTTTGTAACGTTCCTACGAGCTATAAAAATGGCATTGAATTTCAAATTCGATGAAATTGAAGTGGGCATGTACTAGTGGTTGATATTTCCGAATGTCTATTTGCTTTTTTGGTGTTGCCAACACAAGATAAAGTAAGCAATTCTTTGAATATATTTTTGCATAATTATTATAATACATAACATATACCTAGAGAAAACTATTCAATTTATGTCGTATTTTTTGCTTTTCTTTGATACCATGTCCATCGTTTTCGATTGTCGTAACACCGATATGGGAAACCCTACTTTTGTCATTTCTATACGAAAACCCGAACGAGATGTGAGAACAGTTCAAGGAGTAATGCAAGGTGACTTCTAAATTTATGATCTAGAATTCATTGCCCTAATATAATAAAGTTAACGAAAAAAGGCAATCAAAAGTTTTTATTGTACCAAGAGTTGTTTGTTTATAATTTGTCTAGACTAATATTAAGGGGATAAATTAAGATTTACAGTCGACTTTCAGATGGAAGTGGGGCGTAGTGTCCCCAGTCTAGGGTACCCCGTAGAAAAGAGCAGGCAATTTAATTTGTCTAGGCACTCAATGGTCGTTAAGATGTTTTATTATAGGCCATTACAGTCCACATTATAACTAAGCACTGGCCATTAATGTTCAAATACCCACAAAGTTTGCATAAACATGATAAAGACAGTTTTTAAGTTGATTGGAAATATTGTCGTAGTCTATTGAATCTGAAGTGTATTTGTTTTAAGGTCTTGCATCCCGGAGGTCTTATTTATCCCACCCTTTCTTATAAGAAAAGGATTGGAAGGGAAAATGGATATGACTAAGGAGAGGACGCATAATTAGTAGAAATGTCCTCTTTCTTGGCGTTTCTTTCTCCGTCGATTAAAGGTTGGCAACTCATCTACAATTGAAGATGTCTATGGCCAGTAGTCGCCACACTATTTTAGCGAATTCAGATGGCCGCTTGCTCGTTTGCTACCTTATGGTATAAAAAATTGATTCTGTCTGGGTTATGTTACCATTTCTATAAATTTCTTATCTTAATTTAATAGTAAAATCTCGTATAAATATTTTAAATAATTAACGAAATTATAGGTATCCATACTACGATCTATGAAATATCGTTTAAGGTAATTGTCATCGCATATTGCGTGGTATTGTCGTCATGTTATACCAATACAATACTGCAAAACAGCTGCCTGTCACTCTGTCCTGCGCCTGCGCAACAAAAACACAATCACACGTGTATTGTTGTGGCGCCGAAAGTTTTTTCTGGTGTAACGTCGGTCGCTTACCTGCCTCTTACCTGAACCCCTCTACCATGTTACAATTGTTGCAATATTTCAAACTTTTTAAATAGTCCCATACTTAAAAAACGTCGCAGTACCCTTAATTAGTTGTACATATATGTGTATATGTTTATGATATGTGTAACTTTAGTTTTTAGTTCATAATTCTGATTGTGTTTAAATTTCTTTGCATTTTTATAGTAAATTCAGAACATTATTGTAACAATTTAATGACAGAAATAAGGGTTATTTTGTTTATTTAATTATTCTTTACAAGTTGTAAATACGATTTATATTTCTGTGTCGCTTCTTATTTTTTAATTTTGGGTTTTCGTAGTATTATCTCAGTTATTAATTACAATTGGTGTATCTCTTTCCAAATGGACATTTTTTTACAATTCCTTATCAGTTTAAACTTAATTTATGTCTCATTTCACTCGGCCTTTGCTGTCACCATTCGGATACGAATCTTAACAACTATAGAATCTGTTCTCGGTATTGAAGACTTTGTAAAGTAAAAAAAAAAGTGCGCTTTCGTATTGTTGTGTACAATTTCTTTATTAAGTTCTTAGGAGTACATTGTTTCTGGTTTTTACGCATATATACTGTTAGGAGAAAATTCGACACTGTGCCGGTTTATCGGCGCAACACTAGCCTTACTAAAAAGTCGATGTTTAAGTCCCCTCACTAATCATTCTGACACTTGACTTGGTAATGAAAGCCCGCTATTCGCGCCAAAGGATTCTAACTAATAATGTTTAAAAATACGTATGTTCGTTCGTCAATTACAAGAACATCCTGTACCGTTTTATTTTAGTATACATTTGACTAGAAAAAAATGGCATAATTGCATCGTTAGTTGGCCTTGGTTATCTTTAATCGTCCCAATTTGTAAGATGTCAAATAAATATAGATTCGATGATTTATTGATTTTACAATTAAATAAACTCCACCTTTTTTATATCGTTGCTATGGCACGCGATGGCACCCCACGGTTCCAATATAACCGCATGAATCGAACCCCGGCATTGCCGTTAACCGTTTTACTGCCGTACGTTAAACTAACATGCGTTAGGAACCCACCCTCTAGTCTTATGCCTGTTTTAGTACTTTAAACCCCCATAAGCTTACGAATGTTGCCATCACGGAATATATTAGGATATAGAACGTATAGTAAACATGCCTTTTAGTAAGATGAGCTGGATCAGTTTCCAGAGAACTTTATTTTTAAAAACAGTCATAACATTTTTTGACTTTACAAAATACGTCAAGTACTCATATTTTGCGTTTCCTCTCTTACATGTGTGTGTCTAAATTATCTATTAATCTCTTAGGTATTTTTTATCTATTTCCTTTTAAATTCAAGTTTCCTTCATTTATATTTGCATGTTACATTGATATCTTTTCGGTTGCTTGACTTATCTTTACAATATTTGGTCTATTCTTGTTAAAGAAAAATAAATTTCATCCTTTAATACTTCTTATTAAATTTATTATCTTGTTATATTTATAATTGCGTACTTTGAACTTGGAATTGTGCGTTTTAAGAGTAAATACGTCTTAAGATAATATCAAACCACGACAGAAATATTTATACTGTACAAAGATTAAAAGATAATCATGTTAAGCTCTGCTTATGCCGTCAAGTGCTTGAAGCGTGAACGTACAAGGGGTTTTGCACTTTGGTATACCAGAAATATAATTTATGTGTATCTGATAACCGATGTTGTCTTCGAGGGCTGTGGCCAACGGGCCGTGACTACTGATACCATCAAGCCGTGTAGCTGTGCCGTATACTCGTACTGTTACCGGGAACCGTGTAAAGCTTAATGTTGAAGATTTGTTTTGAATATTCAATATAAGAGGGTTAATTAGGTGCTTTTAATAGCTCGATTGATCAGTGAGATCAAATATTTTTATTGATGTTTCATTAGTAGGAGAACTGTCGATGAATTAGTTGTTTGAAAGTGCTTTGGGCCTAGCAGGAATATTTGTGACAGTTGATTTCGTAACGTACGAGATGTCTGGTGTACTTTACGTCCGATAAGGCGCACAAATTTTGTCGATAACGATACGATGGCGGTTAACACAAACATTCGTGGTAGGCCCACTGAAGGTTCCTTGTTTATTTTGTCAACTTGTAGTTTTAGACAGTGTTAGTTCATTTGGCGCGAATGACGTGCTTTCGTTACAAAGTAAAAAGTCAGAATTAATATTGAGTGGTTATAAACGTCGACATTTTAGTAAGGCTAGTGTTGCATCAATACACTGGCACATTTTCGGATTTTCTTCCTAACAGTATTTGTTTATAAAATAAAATTTAGGACATAGTTCTTCCTCCCTATAGTCTTTGGTGTTTAGCGAACTGGTAACGTTATATTTAACGGCTATGCGATCCGTTTAATATTATAGTTTCCATGGCTAATAATATGGTCGACCTTATCCGTTCGTTGCTTTAGTTGTATCTTTAGTTTTTACGATCAGATTTATGGGGCGTTGAGGAAGTAAACAAAAATATTATGGGAATAAACAACCATTAATATCGAATCAACGGAATGTTAACGCGTTAATCTGGATTTATATAAGGCAGTTATGTTTCTCTACGTCTGATCTATTTGTGTTTTATGTTAGTTTGTTGCCTTATAAAGTATTTACGAATATAATAAAGTACAACATTTTGACTTACTTACTGTTGGTTTCTGAGACCAAAATTTCTGTTTAACACGTTGAGCGCCACGTCAGCCATTGGTGGCTGACACTAGACTTTCCGTTTAGGCCGCGTCAGCCATCATGACAGTGTGTGGTGACATCAGAACTATAAAATTTTACACTATTTTGCTTTAAAAATGTAAACGATTTTGAACTGCGATCAGAAACACCGGCTCTTTAATGCCAGTGCGTATAAGCGACGCTCAACGTGTTAAAACATATTGTTATCTCTGTTTTGTCAAAGTAAATTACAAGGATGACAATGTTTCTTATAGTTTGGTCTCAGAAACCCACGGTTAGTAGCATAGCTAACTTGCTTAATAGAGTCAAAAGTCTTTGCGAATACATCTGCACTTAGCTTTATTCAACTTGCATTGTTATTTGCCCATAATTCTCAAGTCCAGGTTATAGAGAAACATTTCAAAGCCGAATTACTGTATAAATCGCCCAAGAGATGCTGTTGCCTAATCTTGGGCGCGTTGAGAAATTTATAGCAGCCAACAGAGGCGATAAACTTGAAAATAAACTGAGTGCCCTCGTAAGATGTAGGGTCTTTTCATCTTGTCGAGAGTTCCCGAACCCATTGTTCGCAACACTACCTTCGCGACGAGTTATTGCTCGCTTTGAAATTAGAGATAGTATCTTGGTCGTTAACGGACAGGGAAGATTTTTTTGTTAATATTTTTAAGTGAATTTTAATAGTAAACTCCGAATGTGATTTGTATTCAAAGATAAAACTTAAAAACTACTGAATTGAATTCAAAGCTACTTTCGCCATTTTCGCCATTGGAATGTTCGAACATCCCTGACTAACGAAGGCTTTTGTATTTATAATATTACTAACTGTCGCCCCTGAATTCACAAACAAAAAAACTAATTAGCAGCCTATGTGTTCTTCCAGACTATGTTCTGTATGTATGCCAAATTTCAGCGAGATCTATGTAGCCGTTCTGTAGATACCTTCAACCATCCATCCATACATTCACATTGATATTAGTTAAATAAAATAGAATTTTACAAAAAAAAATATCTAAGCATACTCGCTTCTGGCTGCTAGTTTAAAAATATTTCTAATGTTTATCGTTATATTAATAGAGTAATAAAAAATATTTATGTTATTTATTCAATATTAAAATAAGTGAGTGAGTTTTGTTTTTAATTTCTAACCGTTTTCCGGTCTATAATACTATCTTATCTTCTATAATTACTGGTCGAGTTCCTTGATACGTATCGTTGGTTTTATGATGTTCAAATTTTTGTGAAGCGGTGGATATGCGGGGCGTGCGGTGTAGGTGCAGGGGGGTACAGCCGGACGTTCGATAAGTAAGCTCTCGCAGTGCTTATTTCATTTTACGCTCACCAAATAATTTAAAAAATATTTGTCTGACCGTGAACTAGGCGTTAATTAATTGTGGGAACATAGTAGACAGGTGGGTGTATCATTCGAAAACTAGGAGTTTTTTTCTTCATAGGTTATGTGACTAGTCTTTCGACAGTGGAAACTCACAGCTAGATTTTGTTTTTATTATGAAAATATAATCGAATTATTAACAGTCTCAGTTACACATCTTACCTCTTACTAATATAAATGCGAATTTAGATGGATGGATGTTTGTTTGAAGGTATCTCTGGAACAGCTCAATGGATCTCGCTCGAAATTTGGCATAGATGTAGAACATAGTCTGGAAGAACACATATGTTACTTATATAGGTATATAGTAGGAAAAAGTCGATAGTTTTTTTTTATCCCAATGTGGCTAATTTTACCACATAGGGTGACTATTACGTACAAATCGATTGTGATTGCCAAATGGAATAATATTTTGCGGATAATGGAATAATATTATTTCCTCTTCCACCCTTGAGAAACTTTACGGACCTAATAAATATTACGATCGTTTTCATAATAGCCATTGATATGCATTATTAGATATTAATATGAATGAAAGGGGATATGTACCTAGTAACAGTTTTATTAATTATTTCCGTTAGTTTTCCATATCTTATTTATGTTAATTTCGTTCCTATTATAGACTTAAAATAAAAATCCACGATTTTTTTGCATGTATTTTAAAATTTGCTGAAAGGTCACGATATTAAGAAAATAATACTTAACACATAAAAAATGCGGACGAATTGATGACCTCCTTCTTTTAGTCGGCTAAAAATGATCTGAAAACTAAAAACTTTTTCGTAATTAACGTGTTATATATTGACCAAGTCAACCAACCCGCACTGGGCCAGTGTGGTTGACTATGGCCTTATCACCCTTAACTCCGAGTCACTCGATGGGGACGTATAGTGAGCTGATGATGATGATGATATTGACCGCATCGAATTATTTGACAGAGAATTATTGTGCACCGAACAAAGTGAAATGATTTTTTTAAATGTTTTTGGGTTGTAATTACGTCAATTATTTCTGACAAATTTTGAGTGTGTGCATTTGAACATAGGAATATTTATTTTACGCGACGAAGCTACGTTGGTCCATCAGTATAAAATATTAACAGCATATTAATGCTCGCTGGGTTTGCGTGAGGGGTGTATGGGGTTGATGGGGATGAAATCTATTACTATGATTGCACAGTATTGCGCTTTACGGCGGCTATACAGCGAATAGTGCGGGTATACGGCGGGTTTTATGCGCAGCAGTAAAGTGCAATCGAACCGTGGCTTGATTGGTCTCGTCGTTTTGATTGTATTTGCACATCAACCCACAGACGGATTGCAATGGGGTGGGGTTAGTTGTGCTTTTACATTCCAATGTTATTGCAGACCTTTTTTTTTTGAAGGGTCAAATTTAATTTATTTGAAGTGCTCTTCGAAAAATTGTTCCTGATTATTTTAATGAAATTTAAAAAACGATCATGATAAAGACAGTATCTTCAAACAATATATAATCTGTCAGCACACGGTTGTTTTAATTTAGATTTTATTATAAAGTGCATAAGGCATAGATTATAGGTGCGTATAGAAATGTGTCAGCCGACCAATTCGACCGCTCTAACGTAGCGTAATGTGATAAAGTGGCCTGTCTATTCTGAAACTGTGCTATCTCCAAGGCGATTTTCTAAAGTTATCTTTTTTATTCCGCATTCCCTGTGTTTTGCTCTAAATAAAAGATTGTGTTAATCGTCTCCATTCCGTCCCACGTGCTCGTGTTAAGGGGAAGTAGGTATACAACATTATATATTTTTATTACTTTAACAGCTTTCGTACATTCCTTGCACCGAAAGTGTAAATCTGTTCTCAGAATTTGTAAATATATAAATATTAAGTTTCTGTTCAAATAAAGACATAAAAATTTAGAAATATCTGTCAGAAAATTTTCTGGAACTTATAAATAAAGGAAGAAATCTAAATGTTCAGCAAACTTTAACACAATTAAAGTTTGTGAGTTTGTCAAGTTTTTTCTTGGTGACAATATAGAAGGGAATTTTAGGAAAGTTTTAGCATTATCTCCAGATAACTCGATTTGTTTTACAACTTTGAGTTCGATAGTCGTCTTCATCGCCCGATACAATGCGATAATGTTCGCAACTTGAACAAACTTTATAGAATAACAAGATGTTTGTATACGATTTGTTGCTAAGTTTAAATTTGAAAATTAAGTTGTATTGACGCTGTACTTTTGGTTTCAAGAGGCGTTGTACTTTGGCTTCTAATTTAATAAATTTGGAAATAAATCTATGTCACCGTAAAGTAGTGAAACTCTTATAACAAATGTTCTGTGAATCAATGTATCCTACATTCCCGAGGGAATGAATTCGGTGATTCCCGCATTCTCCGATAAATATTTGTGCTCTCGAGATTATGATGTCCGTGGCGAGTCAATGGCAGTCGGCCGCACGATAACGCATGTCCATAAGTATTGTTATCGTAAACATTATGTTCTTTCTTGTTTCCCTACAATCTTGATTAAACTATAGTAATGAATGAGTTTGTAGACAACGTATTTGTAAGTTTATAAACCAAAAACAGTAAAAGTAATCTAATTTATAGCTTTGGATTGTTTTTTAGGTTGATGTTATCTTTCTTACTCTTTGTTACATATAGTTAGAGATTCGCACATTATTAAGCAATCTAGGAGTTTACTTTTTCATGCAACCGCTCCTTAACCGGCGACGCAACTGGGCCGCGCGGGAATAGCCGCCTGACTCACGCGACCTCGCCTAGCGCCCACTGAGGGATTTATGTCCAACCAGGGCTGCCACGTCTATGTTAGGTCCTCACTAAGTTGAAATATAAAAATCGATAAAAAAAATCTTTTTATAATGTAATATTTAAGAAATTATTAATTCGTTAAAAACTGACTTATCGAAACTAGTCAGTGTAGACTCCAGATTAAGTGTACATAGATTTTATTTAATTTAGAACTGAAATGCTTTCAGTTAAAGTTATGTTTTTGTCATATATGCTGTCCACTGAGTATTGTATGTATTCTGGCATGCACGAATTGTTCAGGAACATTACGTAATACAAATTAGTAACAATAGCAGCGTGGGCGATGAGTCTCAAACTGATTGAATAAAATTAGTGTAATGCGTCTGTATGTATGTGTATAAGAACACTTGATGTATCTTGCATCCCGATACTGGAATTAGATGGCAGTAACCAGGACAACAGCTGTTGCATCATATAACATAGTCACAGAGGAATATAAAAAAATCTCGTCTACCGTATATTTTTGCCGAACATTAACTGACGACAGAATTACGACCGCCGCGTCCCGTTGTGTTATTTATCCGAAATAAAATGAATGGAATACACCTCGCTAGTCGAGTCGATGTGTAATTTTAGAGAAAATCCATTTGATGGGGGATTATTCAGTCTCAAGGTCTCTTATGTGGGTCGTGGGTTCAGTAAACATGATTTGATTGTTTAGCTATACATTAGACGACGACTTTGACGGCTTGCGAAACTAAGCTCATTTTAAATTAACGGCGTAGTTTGAAGACTTATCTAGGCTAATGTAGAAAAATAACAATATTTATGAATTTTTAAAGTTTTTTTTATAGGAGAATTTTATACGAAAAAATCTAAATGGGTCTCTAAACTAAAATGTAAATAAGTTTTAAATTTTTCCTTTATATTAATGTTAATAAAATATGTATCTCGATTGTTGCGATGTTCATTTTTAATTACCTTTAAACATAATATAATGTAACTTTTTAATTGTTAATATAATTCAAATGATTACATTTGCATATTAAATTGTTATTAATAGAGCTAGTCTGAGCAAATTAGTTCTGGACAGTTGCCTCTGAGTGGACCGCTCTCTATGACCCCACTTTTTATATACATCACTGTTACACTAAGGAAGAAGTGGTGTCACGATGACCATAACTAGTCTGCCACGACAGAAATGACCAAGAAATAGACTCATGTATTTAAACTATAATTATAATCTCCTGTTATTAACGACTCTGAGTGTGTCATTGACCGTAAGTTTCTGAGACCACAATCTGTATGACATATAGTAATTATTGTCTTTGTCTTTGACAACACAGACATGACAAGTTTTAAAGGGAGATAATGGACTCAGAAACCCACGATTAGAGTGTTGTCTTTTAAAGTTAATATTATTACCAGTAATTCTTATTATTCATAACTAAAGACTGTTATCGATTACTGTGCGTTGCAGAATTGTAGTTTTTGTCATATTTCCTCAATATGTTTATAGGAATAAATATTTAATTGTATGATATGATAATCATGAAAGGAAATAGTTGTAGAATACTTATGAGCTTATACATAATGATAATGTTCTGGTTAAATCTCGCTACGTCGCCCTCGCGTCGATATCACTTAATTGTTACCACATGACGAAATTATACAGCGTGTTTTTGAATGACGTTGCTTACGTTGACGTTATCATTGCCGCAGATTGCAAACACCCTGTTGTCTATATTTCTAAAACATGTGAAAAATATTTGTAGATTACTTTTAAACGATATCCGGTTGCATATTTTATTATACATTAACACATTCACCACTGACTGGCCTGATGAGTTTAGTTGTGAAAAATCGCAGTAGCATGGGACGTGTTAACTCATTCGAACAGAAGTGCACGATGAACTGTAAACGACAATGTTGCATGTCTATGAATATGTCAGACTGACGCCCGCGGGCTAGACGTGGACCGAAATATCCGCGGGTAAGTGGTCGTCTTTATTTATACCCACAATCAATTCTGTCACACTGTTCTTCTGTTACTTATAAATTAACTTACATATTCCTCGGATTTTAAAGTCATAATTATCTAAAATGTTTTCTAAACGATAAGATAAGACATTAAAATGGAATTTGAGACACCGATTTTCTATGATTCTACGATTTCTCGTAATCTCGAAAGATGGATTAACATAATTATTATTGTTTACTTTTTAAAGTTTCTTTTTTATTAAAAAAAAATTAAGGCGTTAAATGTTACTTAATATTATTCTGTTCAGTTCGTATATCTATTAATGTAGTCGATAAAACGAATTTTATAGCTCAGTATGAACTATATAGGCCACTAAGCCACAGCTGTGATGACATCGGCCGCTAGATGGCGTCACGTTGCGTTGCGTCATCGGCGCCGGCGCAACCCGATCGCTCCACTTGTCCGTCATACAGATTTGGAAGCGCGGGAAATACATGTTGCTTTCAAGCCTGTACACACTATCTTATATTAATAAGCTTTATCAAACTGCCGTACACATTCGTTAAATAGTAATTAGTACTAAATCTGTACTAAGGGACGCATTTACTGGCTTTTAAGTCTGACTGTGGTAAGACATTAATCTGAGGGAGATTTTAATTAAATAATTTATCTTTATAATTTTGAAGACTGCACCAACCATCCAGGTAAGATATTATTCTAGTATGTATTATTTAAATGGCTTTAATTGGCTTTCCAGTCGTGCTCTGGAGTACCAGATTCTGTGCACACGGGTGCATATTATGAATAATAATCTACCAAGAAACGTCTAGTTTCCAGTCTACTAGTACTACAGTCTATTAGTTCAAACTAATAGACTTCATGTAATGTTAAATTTAAAGCACGAATACGTAACTCGTTTAGAAATACATCCGACTTTATGTCTGTGTATATAATATTAGCATAGTATGCTCTATTAATGCTAGGCGTCTGTACCCGTTTCGTTCCCGTCTCGTTCTCGTTCCGGAGATGTCCCGAGACGCCACTGAGCCTATTATCTGCCCACAGGAATCCAATTTGTCAGTCTATTTCTGTTAATATGAGTCTGTATTCGTGGTGTATTGCACCGAGAAGTTATCTCTTAGTTCTGCTTTTGTTACGTGTTTTGTCAAATTAACTGATGAGATTCTGTCAGGTTAAATGAGGTTTTATGACAACTAAAATAAAATCAGAGCTTCATGGAATCGATTAATTAAATTATTAGCGGTTAACATGATGGATATGATGTTAACTAGGTTTTTAATATTCTTATTTTCCATAGCAAAGTAATACTGACCGTAGGTTTCTGACACCAAAATGTTTGTATAAAAAAAATAAAACATATCGTCATCCCTGTCTTTTAACTTTGACAAAATAGAGATAACAATATATTTTAAACGTGGATTTTGGGCTCGGTTATTTTGCAAATCATAATACGTAAACTCGATGTAAGCCATAACTTATTCGCAAGTCACAATACAGAGTAGGTAACAATTCATCATGGTGTCCAGACATGGGGCGGCTTGGGAACGTATTTATTTAATCAGATTTATTCGAGGGCGGCCGAGCCATGGCCGCTGTGGGGTGGACGAGAGAGCTTGTCGCTCAATAAAGCTATTAGACGGCGCTGCGATGCCCATTACTGATAGCTAAGGGTGACCTCAACATCGCCATCTTGGATCCGTCTTAGACTACGATATTTAGGAGTACCTACTGAGATATTAAATTTTAGGCCAATAAATTTAGTAATCTTACTAATAATATAAATGCGTATGTTAAGATAGATGGATGGATGTTTGTTTGAAGGTATCTCCGGAACAACTCAATCGATCTTAATTAAATTTGGCATAGATGTAGAACAAAGCACTGAAATAAAACATACGCTACTTAATAAGTTTTTTAATACCGCGCAGTCACAGTTGCGGGGAACAGCTTGTTAGTAAGATATATAAATAGATACATAATCTACACTAAGTGATGACTTTAGTGACCATTTAATGATGCAGTGTGCCAGTACGACTCGTGTAGTTGTTCCATAAATCAACAGTGGATTACAAGACGGAACTGTAAATAAAATTAGTTGCATAATTTAAAAATAACATGTTTAATCTGTGGCAGTTTGCTGTGATGTATTTATGAATGCGTTCGTCGCTGCTAAACCAAAATGTCGGCCGTTACATATTTTTTCAACAAATAATGAAGAGAAGTTCTTAAGACCCATATTTATTACCGAGACTAATGCATTCTCTGTTATTAGGTTAAAGTAATAATTTTAATTTTAGCGGTTGAATTGTAAGTTCTATGTAAAATCCAAGGAAAGTCTTTAAAATTAATTTTAACTTTATTTTCATTTTTAAATTGCATTAAATCGTATAATCAATATTGTAAGGATTCAATGTAAAGTAGTAAAAGTTTTTATTCTTTTCGAATAATATACACCCTGTGTCCGGTTATTTTTATGGTCACCCTATAGGGCGGAAGATAACACGACCAATTTGCAGATGTAATATCGGTGTGGTCACGAAATTACAGCGCGCCAAGAAAAGGGCGAGATGATGGGTAGATGCGGACTTATGAAGTGTCCTACATGTTCTTTTATATTAATACATTGTACCCAAATTGTGCCGCAAAATCCGCTATATGTTGTTTATTCTTCTTGATACATTCTTGTTTACTGAGATGTGTTTGTAGAGGGTAACAACGCCCTGATAATTAGTACAAATACATTTATTGTTTTATTTTATTATATTAAAGTGAGGTATGTTTGTGAAGAAATGATTTAGTTAGATTGTTAAGATTTCCTTCTTCATATTATGTGCAAAAATATGTAATTTTCTCGAGTGATTGGAACAGAGTAGTCTACGTTAAAAAACTGATACTTGAATAATTTCATATTTTAATAAAAAAAACATTCACAATTATTTAAGAGTTGGTTAAAGGTTCTCTTATTATATTTTTCGATTTTTATAAGATATCCAAATGAGCAGTTAAAAACTATCGGTTACACAAGAAAGTAAATTAGGTGTTGACAATGTTCGTGAACATTTCTTGGGGTGAACGATCTCGTCTTAATTAAGGACAGTCTAGATAAAAATAGTTTGGAAACAGATTCTTTGAATTTTAAAATAGAACTTTTACTTGTGTGTGTTTGATACAGGGTGTTCGGAATACGTTGGGTTAATCTTACTAATATTATAAATGCATTTGGATGGATAGATAGAAGGTATCTATAAAACGGCTGAACGAATTTCGATGAAATTTGGCATACATATAGAAGGTAGTCTGGAAGAACACATATAACGGTGTCGCGGGTGATAGCTAGTAAATTTTAAAAAAATATATTTTTTTTTGGGCGAAAAAGCCGATGTTGTAATTGGTTGATGTACGATAGATATTGATTTCCGTGTATGTGCTTTGATAAGGAATAAAATCATGAAAGGTTTATTGTCCACAGCCAAGGACGAATTATAAGTTTTTTGTTTTTTTTTTTGTTCCGATATTCGATTGTTTTCATAAATGATTTAATTGTTTAGAATTTTTGTTTCGAACCAATATTTATAATCGTTTAATCTAAAATGTCGAGGGACAACCTGACACGCAACTGGATGCTGGGCAATAGATTGCACGTACATATAATATCCGTTAATTATGTATTAAAAGAAAATAAGCTTGTCAATATTGTAATATTAAGTTTATTATTGTTTGTGAATAAAGTCTTTATCTATCTATTTCATCTAAGTTGTACCGACTTTTTTATTGATGTACGAACTGGTTTCAGGAAATATTAAGATATGTCAGACGCAGTTACTCTATTGTAGCGAATGGAAAAATGGCAGTGAACCTGTAAAAATATATCTACAAAACTGCTAAACGATTCCAAGAAAATTCAGATTAAGTAAATGGTTTCTTATTGTGTAAGTTCATGCAACGAGCAGGTCTGTTATAGGTCTTTTGTTGGTCTAAGAGCAATGCAATTTCGAAACCATTAAAGGGTTTTTATCGATGGCATCGGGCAATTTGGGTGCGGCTTATCGGCGGTCTGCTACCGTTGATGGGGAGGGAGGGGTATAGATGAGAAATAGCGATAGGAAAATTGTTGAAGCGATGTAATGAATGTGCCGTACACACTTCTACACATGTAGTGTTGGGATACATTTAATTCATTTGTAAAAGTACTTAAGAGCAAAGATTAAGACGTAATTACTTTGTATTTTGAGTGAGTGTATGTCAACCAATCGTGAAAGAAATAACTCATTAAGTTTATTGGATTTACGATATAGTGTTAAATTTATAGAGTAGAAAAGTGGTTTAATATAGTGTGCAATATTTTACCAATTTAACCACAGCCCGTTGTCCGTTTTATGTGCGAAGAGGACATAACAGTTAGGGTGCTATACCTCCCCCACTCAGGTTTTATCGCTCCCCAACGTCCGGTCTAGACTTTGCGGCGCTAGATCTGTATTGGACTGAACATTATAATTACGTGAACTTTTAATGATATTAGTCTGCTTTGTCAGAATGCTGTGACCTCATAACCTGCTTAGAGTTTGTACGGGTTCCGTCTACTATGAGATTATTATTTTGCGGCGCGCTGTCGCTAAGAGCCGACTTAGGGTTGTAATCTGAAGAGCTTACATTGATACCAATCAGTTCATGTCGCTAGGGGATTTGTCTATCGATAAATGTATCCATAAACTCGCCCTTTTGTAATTATTGTTCTACATATTAAATTGTTCAATTATTTTCTATACTTGTACAGTTATGAAGACATTAAATAGATGTATTTATCATTTACATTTATTCGTGATAATTATTTTTTACTACAATATTGCTCGTTAACACGTTTCATGCTATTAATTTTTTCGTATGTCAACCTGGTAGGCGAGTCGGTGGTGCACGTGTTGAAATCGAAACTATGATTATTATATGTCAATGTACGCTAAGGGAATTAAACTAAATTCCCAAGTCAAAATACAAGGGTATATTTAATAATTAATCCTTCCCGCCCGCTCTCACTCTGTGCGCCATTTTGCAAATTTTATAGCAAACTTCGACACTTCATAGTTTATTAAAATCCCCTTCGAGCGAGTTCTGCGGATCGCTCTCCCTAACCTTATTGCGTTGTCACATGGAATCTTACAGTGGGTTTCCACTGAAATACATACAAAAACATATTATAATCCCATTACATCTTTGAAGAAAAGTAGAACTATATGTATTCTTCCGGGTGTTTTGGCAATGGAAACCTACTGCAACGAAACAGTTATTCTTTAACTTCTTTTTGTAATCGACGATCGTTATTTGACATAAGTGTTTATATTAAATAGAATGTCTAATTCCAATCTAGCGCTAAAATAATAACTAGAAAAATGTAAAACATCACTGGATATAACGCACTTTCCAGTGCTGGATTCTGGACTGGATTAATGCAAACGGAGTATAAACATAGTAGATAATATCAAACGACAGTGATGTTAGCTGATTGTAAAAGCAAGTTTTCAGTTCGTTTGTATATTTTTGTTCTTTTACATCGCGTAATCGCGTACTGACTTTTAATTGTGATTTTATGGAAATGTACTGCATTCCAATCTTTATTTAGATATTAGTAAACAATTAAATGTATATGTGTGTTATGTCGCATGACTTTGAGTGGGATCAATGACATATACGTGCATGATATATCAAGGGTCAGTGCAATATATCACCGCGTGTGACTCACACCCATTGTAAAGTAAGACTGTCTTGTAATTAATTGTTATAAAGATAATTAAGGTTATTTTTAATCTATAATTAAACTGTATTCGATGCAATGTCATAAAATTATGTCAAATATACAACAAAAACAACATAACTCACGTCTATAACCCAGGGGGATAAACAGACCACAGACCTTCATTAAGCGGTCTTTTTTTATCGGGGGAGGGGGGGGGGGAATCTTCGTAAGATACCCTGCTTTTTGGGGGGAAAGACAGGTTTATGTGAGATTCTTACTCACTAAAACCCCCTCGGTGGCCAACTGGTGCGACTGCGAGGGTCCCGGGATCTCCAAAGGAACGCACCGGAACCTCATTTAGCGGTTCTAATACACCTCTCTGTCTTCTTCTACATTCACATATCTACGCATAAAAGTCTGCTTCGGATGCTCTTAATTACGCTCTTCCTTAGTATTTCGTTGATCCGAACGGTAAAAGTCCAAAAATAAACAAAATATTTTCATATCACTAAATGTACGTATTACATATGTTTCCTATGCACTCACTTATCAAGAACTAATTCAAGGTTAACTTCTTGTGTTACAATGATTAAACCGTTATGTATTTAGTAATAGGTCACCCCCTCATAATTCCTTCCACCAGCGGCCAATTAATTACATCTCTGACGTCCGGTCTAGACTGACAGACGCTACATCTCGAGTGGCCATGTCGTGGTCTGTACCAATCATATTAACATGCTTTATTGGTCTACTGGGGGGGTCTTGTAATGCTTAATATTGCGCCTTTGAAATGTTTGTTAATGCTTAATTTATTGATTAAACAGACGTTAGTGAGTTTATATTTTATATTTGAATCTAACTTATGTTAAACTATATATCTCTTTAACTTATGAGGATGCGATATTTTATATTTCTTCTTAATAATACTATAAAACGCGTAAGTTTAGATGGATGTATGTTATTAGGTATGGCGTACGGCGAAACGAATCTCTGTAAAATGTATGTCCTATCTCCATACTTTTCACACAATGTTTTAATCTGCACAGACGAAGTTGCGGGCTATGCTAGTTCATTATAAATTATAGGTTTCGTCTTTTTTAATTTTTATGTTGTTTTATTTGATCTAAGTATAATTTTTGCTTTTTTCGTGTAAATGGAATCAATGAAAATCTATAGTAAACTAAATAATAAAGCTTTTATATTTATATGAAAGTTGCAAGTCCCTTGTACGTGAGATATTAATCTCGCTAAGGTTTCCGAGCTTAGAAGTTTGACTCAATGCGCGAACTCCCCGCAAACTCAATCAAAGCGTACTTTATCACTCATTCTGCTATTATTTATGAGCACAAGTTATAACGTCGAGAGATTTCTAACATAAACTATCTTAGGTAACTTAAGTGAAGTGTATTTCTTTAATAGATAAGAAAGTGTTTGATATTGACTCAATGTTGTTGTTAACTTTCAGAATTAATTCGTCATTACTCGTATTACATATAGATGTTCGTCTTTTGTTTAACAATTAGCAACGGTCCAAGGTCATGTATACTACTTAAAGTTAATTATACTTATAGTTAATTAAACTGAAGTTAATAAAAATGGTTCATTTAACTGAACCTTGATGGATCTTTAGTATAGTAAACGAATGCACAGTGGGAGACAATTTATACGTTCAAGATCAATCTAAATGTAGTTGTTAGAACCTATAAATTTGTTATTACTAATGTACGAGTTCAAAGCAAAAAGCCGATAGTACAAAGTCAAAGTACCGATCGTAGTATTTGAGATTAAAAGAAGCCGTAAAGTCTGCGCGTGAGTTACGTGTCATTTCACTATTAAAACATGTGACATACCGGTCAATGACCTCTAAACAACTAAAGCATTGTTGTGACACTCTTTTGTTTATATTAAGTTAGCGATTTTTTATATTATAACATGGCAAGCGTTCAAACAACAACTGAATTCGTCGAATTGCGAAGCGATCGCTGTCCATAGACATCTACAATTGCAGATGCGTTGGCAACCTTTACTAGACTGAGGAGGGGACGCAAAGGAAAATAATATTTTCACCTCCTATGCACCCCTTCTCCGACAATTCTACCACCCTTCTCAATCTTTACTTGTAAGAAAAAGATAGGAAGGGAAAGAGGGCTAAAATCAGGCCTTCGGCACGCACCGTTGTTTCGGTAGTCACAGATAAAATTATGCTCTCTTCAAGAAGTTTTAAGTTATATCATGATTTGATAATTCATTTTAATAGATTTACATCTTATAATAGCATTAAAATCAATCAGCTAAATATATTCATAGAATTTTGAAGTATAATTTTGAGTGAAAAGGGTAATCTTTAAACGAAACGAATCAATATCTAACTCTGAAGGAAGGTGAACTTTGCCGTGCATTCTGGAATGGAATGACTGACGCGGGGAACGGTAACAGAGAGCTGTATTATGTGAGTGATTCATTCACCTATTGCCGCTCCTGTGATTTACGCCGGCATGTTTTGTGTTGGGCCGCGATAAACTGCCGTTCGCTGAACGAATGGTGTTCATGTTTCATTCGTTCGCGGACGGTGAGTGATGGCTCAGTGCCGGATGTCGGTGAATGCTTTCAATAGATTGCAATGAGATCTACACGTCGTTGATTTCAACTCTTGTTGAGTACAAGGTGCATTTGCATCGTAAATCAAATCAGGGAAATTGTAACTAGTAAAGTACGTTTATTGGATAGCACTAGTTTATCGATGGCATTCTTCTTTTGAAAGACACATAATATAAACGGATTCTTACTTCGCTTTTTAGGAGTATATGTGAGTTATATTGCCATGAATTTACTATGCCATCGACTCTGTTTTTGTATACGTAATTCCGTCGGTTTTCTTTACGCAGGCCATGCACTAAACACGCTTAATAAATAAACTTTTGAGTCATCGCTCGCAGTATTGGCGCCGGCGCTTGACACTAACCACGCATCCTATGTGCCAGAGTTCATATTTCATTCCTTGAGGTAAACGTCTAGACTCTAGACAGATAAATGTCGATACACATATGGATTTCTAATTTAAACACTTGAAAACTTAACGATTTCTTACTCTCTCTCTCTCTCTCTCTCTGCCTAGCTTGCATCTCACAAGGTGATGGGCTCCGCTTTCCCAATCAGTCTCTTCCACTTCGCTCTGTTCTCGACATCTTCTGAGACTTGGCACAAACTCATGTCTTTTACTGCTACATCTTTCCATCTCGTTTTGGGTCTTTTTGTCTCTGGATCTCCGACCAGGGAGGGAAATTTGTAAACGATTTCGTACTATGAGTATTAATTCAGAAATAAACGTTTGTGATAAAAATGCAAGTGCACGTTGTCTGTGCAATTAATTTATTGAGCAATAATAAGAAGGTCACCTTGATACGAATGTCGATCAATACATCACTAAGCTTCTTATATTCTCCTTGATGTTTTTTATTTCTCTGTCGTATGATGTAAAATGTTGTCGATATTGCAATCATAATTATTGCGACATGTATGTCAAATTACATTATTTACTCTTGCGTAGAAATATTGATCGAATTTTAGGGTTACCTCGAAAGGAAATAACGGAACCCTTATAGGATTACTTTGTTGTCTGTCTGTCAAGACCCTTTTTATCAGCACCGCGTGGAGGTATCAAGCTGAAATTAATATCAAATACTCTGGTCTACTGTTTCTTGCAGCTATGAAAATTTCTTCTAAGCCAACGCAGTCCAAAAGAAATGGTAAAATCGTAAATTTTACTTGTATACTGGTTTGTACGGAACACACGATGCGCGAGTCCGACTCGCACATAGCCGGATTTTTATTTTCTTAACCGGTAATATGCCTAGTATGTTATTTAAAAGTTAATAATAAAATTGTCTTTTTTCTTTCAGGTACGTTTTCACCAAGGTTTTCTTACCATATATGAATAACGTAAGTAATTTTATATTAAGAATTGAACGAAAATATTTTAATTAACACCAAAACTGTTTTTAACCTACTATAGTTCATTTTATTCAGTAATTTTATTAAGTTAAATACATTTTTAAATTGCATAACTTTACATATTTTATTTACTTGCTATATTTATCGAATGTAGATTTATATCTGGTGATATAATTTAAACCAGATTAATTTTTATTTTACAACAGTCTTAATTGAATTCAAATCGAAATACACTGTTTAAAATCAAAATATTGAAAAAGTTAGGTATGTATCAGACTCAAAAGATGATTTGATTTAAAATTTAAATGATAACGTTGAAAATTGTCGCCGTGTCGCGTTAACCGTTTAAAAACTGGCAAAGTTTGTTGTGCCCGGGCCGCGGGCTGCGACGCCACGGTGGTCGTTAATCATTGTGAACGCCGGGGAAATTCTCTAAAAGGGCATAATGCTCGCTAAATCCTCTACTTATCGCTTGTTGTTGCCTCCTGCTCTTGTTTCTCTTTGGTCTAATTTACAAACTTTATCGTATACTTAATAATTAAATGTTCAATTAATAGAAATGCCTTGAGGTAAGTTTATTGTTTTTACAGAATTTTATGACTGAAGATGTTTAATATTGAAAGTTGTTGTATCACTCGAAATTTATTATGGAGTCTATCTAAGAATTAAAATAATTTTTCGATTATCGTACAATGGATTATATTAATCCATCCATTAAGTTTAACGTTCCCTTTCATTTCTTTAACTAAGTTCGAAATATGTATAACAATCGAAATTACTTAACGATAGTTAATCCGCTTCAGCGAATATTTTAGGCCGATGTCTGTTATTCAGAATTCGCCGTGCGCCCCTCCAGAAGAGAGCCGGTGACAAATGATGTACAGTATTGGAAAAAGTGGTGCGATGTCGCGCGGTCGCAATGTCTGTCGATGTTTATTCTGTCTACATAACGCCCATTTTTTACCGGCATCACCAATGTTATTAATGGATTTGGTTTTCCTTGTCGAATTCATACCATTTAATATGATCTAACCATTTTTTATTGACGCCATTTTGAATTATTGCATAGTGTGAATAATTATATTCTTTGCGGTTTTTTTATTATTTTGCGGTTTTGTAACTATAACAATGAACTCAAATTTAATAATAATAAGTAGTTTGATGTGTCAATTTTATAATACGTATTTTAAGGATTCGGTACTATCTGTCACAGTGAATTCCTTTAATGATGATTAGGGTTAATAATTCCTTAGTGGAGAAACTACACTCGGGTCTCCCTAAGCGGCCAATTAATGACTTTGAGTGCGAGGAATGCTTGTGAAGTTAATAAAGTACGTAATATTTCATTAGGTAATAAATAATCACCCGTCACTCGCTTTTTGATTTACGTTTCATATTTTGTAGTTCATACGTAATATTTCACCCTCAACCCCATACTTAGTGACCATGTCAGAGGGTTTGCGAATGTTGCGCGTGGCGGCTTGCAATTTTACATCACGTATCCTGACTCACGGTTAATTATTGCGGAAGTTGCATTAATGATGTTTAGATTAGGTTCGTAATAACATGCGGGGGTCCGGTGATCGTATCAATGCAACTGTTCGACAGTTGATTCATACGGGAACGATGACCATTGCTGTTATATTGACCCTGCTATATGTGCGACAGGATATTGCATTATGTTTGGGGATGGATCAATTTTTATAGGATTAAATAGTAAGCAAACTATTCTTACTTTAAAGGATTATCGTCCGTTTAATCCGTATATGGTAAATTTGAAAATGCCCTCAGACTAATTGTCAAACTACGAATTCGTAAATAACAGCATTTAGCTCTTGACTGAGGCCAACTCGATTGTCCTACAGTGCTATTACCCTCGGACTGCTATGTTTATACATATATCGTAAGATGAATTTATATTTGGAAATGTTCACACGAGTGTAGGATTTGACATACGATATGTTTTAATTAACCGTACATTTTCGACAATTACATACGTCTGCCCTCAATGAATGTTTCAAAGGATACTCAAATACGGGACCATTCCGAATAGTGACTGTCGACATTATGAAGTCATTATGGTGTACACTCATAAATGGTAAAAACTACCCGCATGCGTCGCACGCGCGTTCGATTCCGGGCCCCGTATTGTTGTGTGTTTTTGTCAGCCTATTAAGTTTTGTTTGTGTGCTCGCGGGCACGTTCCGAGCGTAATTTTGGGGGTTTATCGCCTCGGACACAAGCTGAATGTATTTACGGCCCCGTCCGTCTGTGTGTCGCATGCTGAGTAGGATTAAGTTCTGTCTTGTTTTATTGTCTTCATATCGTCACGCGTGTATCTCGTTTGTCGAGTTTTATAAGTGTTATTACTATAATTTTATGTTGTAACGCCTGTCGTTTTATTATATCAATAGTTGTGTGATTATTGAAGCTAATACATTTTGTTATCAAACTAATTCGTAGCGTTTTCGTTTAAATTTCACGATGTGCTTTGTTATTGAATAGTTTGTTATTAAACGTAGCATTGTAAAGTAAGTCTTAAGAGATAAAAGCTCTTCTTTGATAAGAAATAAAAGCTTGCAAGAAGTTTTACACTTTTAAAGCGAATAGTCGAAACGTAAAATTGTAATGAATGATATCATATCGTTAAAAAATCTTCTCCAGTGAATTTTATCAAGTATCGAAACATTTAATTCAATGTAAACTTTTTTTTATTTACAAAATTTCAACCAAAACTAACAAAATAAACGTAGATTACGTTTTTGGTAAAGGATAGGAGCGGAAATGTCACGGCAATGTCAACACGGCCTTCTCTGAAATGGGAGATTGCGGGCCGATTAAAAAAAAAAGTGGCGTATTGTTGCAAAGTAAACACTAGGGGCTATACAAAGTTTGTGCCTGTGATAATACTGTCGCCAGCTCTTGACTGATTTTGTCTTTGTTACCGTAACTTTGCAAACTTACGGCCTTTTCCTGATATTTAAACCATGAATTAACTATATTAAATTGATTACTTTAGAGACAAATTAATTTTATGCATACAATATTTTTAATGTTTATAAAAACAAAAGAAAGATGGTCTCTTGTTGTCGTTATGGAAAAAACTTACCATTTAATGAGACAAGAGAAAATATGGAGAACTGATCGCCAACCCTTCGTTAGTCGGAGAGCCATCTCAAGAGGAAGAAGAATGAAAAATGGTTTCAAATTAATAAATGTATCCCAAAATATAGTGAATTATTGAGTAATATAAAAGACCATGTTGTTTCAGTTAAGAAATTTGGGTAAATTTTATATAAGAATGAATAAGTTTTTTTAGTAAGCGTTCAAAATTATCAATGTTTATCCTTTGTTAATATTGAACGTTTGTATTTACACGATTTAGATAAGTTGAGGATATCCGTTTGACGATTTTTAATAGTAGTACACCAGCATAACATCTCTTTCAAGAATTGGATGACTCACACAGTACCTTAATGAATACTTACCGTAGGTTTCTGGAAACAAAATACCCGTTAAAATAAATTGTTGATTCTGGTTTTTTTTAAAGATGACAGGGACGGCAATATATTTTATGTAATTACAATAAATTTAATAAAAATTGTGAATACTAACATTAGTTTTTAAGCCTTTACTAACCCTAGGATAAGAATAAAAATATGGATTTATGTTGTCTGATATAAATAAAATTATTACACACTTATTAAACTTATTTTTAATATATTACATTTTATATAAAAGAAATATACTAATATTAAAAATAGAGCACCACCGGCTGCGGAGTCACATGACTCAAACAACTAGTGGTCAGGGCTGCAGAGACAGGAACCTTCTCACGATGCGTGCGGTTTCTAGGATAACTGCCTTTTGTGTAATTATTATATTATGATTATTATTATTACAGAGATTTTGATCTCAGGAACGGTCTGATATAATTCTAAAAAAATAAATTTTAAGGGTAAAGGGAAGCCTAATTTTAATAAGTATTCTTGTTATCGTTTTATAAATTGCATCTTATAAAGTCCCCATCGTTAAGATTGAACGCTATCATGAACTCGTTGTATAAATTACCCCCTTTTGCTCCTTGTGGTCAAATTTCATGTGTCGATTGTTATTTTATGTAAATTGAATAAAATAACCGGGCCTGTGATGCAGTGTAATTGAAGCAGCGGGTTTTCTGTCGCCGAAACACACCGGGTATGCTTTATGTGCAAATTAACAAGGAACTTGATATTATAATTTGTTATTAAAGGGTTCATTGATAAATACGTTTCTGTATGTCTTTTATTGATTTTTCTCCAGATGTTACAATAAATAAATGACCGTAGAAATGCCCAAAATCTCACATAAATAGTTTAAACTAGCTATCGACCGCGACTCCGTCCGTGCCGTTTAAAAACTTACTAAGTAAACTATGTGTTCTTTCAGACTATGTTCTTCATATGTGCCAAATTTCATCAAGATCTGTTGTGCAATCTCGGAGATACCTTCTAACAAACATCCATCCATTCATCGATCTGTCAATCCATCCATTTAAACTTACGTATTTATAATACTAGTATAATGTATTACAGAGATAGCAATATCTTTACAAAAGTGTTTCAAACTTTAGAAAGCCAGGTTTGAGATTATAAACAAACATTTTGTTACTAAGCAAAACTGTGACTGAAAAATCTATCAGAGTGATTGTAAATATTTCAATTTCTCAACAGACTATACTCGGCTATATAATACAAATAATAAATAGAATTATGGTATATGTGCAGCAAGTTGTTTGCTTTCTCCGATAGCAGACAGATGTCGTGACCTCCCATACCTTATCAGTCGCGATAAGCCATGTCTCTGACCGATTACTATTCAAATCCATTCAAACATTACTCCAGCACTTGATATATTAAGGAATTCGAATATTATCGTCCGTTGAACTTCTAGAAGACATGATTCTGCAGAAATGCTGTTGAAAAGTTGTGTCAGTCGACATTTTATCTGCCTAATTAATCTTACTAATATAAATGCGAAAGCATAGATGGATATGTGGATAGATAGATGGATGGATTTGTTTGAAGGTATCTCCAGAACTGCTGAACGGATCTCGATGAAATTTACCTGATATATAGAACATAGTGTGGAAGAACACATAGGCTACTAATTACTTTTTTTTTAATTCCGGGCGGACGGAGTCGCGTGCGACAGCTAGTGGCACATAAATACATTCGGTAATTATTTCAATTATATGTTAAAAAGTGTTTATAATTTTATATAGAATTTGTAGCATGTAACAAAAAACATAGGTATGTACAACTCATTCTCAAACAATCACAGACTACCGAAAATACTAAGGTTAATTTGAATTACTAATTGTAATACCTTATCCGTCTAAGTCCAAAACAAATCCTCGGACTTTGTGTACACAGACACGTAACGTCGCATGTGAGCTCTGTGTACACGCATCTTTATGTCACCGTAAAACTGCAAACATCGCTATTTTGCAATATTATCCTCATAAGTATGAATTACGCAAAAATATGAATGTTTCTTTTTTTTAATATTCTGACTATTTCGTAGAATTAAAATGTAGAATGATATAATGCCCAACCATTATGCATAAGGGCAAAGAAATGAAGCGATAAAATGGAATTTGATATTTTTTTTGCGATATGGCTTGTTACGTTTAACACGATACTACAAATTAGTCTTTTAAATGGTTTCAATACGCAATTATTCATAATTTTCCCTCAGTTTATAAAATTGCTAGTAATTTTGTTGATTTATGATGTTTACAATCGTACGGTGACGTACACACACTGCGGCACTTGCGTGGAATTCCTCAGTGTGCCGTGACCTCGGCGACCTCGTCAGTCGCAGACCCTAAATCAGCCTCAATCAAACGGGCCTTAGTCAGCATTTGCGCCTTTAATCTCCTAAATGTACAGGCTTGTATTGGCTACCACAGGATACCTAACATGTAGACTCTGCATCGTTTATTCGTTTCTCTTTATACTTATTTAAATCAGGCATATAAATTACTAGAAAGAAAGAAACTTTAGTACAAGAATTCGTTTAGATAGCTGTTTTTAAATAAATTTTAACTTTATTATTTTTATTAAAAATGGTAAGAAGACACTTATATAATAACTACTATCTTTTATTTGGACAAATAAAATACAAAAACACTTAGCGCAATTAAAGTATTTTGTGTTAACGAGTCACGAGAAGTAGAAATTAGACATATGGAATGACCATAAGTAACAAAAATTACTACACTCATGTCAACATTTCTTACAAGTCATTTCCTGTCCGTCCGGAACACTCGTCAATTAGTTTAATTAGGAAGGACAGATGAAACCGGAGCGCGACCCTAGTGGTACTGTTAAATTAAGATTCATTACGTCTACAGGTACGCTACTCTGTGGCGACGGTTGAAACGCTGGAAGGGTCAGACAATGTCACTTCTATACGCCTTTGAGCGTTGTCGGTAAACAAACTAATGCACCATTGGGATATTAAACTTTGTTTCTTTGTATTTTTAAGTGGTAGGGTGTGACATAAAATCGTCTGATAAACACACAATAATGTGTAATAATTTAAACTGTTGTATGCCCTGTTGACTTTGAAGTAAACACGATTATTATACGCCCGATTTTGATGCTAAATTTGCACGGGAAATTGTGGTAAACTTTTTAAATACATCGTATTCTTTATGTTCTATTTAAAACATATATTTAGAGAAAATGTTCTTTGCGGGTTTCTTTTAAAGATTATTTTTACTTTAGTATTCACTATATTTTGATATGTAAAACGAAATAATCATATCGTTAGTTATATGCACGTAATCATTACCAGATTAGTAATACTAATCATCATAAGGGCGTCGGTGGCTTAGGGGTTAAGGTTGACTTATAATCTGCAGGTCCTGGGTTCGAATTCCGCCGTGTACCAATGTTTTTTTTTTAATTTTCCATTTACATATACCATTCATCCGACGTTCATACTGTGAAGGAAAATTTCGTAATGCAACTTGCTATGTGCAAGATCTGCGAAGAAATTCCATGATGTGTGAAGTCAACCAACTCGCACTGGACCAGCGTGGTTTACTAAGGCCTAGTCACCCCTAACTTAAGGTAGGTGCCGAGCCCCTAAATGGGGACGTATAGTAGTAGCTGATGATGAATACTAATCCTTTGACCGATACCAAGTACTAGTAAACCTTAAACGTTCTTGTATAAACGTGAAAGAAAAAAAACATATTGGGGCAAATATTTTGCCAAATGGTTATTTATCTCTTTCTAGCTATCCGTATTATGCATAAGACAAGATATATGTTTTCCTTTAGAGATGAATAATACGAGAATAATTTTGTTATGTGTGATGATGTGTCATTGCAAAATATTAAGCCGACATTCAAACGGGCGCTTTTTATCGCGCGTTAAAAAAAAGCTTTCAAATAGTACAAATGTATGCACGGCAACGCTAGGTGCAGGGCGCTGGGCGAACGAATATTAAGACGTTCGTCGCTCAAGAGCCGGCAACGTTGCGTTAATGCGACGTTAAAAAAACGCCCGTGTGAATGCACTCTAAGTATATTAATTTGTAATATTTGCACTAGCCTTCGTCAGGTGGAGCTAGAATAGAACATGAATCAACTCTCCATTGTTTTCTTGTATGACACACGACAATTCAAATTTTATAAACGTTCGTTTCCACTGCAGGGAATCGGCATAAAAACATTTTCCAAAACCGATGGTAACACTGGTTTTACGTTTTATAATTTTCGTAGATTTAAAAAAGACGTATCGTTAATTAGTTGTTACTTCTGCCATTTTATTGAATTCTTACGCATCAAAAATTCATTAGAATAATATCTACCAAGATTTTTATTTGGTTAAATTTATTATGTAAGCCGATTTTTCTTTCATCGATGGCTGGAAACAATTTATTTTGATTTCTAAACGCCACTAACATTGACCCTGTGCGACGCTCATGGCAGTTGAGCTGGTGACACACTAAGACAGTGTTACCTGATGCTATGTTTACACTGTACGGCGCAACATTGTGTCTTCATTGTTTGTATTTATACATTATACATTGGCAATTAGCCATTGTTTTAAACTGAAAACCATATTTTATGTCTAAAATATATTTATATTTTTAACGATATAAGAAACAAGCACGTGTCTATTGATTTATTACCTTTGATAAATTGCACAAATTCGCTAACTGCTACATTGAAAGTATAGACAAGCTTTATGTTTATTTTTTGTAACGAGTTAAAGGAAGACAGTGGTCTCTCGCTGTGTCTCCAACTTTAAGCAATGTTAACTTAATTCTGACATGTTCATTTGAGTCCGCTTGCTGCATACCATTGACCTTAAGGCCGTGTTTACATTCTTGTTGTCGCGAAACTGTTATACTGGTTAGATATTAAACGCCTATTATGACGTTATACTAGAAATAGACCACACGCGTATAGTTAGTGATTGACTGTTTTAACCAATGATAACTCAACAGTGGTAGAGCCCGCTTTAACATCTTCGCACGAATTGTCCCGGCTCGCCCGGTAAAATACCAGGAGCACAATAAAGACAGGCGTGAGTGAGTGTGCGTCCCGGAGGAATAATTTAGTGCTCTTTCTTATAAGGAAAAGATGGGAAGTGGAAGTGGACTTTCCGGATGAGAGGATGCATGGGAAGGGAGGATATTTTCTTTCTGTGCATCCTCTCCTCCGCCGATTAAAGGTAGGCAATGCATATGCAATTGCGTATGCCTATTGGCAACGGTCACTTCGCTATTGCAGCGATTTCAGGTGGTCGCTCGCTGGTTTGCCACTTTATGATATAAAAAAACAATGATATGTTTATCCTGAGTTTTCTCTGAGGAAACATATTTATTAAAACATAATATGACTACTTATAAATTTTAAAAACTTGCTGATTTCAAGAATGATTGCCTGCGGTATTTAGCATAATAAGTACATGTTCTTTAAATGTAATTTTTAAAAATTTCGTTCATTTTCCATAATTGGATATACACTGATCGATTTAAACGTTTCCTCGACATGTTATCTTAGCGTTTTTTTGATTTTAACGTTACTTGATCTGATTACGATGTAATAACGGACTTTTTACCTTTGCCTCTGCGAGTTGCGATCGGTTTCTCGGAAATTTGTTTTTTATTTTATTTTATTGGAGTCACGCTACCCTCTTATCGGTCACGCCCCTTACTTTTCGATTTTGATGTGACAAGTATCAAGAATTTAATAATATGTTAGTATTCGTGAGTTGATTTTGAAATGTGTTTTTTTCTTTATTAAATTGTGTATTATTAATGTGGTATAATTTAACTTATGTTGGTTACTGACGATTAATTCTAATAGTGGCATTTTATATACCGAGTATATATTAGTAAATACTTTTTTATTAGCAACTAGAGACATAATGATGTATTGGTCTCAGTTATATATTAATCTTTCACTTTCATCATCATCAGCTCACTATACGTCCCTATCGAGGGGCTCGGAGCCTACCCCAAGTTAAGGGTGATTAGGCCATAGTCAGCCATGCTGGCCAATTGAGGGTTGGTTGACTTCACGCATATCTTTGAATTTCTTCTTTTCTCTTGTTAAATGTACATATGTAAATCGGAAATCGTAAAACACATTGGTAAATGGCGGGATTCGAACCCAGGAACTGCACATTGCAAGTCAAGTGCTTGACCCCTGAGTTACCGACTCTCCCTTTCACTTTGCATAATACAAATATATTTATGATCGAAATATTTATAACATTCTTAATAATAATAATTATGATTTTATTTAATAAATTGCCACACACAGTCTTAAACAGTCGCTTAAAGTATTTCGAAAACTTAAGTAAGAGTAGGCCGGTTATTGTTTTGAGAACAGATGACCAATAGAGTCGAAAGCTCCAGAATTGGCGACTACTACGATGATTTGATTACATTTATCCGGTAAAGGTTGTGTCCATTCAATTATGACGATTTTCGAAGAAATTGGCAAGTGGTAGATTAACAGAGTATAACATATACATAGTCTATTGTCTATCAGCGTAAATTCGATGTTATTTTAGTAAGGTTGTATAAGAGTAGCGTGTAAGCCAGACGTACGTCACTGCGGCCAGTCATTTGCACACGCGAGACACGTTGCCAGAGGCGTGCCTTGGTTTACCTAGGTCTTACTGATGTCGAATCTATGTTTAACATATCAGATTATGTTACATGATTGATAGATGAAGCTCTTATGGAGTCATTAGATAGTACTTTTGTTGTGTGACAATTTTCAAATGTTGTTAAAATTGTCACATGGAAAATCTACTTTATATATAACCTAAGCTTTTTCAACTTTTTAATATCTCCTGGCACAAGTCGCGAGCCAAAAGTATGACACAGAATTAAAGTCCGCGCCATTTGGAGTGGGTTTTTAACGCGCCTTGTCAGCGTCAGGAGTCCCGATGCTAATTCGAGAGTCTGGCGCTTGCCAAAACGTTTTTTGTCTAGTATTTTCTGGGAAACGGGTTCGCTGCACTCACCTTGCCATCGCCCTCTGTTCAAATTACATTTCGACTGCGCCTACTCTGTTATTTAAGTAATGGTTTGTTACTATTATTTATGATTTATGCTAGAATTATAGCGAATTGCAATGTTGCTTGGTTTTTGGTAAGTGTTGTTAATTCCAAGTTTTCGCAGTTTTACTGAACGAGACTCGCGAACAGAGTTTCTAAATCGTTGGTATTTTGGATATATTGGTGACTTTACTCGTGTAAAAAGGTCTACTATCTTCGATTTTATTATCTCGTAATGTACAGCATTGATTCAATCGCTTGTCAATCTCGTCGACAAAATTTGAATCGAATCTCCTAAAATATTGACTCGATGTTTTATTCAAAGTATACAAGGTACGCGCACTTGTGAATGTATAAGAACCTAAAACTGTTTCTTTTTCTTTTGTTGTTGATCTAAATATACCTTTTCAGTATATATACCTAGTAAATATACCTTTATAGTATAGTAAAGGTTCAGATTAACCGATCTGTTTTATATATTTTAAAATATTTATGAAAGAAAGATAAAATGTTGTTATCGAATTTTCCCAGAAAAAAATCACAAATGTTGTAATTTTATGCACCCGAATATTTGCTACTGTTCGAAATACCTAAGACTAATTTACGTACATTAGAAAAGAATAGAAACTTTAAAGTTCGTGCAGTAAATGTCGATAGCATTACGGCACGTAATTTTTCGCCAGCACGCTGCAATCAGTGGAAGCATCGCCTAAACGGTACAATTCCTGTAATGCTAGTTTCACACAGGGGCAGAGCAGTAAGGCAGAACAGTAGACAATACAGTACTTCTATTGTTTGAAGGCAGATGTACTGTTGAAACTGTGCTATGCTCTGAAATGACATATCGAAACATTGTCAGTTCCTTATTTAATGGATTTTCAATCGTTTCTGTACTTTATGCGTTCATACAATAGCAGTATGAACTGCGATACGCTATAACATTGACTTAGTCTTCTGCTCTCGTGTGATAATAGCATTATATTGGGAGTACGATGGGGTTGTGGGTGCGCAGGGGTGGCAGGCATGGCTGCAACCCGCATGGCGCATTGCAGCGTCCCTGCGACGGGTTTTTGCCGCTGCGGCGAAAACGCCGCGATCGGGCCGAACATAATTACCACTTGGCTATCGTTCGGAAACTTTGCCGGATTCCTCGGGATATATTTATATGAGGTGGACACTTCTAAGTGTATGGAATGTTAAATTTATAATTTGATATTTTAAATTTCATTAATTGGTCAAGTAAATTCATTGCAAAACGCATTTCCATGTTTTACTTACGTATGTATACGTTTAGTTTGTAATAGTATTAGTTCCCCGACTTGACAGACTAAAAACCAAGACAGGATTGCGTCACCGGCTGATAAGGCAGCCCCTGCAGCGCTTATCAATAGTAGGAACTAACATCATATTTGTTATGCACTTAAGCAATGATTACTAGATTTAGTTGACGAATTAAACCAGAGCAATCAGAACTCGAGTGCGCTCGGTAGCGTAACTGTGACGCAGGTCAAGGTAATGTGGCAGAGATTGTTGAACGGAAATTTCTCAGACGTTGTGTGAACGAGATAACGTATCGGTCAAGCGATGAATTTGGAACTTATTACATCCGATATGTTAACGGCACCAGAAACTTGATACTGGTGATAATAATGTTTGGAATTATGAAGACAAGGGAATGGTTCCGTATACCAACATTAGAAAAATCAGGGACTTTTTTTCAATTTACACGTTCTTAATTATAATGCAATTTAGGTTGAAACAAATTCGTAGATTTGTCTTTAAGGTTAAGAAGTAAAATGATTAACTTTTACCCAAAGGTTTATTGGTAAAATAATTGTAACTGGACACACGATTTGCAACTATGTTAACAATTAATTACCTTCGTAATATTGTAATTATAATAAATAAAATGTAAGTTTGAAGTAAATGTTGCGAATAAATCATTCGACCAATTAAAGATTTTCCCGTTTTTACGATAATGGGGTTCCATAGATAAATACAAATTAAGAAAAAAAAACAATAAAGTTGTCACATATATTCTCCTTTTATTTTCAATGTTATACGAGTAAATAAGTCTTTTTATACAAAGGGTTAATTATTATTATATACAGTGTCTGTACAATCTATATATATATATATATAATTCTTCTGTGAGTGTGTATGTCACTGAACTTCTCTCAAACGACTGGACCGATTTTGATGAAATTTTTTGTGTGTGTTCAAGGGGATCTGGGTATGGTTTAGATTCACAATTTTGTCCGCTGGACAATGTTTTTTTAATTAGTAGTTGTTGATTTTGGAATGTTTTACATTGGATCCGACAGACGGCGCTACCATCGCAGTGTCAAATTTTAAATAATATTCGAATTAAAGACGTATAGACAGGACAACGTCTGTCGGGTCCGCTAGTATTTACCTATGTATTTTGTCTATCGGTATGTTTGTATGAATCTATGCAATAACTGTGATATCGCGTGTGGAATGTTAGCTTTGAGGTTTAGTACACGATAATCTAATGATAAGTGTCTCTATGGATATTTGATAGGTACTTTTTTCAGTAATCTGTTACTATGCAATAATTCAAAGTATATCTTTGAAGGGACAATGCTTAAATATTTTATGTTAATTGTGGTTTGATGATGATTAAATTTAGTCCATATATAATAATTGTCTTTCATACTTTTTATAAACTTTATTGGTATGAATTTGGTAAATATAGATGTCGGTTATGTTTTCCTGCTTACTATGGATCAAAACATTTAGAAAAAAGTTTAATTTTTTTTTTAAACAGATTATTAAGAACATCGCACCGTTAGCGTTAAAATTATTGATTAAGATACAAAACAATACGCCATAAATCAATTGAAATGTTAAAAAAGTTAACAGTTTACATCGCCTTTACCTTAATTAACAGTATTCACGCACCAAATGGCGCCACAGTTGGGTATAGTTTTTTTTCGATTTGCGATATCGTAATCGTGATAGCATCGACATGTTGCCGATAAATCACATCGCCTTGTCCCGCTCGGTTCCCGGAATCGGCCATTGTTCCCGCTGATGCATGGGGTCCTTCACTAACCAACGGATTTTTACTAATTAGGAAATACATTACTGGTAATAATTGTACGGGTTTTACCTACTGCTGGCTGTAAAGGTTTCTTAAGAACAATTAAAATAAAAATCATTCAAAAAAGATTTTGCTTGTATTGTGATATAACTAGCTATCGCCCGCGAGTCCGCCCGTGGAAAAAAATAAGCCTATGTGTTCTTTCGAGGTATGTTCTACATATATGTTAATTTCAGTGAGATCCATGCAGTCGTTCTGGAGATACCTTCTAACAAACATCCATCAATTCGTCCATCCACATCCAATTTATAATATTAGTAAGAGTACTTAAGTGGTTTTCTATTTTTTAGTTTTATAATATTATTTAGGATATTTTATAACAATATCTGGTAATAAACGTTTATAGGAACATAAATTCCATACAATTCGTCAATTAATGCGAGCCAGTACTAAACATTTCATAGTTATTGAACGCACAATGTGTATAAATTTTAATACTGTTTATGGGGGTTTGCGAGCTATGGGGGTGCGTTCCACGGATTTGATTTACACCCCTCAACAAATGTTTTTGATGTTTCTATGTACCAGGTGATGATTTTTTTCTGTCTGGCGCCAGATGATCGTGACCGTTGGCTCTCGGAGCGGTTTGAATTTTATTAGATTTGATTTTTAATTTATGTGTCTGATTGACATCTGTATTAACTGGTATTGATCGTGTTGGCATTTTAAAATTTATCGATATAAAGCCGAAATTTTCGAAATAGTTCTCGCTTAATTATTCTTACTTCTTACTAATATTTTAAATGTGAAAGTTTAGATGGATCTAGCTGAAATTTGAAACAGTTGTAGAACATAGTCTGGAAGAACACATAGACTATAAATTAAGTTTTTTTTTAGTTACGCGCGGAAAAACATTTTTATGCAATTTTAGAATAATAGCCAAATGGACTTTCGAAAGTCAAATAAATCAAAACAAAAACAAATGATGTACGACCCTTACCTATTTCCATTGCTTACCTACGTCATTTGTCGGACAATAAACTCGATACAATGTACTAAATGTTGCGTAGTACGCAGTAACATAGTATAAGTACAATGTTATAGGAGCAACCTTGTCTGTATGTTTTATGTTTCCGCGTAACATCTAAAAATATGTATTGCGAAGTTGCGCGTACATGTGAACATTTATCGCCTCGTGTGCCCGCGGCCAGTGATGAGTTTATTTACACTAATGACCTGTTTATAAGAGCTTAGATTGACGCAAATCGATCATAGTCATAGTGTATTAAATCCAACTAGTAAAGAAAGTCGTCAGCGTGCCAGGAATTTCTAGCCATAAATGTAAGGATTGTCAATATAAACATTGAATTGTGTTTTTTAAGAGCGTCGGTGACTCAGGAGTCACGTCCTGGATTCGAATCCCGCCATGTACCAATGTGTCTTTCGATTTCCGATTTGCATTTGTACATTTATCCGACGTTCTTCGAAGGAAAACGATACGATGCAACCTGCACATATCTGAAAATAAAGTCAACTATATGTGTGCAGTCAACCACCCCGCACAGAGCCAGCGTAGTTGACTATGGCCTAGTCACCCCTTACATAGGGTAGGGTCTGAGTCCCTCAGTGGGGACGTTTAGTGAGCTGATGATGATGAATTGTGTTTTTTTATTTTTATTTTGAATTAAGCAATGTTATTTTTGTTTTACGTAGTTTTCTGAGTGAAGGCACCTACGTAATTTTAAAAGACCAAGTAAACATAGAGCAAGTAAATACATTTTGTTCTAAAAAAAACTTCAGTGACTAAAATTGTGTAGTATAGCTTAAAGCACAACTTTTTGTTGTAGATTTTAGTTATACAATGGAAAAAGATTTTACTTCATGATAATATTAAAAAATAAATATAATGAACGTTCCTTGAAACGAAATAATTTAGGCACCTCTTATGTGTCGGGAGTCGGAAGGTACCCGAAAAATAACCATATTAAAATATGCAAATACAACAATATGAATTGTTAATTTGCCGCGGCTACGTCGTGCGAACGACGGGGAGACAACGCGTTAACGAGGCCTAGCTGTCTCCTAATATTATTTTTTTCTTCCTTTCCGCTAGTTTGCATTTGTTATTACGTTGCCGTGTTTTAATATTGAATCAAATTTAGACTCGAAATTCACTTTTTGTGTTGTCTTGTTGTTATAAGGGTATGGCTCCACTAATAGGTTGTAAAGAAAAATTAAAAAAAAATCACAAAATGATAAATTGTTTTTTAAATGGCCCCTGATCCTTTGTCCTATAAATTCTAAAACTTTTTGATATAATTAGGTACGATCGGCGATAATCAATAAGCTCAAATCGAAGTGTTTGTTGGATTTAGCAAAAAAATACATAAAAATTAGGGGTATTTAAGTACCGACCCCTAAGCTAATAGACCATTAACCAACACAATTACAATAATCGTCCGCATTTTAAATTCATATTTATAAAAATTAATATTAACAAATTACATTAAATTGCTCCGTTTATACATTCTCCCTTTATTTTATAATCTGTTGCTTCATGAAATTCAAACCTATGGTAATAGTAATAAGAATTGCGGATAATTCCCTTTTATATGCGGGTGGTTTCTTATCGCCTAATCTTGATTTTAACTGCAATTAAATATATGCTTTTATACAACAAAAATAGAGTTCAATTTACAATGATATGTTTAATTGTTAGTAAATTAAGGCACGTGCATCATGCATCCGAAAATAGTGTTAAACAACTGGACAGTTTAAATATACGTTGTAACATAAGAATAATCAGCGTAATTGGTTTTCGGAATTGATTGTGATCGAAACATTCGAGGGTTGACGTTCTATGCACGAAGCGTCGAGTAATTGAAATTCTCGCGAAAAAATTAAATATCACGTCGACCCTTTAAATTATTGGTATACAGCTGACGCGTTTGAAGTGCGTTAAACTGCATGCATTTATATTATATGTGACTATGTGTTTTTCAATTGACAGGTTGTCTATGGCTGTAAAATTATTATGTATAAGTACACTATCATGTGTAATCAACAAGGGCATGTATTTAATTTTTATATCATAGACATTAAATTATTTTTATCTGTAACAAAAATAATTTAACCTAGAGCTATTTACCTAATCGTAGTTAACGCACCTGCTTTCTACTAGGTGTGTCCCAACTCTTAACGAAAAAGTTCTCATTAGGGCATCAACAAAAAATGTCAGAAACGATAATATCACAAAATAGGCGAACATTAAAAAGACATTGCTGGCTGGATTAACAAATGTTTAAGGATTCATCAGGGGAGGGGCGGGGGAGGCGAGGGGAGCGGATAGCGTCTCCACTCTGCACCTGTCTCCGACAAAAAAGTTTTATTAAAAAAGTTGCGGTCACCTGCCGTTGAGTTTTGTTGAATTGTCTGCTTTTAGAGTCAAAAGTTAATGTTTCGGCGTTTCGTGTTTCGTCCAATGTCTCAGCTTCGACTATTCATTATTGTTGAAATGGACTTCTTTGACATAGTTAATAGTGAAATTAATTAAGGAATTACATATTCGTGTGAGTCGTCAACATCTTTGTTAAAAGTGTAAGAGCTAGTTCAGTAGGCCAGGAAATTATAAAGAAAGATGTTGCATACAATTTAATTAAAGCTTCATAAAATACTCTATATTTTGGACTTGGGCCTTTTCTTGCAAAACTTACAGTATTGTTAATATAAAATTCAATATAAAAGCTTCCGATGTTGTAACATTGGTAATAGAATGTCTTTGAAAGCGCTAAAGAAAATGATTTGTTACCCCAAGCACATTACCGGCTTAAAGATGTTGAAACTTTATGGACCTTGCCCACCTCGCACCTTTCCTATAGACAGCTGTTAACAAGGGAAGTGTCATAAATGATGCCACAGAATTTGTTTATGTTGCTTAAGGAATAAAGGACACCAAAAGATGGATAAACAATTCTCTGTATAGAAAATAATTAACAATAGATTTATTGTTTGGTGGATAGATGAAGTTTCCCGGTAAAGAGGATCGGTTATTGTTATTTGGGATGAATAAAATTTTGTTAAAATTGTTCTGACAATGTGTCCGACAAAGGCGTTATTCGAATGCGATGGTATGGTAATATATTTGGTGTCTTTCATTCACCTTTCGTTTGTTTTGTTGAATTCTTCTATGTGTTGCTTGTCAATAGTTGCGTTTAACATGAATCTAAGAATTCATATACAAAAAACTTTTTACGTAAGGATTCTTGAAAGATGTATCAATTGCTATTTAATATGTAATTGCATAACGATATACATATGTAGGTAATATTGTTTATGTGCTGTTGCACAGACTATTCAGTTTGTCTACCGCGATTTTTACTATAATCGTAAACCAGTTTGCACTAAAAAACTGAGGAATTTACATTAGACTATAAATGTTTTTATATCGTAGTCGTTATTGAACCGGATCTATGTTTTCATGCTTTCTATTACACTTGATGTTTTTATTGGTTTTCTGAATGATGTAAAATTGAAAAAAGACGCTTCCAAAGAATACTCTCAAGAATAATAGATTAACTGTTAGTTTGAATCAGAGCAAGCGAATCATGAATATAGATCATGTACAAAGTAAAGATAAGATGGCCGCCACAATGAAATGGAATGAAATGGAGCGCGCCGAAAAAATGTTGGAAGAAGAGCAAAAAGGGAACGCTTGTTATCGTTAAATTGTTAAGTCTCGAACAATTTTGGTGCAGCGGCACGTGAAACCGTTTGGCGGCGGAGCTGCTTAGTTTTATGGCTTTTTTCATTCATTCCCGTTCTTAGAATGGCGGCGGCTTTTTGGCGCCTTCCACGACCCGCGCCCGCGCTTTTTATACACCTTTTTTTCTGTCGAATGTAATATTTGGCGCGAAAGAACATTCGCTTTAAGAATGTTTACATAGATATCTGTAAATTTTGTTTAATTTTTTTTTATTTTTATGATTCCATTGAATTAAAAGTGTTTCAAGTACATTTAGATATTTAATTTAACTTGCATTTATTATCCAGTTATTCAATGTACTTACTTCTGAAGGTAGACTTTTTCGGAAGTTGTCCACTTAAAAGTAGAGTCAGTCATGCTGTTTCCTTTTTGTTTTAATTTACTATTGGATGATTCTACGTACTACGTTATAAGTCTCATGGACGGTCAGTGCGTCGTCCATCCTATCATTTGTCTGATATAGCCTCTTGAACATAGGTCTCTGTTTACCAACTCCGTTTATTCCCATGGGCAAGTTTCATTAAAATATTTACCCGATTTTCACGACTACGATACGAACGGTAACTTCAATTATTACATATTTCACATTCTGTATTTTCTTTCTTTTATGTCATTGTTTTGACTTTTAATGTGTTAAAAATGAAAAGCGTTTGAGACTACTTTATGACTTATGATATGGATTAAAATAATTCGTTTTCGCCATGGGCAGTCCATGGTGTGTTAATGCAGACGTCCAAAGTACAGAGGTTGCGTTGATTGAGAGGCTTAGGTTGGTTCTGGGAGAGGCGGACGTGCGAGTGTCTGTCCGACAGGTCGCAGTCGACCGGTAATTGATGGCGGAATTTGCCGGCAGAGATCGGAACGAGATTTTCGAGGGCCCTATGCGACCGCCGTCACTCATGTTTGTCAGTTATTTTTTCGAGAATTTAGTGTTGTATCTGCATACTCGGGTAATAGTTGCAATTTTTTATAATATTTATTTACAATTTTATGTAAAAAAATGTTAAAAAACACGAGCATACTTTAGTTATTTTTAATAAAATTTTTGTAATAATGAGCATAAATGGTGATTCCAAAGAGGATATCTAATTTAGATTTCTTAATAATTTTGTATAAATTGTTCATCTAGCCAATTGTGTTAATGCCTGTTTTGAAATCATAGTGCTACATATTGACAATTTTAATATATTGTAACATTAGTTTCAAATATCATTCGTGGTACATCACTACAGCTCTGGCAAAATTGCAAAATGGCAGAACACACGGGCGCACTGCAATTAAGTTGGAATTGTAAATAAAAATAAAAATCCGACGTACGGCCAGTTCAAGGAACCTTTGATTTCGCGGCTCGCCTTTGCAGTTTTCGCGTTTTTGATCCGATAATGTGCGAGCCTTCGAAATTACTCTCGTGTTATGGCTACGATGTTTTGTATGTTATATATTTTTAAACTTTGAAAGGTATGTGAATATTCTGTGGGGAAATGAACAATTGTATTTATTTGTTATATGGTTAACAAAATATTAACCTCTTGTTCTTACAATCTACTACTATCTTTAGTACTAAGTAACTTTTTTGCCCTTACTAGCTGTAGCTAGCGACTCCGTCTGCGCGGTATTAAAAAAAGTTAGTAGCCTATATGTTCTTCCAGACCGTGTTCTATGTGTATACCAAATTTCACCGAGATCCGTTCAGCCGTTCTGAAGATATCTTCAAACAAACATCCATCCATCCATCCAACTAAACATTCGCATTTATACTATTAGTAAGAAGTATAATAAGATTATAATGAATACACAATTCCTGGATTTAGTAGTAGAATCTGAAACAAATATAACTCCTAATGGCATTGAAATAATACTACTTTATACTAAACCTAAAAACCTATTTAAATTAGCATGTTATTCTGTAGACTTTTCAAAATAAGTTTGCAGTGATAATGACGTGAGAATCACACCGCATTTGGAGCCTTTAAGATATAATTAACATCACTAACATTCCGTACCATGGTCCCTGACACCCTCAGGGCAAGTTCGACGTTCGAATCGGCTTCTCGGAAGTGCGTTTAGATTTTGCGATAACCGAAGCATCTCGCCGCTCGAGTTTTTGCGCTCAAGACCAATTACTCGGACCAGTGATTTTGATGTATTATATTTAACATTGTTTCAAATTGATTGCGTGATATTTTTAATCTTATGGAGCAAACATCGAGTTTATATGGACTTAGTGACACAATTTTATTTCATAATCACAATATATTTTAGAAAAATGTGTACACAGACTCGTATGATTTTGATTATCATTTCCGAAGAAATCAGGGAAGAAGGGAAAGGATGGAATGTGAAACAGCGCGACACGTATTACATGAAATTTAGATTTGGCAATATGTCTGCTAAACTACGCTAAATTTTATATCTGTCCGCCACATTTTAATGTCAATTTACGTAATAAAATCTTAATTTTGTTATTAAAGAAATACGGCAAATAATTTATATAGAATGTAATATCGGGCGCTAAATGACGTCAATCGCTTTTATTCGTAAATTTTCTAATCGATTTGACATTTGGTATAATTTCGATGTTTATACGATTGGCGATGAATTTCAATGCGAAGGTCGGTTATTCAACGTCTGGGACTCGATCGAGGGGTCAAGGTCACCACAAGGTAATTAACCAATTCGGGGAACGCACGCTACGTGGCCCCAGTTAATGAAGATCTTTGTTTTGGAACTGCTGAAATTTGACGTCCTTTAGGACTTCGCGGTCGTTTCGCTTAACTATGTTGACGATTACACTTAGAGTAATTTAGTGTTATTTAAAAGACTTCAAGTAGATTAATTTGAATAGTAGATTAATGAATTACTAAATAATTATGAAAGTAGATAGATGTATTCCTTGATTAATATAAATCAAAATTTAAGGTAGCTGTATTAGAAATTTAGCAACAATCACAGGTAATTATTATAATTGAGTCAAAGGACGGAGTTAATTACAGGAATAAAACTAGGGATACGTTTCGTTCGCTACAAGTGCTGGAAATGACTAGAAGCTTCTGGAAAATTTAAATTTAACGCGATAAGATCCGTAAAATTAGTTTCAATTGGAAAGTGGTTTACCTATGACGAGGTATTGACGGGCCAGTTCGTATTACATTGAGGGACGAGGTATCGCTTTCGCACCATACAAGTGACCCGCTGCTGCTGCCGACGACAACGACGACGTAGGTATCTATTACTGAGTCAGTGTTAAGTGTCGCGTCGACAGAAATATCTGGCCATTTAAAGATAGTCTGCCTATCACACCGTGCTGTAACCACCGGTATCTTTTTTTACACTGCACTAACACTTGTAATTTAACTTCTTACTAATAATATAAATGCAAAAGTTAAGATGGATAGATCGATGGATGTATGATAGAACTGTAGAACGGATCTAGAAGAAATTTGGCATAGATGTGCAACGTAGTCTCGAAGAACACATAGACTATTAATGAAGTTTTCCTTAATTCCGCGCTGAAGTTGCGGGCGACAGTTAATGCATATGTTGTTGTATGTTGTCCCTGTTTTCTCAATCAGAATGAAAGGGTTGACAATACGTAGTACAATTTATACTATTAGTAAAATTCTAACGTTATAATGTCCTGGTACTTTACTAATTCCCAATATATTTAAATAATTTAATCTTAATCATTAAAATACTTTACGTAGTGTTTACATTCATAATAATGCCACTGAGTTATCTTTCTTGTTGTTACACAAAACAATCAATATCAATTTGTTTTGTTGTTTGTTATGAAGTTAGTGATGTACTGACCTTTTTCATTCAGACATTTCCTCATCGGCTATAGATAATGCTATAAACACTGTGTTATAATTTGTTATCACATATAGAAATAGTTTCTTGCAGCTATTCCGCGCTTATCCCCTTTGTGAAGTTTAAATTATCGTATAAAGTTTCATGACTACAAAATGCTATTCAATCGCTATTACAATGTTTATCATTTAGCCGTATTTCATATTAAGCAGTAACCAATCAGTATTAAACCAAGCTGCTTTGTATATTGCGCTATAAAACTAGCATTCACCTGTGTCTTCCTTTGATTTTATAGCAATACTTTGTAGTAAATTGTTTAATAATCTATCTACATTATTATCCATATTTTTATTGGTTTTGTGTTTTCGGTGTTAATGCTTTTAAGTTATAATATTTACTAATTGTTGACTTTCGCTTCTACAAATCAAAAATGCGTTTACAAGTTCTAAAAGATTTTTCTTTTTCAAATAACCCAGATTATCCTTGTTAATTTGTGTCACTTTTTTCCTGTGTAAGGTTCGCTGTGTGCACGACGTCGCGTCGGTGTGACATCGTGCCTGGTAGGCACTCAAGCGCGCCTGTCCCCATACTTTTTGTTCCCGCGCCGATCTAAATCGGGCTGTATCCTAGCCGAGCTATATTCGAACCGCGACCAATGTTGTAAACTTCCTGTTACGTAACACCGTTGGAGACAATCGGCTACGCCGCCGTACTACTTTGTTTTTGAACACAAACGATCCATTGAAATTTGATAGCCGTTGGTTGTTACCGTGCGTTGCTAGGCAACCCACTTTGTGTGTGATTTTTTTGTGTATCGGAGTTGACCGTGAGGTTTGTAATAGAGGTGTTCTGAACAGTTATTGTATTGAATTACCTCTGATGGATAAGACGTAGCCTACGGATATGTTCGTTCCGTATGTTTCTTTTGACTATTTCTAATGTCTGTTCTATAAAGCTTACTCTTTGAATTATCTTTCCAAATGGAAAACCTTATTCTCTGCTTGACCCTCTTACAGTCCCGGTTATGGGCGTGTTGTTGCTATACACATAAATGTGAAAAAGTTATAATTTTTATAAGTCCCAATTTCAGCTGTTAAATGAATTTACTGTTTTCATATTTTAGTAGAAGCATAAATTAATTTGTTAAATGTTCGTAGCTTATGATTTGTTAATAAGTAACGATGTCGTTTAGCGTTTTATATGAAGGGCCAAATGTTTACAGTGACCCGTTTTATTACTTCCTGCGAGATTCATAATTTCATGGAAATATACTTTTTGCACGCGGCTGGATGGTGGGAGTTTTAAATTGTTTATAAAATAAGGATATTTTATACTTTGTAGTCCTGTTTATTTTTTCAATTATTATAACCATATTTCGGAGATGGGTCTTAACATGATACTATGTTTCAGAATGCTTCTGTATGCAAAAATAATGAGAGGGATGATGATGTGTTTCAAACAAGGTTTGTGGTGTCAAAAACTAACGATGATTCACTTACAGTGAAGCTAGTAACAGAGGAAGGGTGAGTTTTGTTACCAATGCAATTTGTATAAGCGTTTTCCGTCGTCAACAGACTTTTCGAATACTAATTGTGTGTCGAGTCGGGGTTGTTGTCCCGCCTCGCCACGAGACGGAACTCGACATGTCCGGCGACAGCCTGTGCCAAAACTTTTTCGTGACTCACCTGCATGTAGGTACTTATGGGACTGGAGTGTGAGGGTAATGTTTCAATGTATTGTTCGGAATTGTTGTTTTTGTTGAGAGTAGTTTTTGTTTAAATACTAGTGATAGGTGAAACTGTTTGTGTGTACAAAGAATGTTTTTTTTTTTGTATAAAATTCGTTTTGGTAAATATGATGTTTTTAATAACTTGTTTTTACAGCGATAACTGTACTTAACGAGAACATTATATTAAAAGGTTGGCATGCATTAACGGTTTATACTTTGGAATTAAATGCTTTGATCGATATTGCATTCTTTACAAATAGAAATGCTTCGAATCTACAGACTTGCTCTTATTTCTGTCTCTTTTGATATAATTTTAATTGTAACCGGATATATTAACAATTTGAAATGGCTTCTTCGTTTAGCGTCCATCAATTACCGCACCTCGAGAGCTATATATCTTTATTTTTTCACTTCTTTCTCATGCCATTAAATAACGTCTTACTTAATTCTACCCCCGTAAATAAACTAGGAACCGTGTTTTGGGATGAATCCAACACTTAATTGGCTGGAACTAGCGGGATAGCTATTAATTTGGTCGATGCGGCTGCACATTAATTTCCCGCCAAGCGTGTCGGGACGCCGCCGCCGCCATGTTGGATGCGCACGCGCCGCTGCGCGTCCGCTAATTAATACCTGCCCTTCTGCTTCTTTATTAGATTGCAGACGCGTTTTTGTTGACGTACAGTTTTTCACATCTTCGACTTATCAGACGAATGGAGTTATAACGCCGAGTAGTAAGAATTACTCAAGATAACTCTACATAGCTTAAAACAAAAGGATCCTAATATAATATTAATGGCTGTAGGCCTTTGACATGACTTTTAATAGAAGATAAACTGATGCATGCTTTTTTTAAATTCTGTACAGACGAAATCGCGGGCGACCGTTTGTTATTAATAAATCGTGTTATCAAATAGCGAAAAATCCGGAAAGGTGGTTTGACCTTGAATCGCGATGCATCGCGCGAGAGCGCGGCGCGTGGCGAGGAGTAGTGTGCGGGTGGAAGGGGGCGGTCACCATCAATTGGCCGATCAAAAATTGAGCAAGTCGAGCGCGCATTCCGGCCGGGGCGACGACCGAGACCGCGGGAGCCTTGCCTTCTAGTGATGGACACCTTGGTCTTCAATTTCAAGTCTTAGAATGTGGTCTTCGGGAGTTCTCTTCGGTGTTAAAACATGGCAATCTCTTAGTGTGAACTTTATTTTTATTGGGACCTATTTCTAAATTTGTTTAATATTTATGGCGTACTACATCGCTAAATATCGAATATTGAAATTTATTTTAGGAAATATCTACAAGAATTTATTATTGTAATATATAAGACACGCAAATATTACATTCCAATAAAATTGTCAAAGGTTCAATGACAAATCGGATTTTTTAAAAAAAGAATTAAGATTTAGAGCAAACTATGACGATTTTATTCTACGTATTGGTTAAAAAAAGACCAAAGTAAATTCAGACACATCCTTACTTCCAAACGGCATCGCTTAGGCGGTTTTTTCCCACAACATTCGATAGCAGTTTAACAGACGGGTGCTAGACAGCGCGAGATTGCGCCTAATTCATCAATAAAACGTACAACGTATAGAAGTGCCGCATATTATGCCGCAAGTAACAAGCTGTTCACGTCTCAATTGCATTCGTAATTAGAGCGGTAATCGTGGGACAGGTGTATATAGTAATTAGCAGTGTCGACTATCGTACGCCGTGAGACAGCTTGTTTATTATTCCATCTCGCTGTAAAAATCGCCGGCAAGTGCGATCTAAAGGTGTCTCACGATAGATACAGTGTTGAGTTTAATTAGAATGACGATGCTCACATTTTATTATCTATTTGAATTTAACACGTACCTGCTATAAATAGACTCAAATGTTATGCAATCTATAAAATTTTATTAGAATGTATTGATATATGGACAGGCTATAAACCGTGGTGTTTTGTGCCAATTTGATTTTCGATATTTTGGCGCTGATAGTTGCGGTTTGTAGCGGTCGTATTAACTAATGACAAAGATAGGAATAATTGTCATATTCAAGTTATAAGGGCGTTTAAGTTAGAACCTAGCAATTATCTATCTATTTATAGAAATCAGTGTTTTAGTGTCATATTTGTTATTTTAAGAAAACTTTCTTTTATGAAATAATGTTTGTTAAGTCAGAAATTAAATGCAGAAGCGATAGCTTTTAAATATGATAAAGTGCTACCTACGCCTAGTTTGGGGTTTTCCCTTAAGTGGTGGGTATAGAGTCGACGTATAAATAAAGCAGACAATGAGATTGAAATATTGCCGAGCAGATATTCGAGGGATTTGAGCGATTTTTTTTTCTATTGTTGTAGAAACATATTGCTTGAATCAGGGAAGGCGATTACTACTTTTATTCGAATTATAATAGACATATTATTTATATTGCGGCAATTTGTATTTAACCTTTGGTTGTTAGCTGGTAGTTCTCAATAAAAAAAGATTTCATACTGGCTGTCAATGATTACTAATCATCAACTTTAGGTAGGTAGGAAGTATATTAATTAAATTAACTTTCTAACTGTGTATTCTATATAAGTATTAATTCTCTTTATTAACACTAGAAAATAAGAAAAAAAAGATTCACAAATTTTATTGAATAATTTAAAAATATAATTATTAATAAAATTAGGTTATTCCAGCGAATAGAGGCAACCCTGGGTTCTGAGAGTAAGTGCAAAATCACCGGGCGGTCGTGCGATAACATCCACAAAGCAGATTGAATCCGCGCGCCGCCGCCATTCAGACTCTAGCCAACGGGGCCCTAACGAAAACGTTATCCCTGTGATCCCTTTACATTGCCTCCCTCTCCTCCCCGCCTCTCCGCCCTTTGCCCCGGGTCCTACGTCGGGACAAATTGCTAGAACACTTTGCTCTGACCTTGCTCGCCCGGGTCGATGTATCGCCACCCCTACCAACCCTGACATTTAATGTTATTTAAGAGGTACCCGACCTCTATTATTTGTCTTACAAGTATAAAGAAAAAAGTTTTAGCGGATTAACTCAATTTCACATTAGGTAGTGTTTCGTTTCTTTTTACATGTAATATTTAAGACATAAATGATTTAAATCAATTGTTCTTCGTGTTGCACAGAATTGTGAGAGTTGAAGTCAGTCTTATTCGTTCAATTTGACTTTCGAATAACGTCATATCTATACGTTGCATAGTATTTAAAAAGTCAATCACGAATCTATGACTCTAAATCGGTGATCAAAATAATCGATTATCGTGAGTGCGTTCATTGACTAATTAAATATGAAATTCCAAAGACGTACATCCATAGTTACATCAGTGCACAGAACAATGGACTTATCATAGTAATCGAAAGCAGTATGCAGTCAGCAACGGACGGAAGAAGACGGAAGTCCCCAACCATGACGCACGCGCTCCTAATTTGGATAAAACGAGGAAGTCAGCTTCCTCGCGAAGTAACAACGAGCACACCAGTAGCCCCACTCCCTGCAACATTAATCAAACTATTTAGACCATTAAGGGCACGACTATAAAAGCGATAATGGCTTCACCGCGTTACAATGTAGATATGTAACCGAGTGGGAAGTCGGTCCACCGAGTAGTTTATGGTGTGGATGTACGTGGGTAGATTGTGAGACCGGTCAAGGGCGGATCGGCGTCGACGCACTGGCTCAAGGTCGCGCCTTTGACCGACGATGCGCCGAATTTCGCCAACAAAAATGAATCCAATAAAGCGTAATGTGACATATCAGAGTCCACCTTTATTCCATTTTGGACTCTAAGCCTAAGGCGGGATGATTCAATTAGCTTCGCTATGATTAGAAGAGAATGTACTCTTGTAAAATGTATATATGGTGTACCATCTTAGAATTTTAAGACCTTATCTGAAACTACGGACCAGACTTGGCGTGACATTGTTTTGTTACCACATTCCAAGCTCTTTTATTTACACGGGTTATTTTATATTTAATCGGGTTATGATAACAAGAATAAGACCTATAATCTTCATTCTTTCTTCAAGTACTGAATAACCCCCAATTCTTAGTCATTATGTGTGCTGTATACCCGGATGTTAATATGTCTTAGAATTAAGTAAGGTCGTACTGGCGTAGGTTCGATAAACAAATATTAGTCGATTTGAACGTCGACCGGACAAGCGTTCTCAAGGGCACTCGAGCCTTTGTTTGCGAATCGATTGGGAAATAGCGTTTATCTAAAGAATAAATATTTATCTCATCATCATTCATATCAATAGTATGCCCTTAGTATTGATGGTTACCGTATCGAATACCGGACAGTTCAAATATACATTGAAGTCATTTACAATGTACATCTTTATTACAAAGGTCTGTCTATGTACACATCTTAGAGTAAGTTCATATAAAATAGTTATATAAATAAAGTATATAATAAGAAGCACATTCCTACTTAAAAACTAGACAATTTAACTAGTAATCGACTGTGTGACTGCAAAATAAATTTACTATTATTTTATGTCATATTTCTTGAAGTGATATGGTGGCGCGATCCAGTGTTTTTTTCTTGATCCAGTATCCAAATGCTTTACACTTAGTAACTTGTTGTCTAGAAACATGTACTATATGTACAGTCTACTGTTATTATACTGTACAGTCTCGGGCTGCGTGAGTTAATCCAAGCATGGTGGCCGGCGCTTGTACGGCTTCCAGATGCGACCCAGTTTCTACTCACACGCGACACCCCTGTACTCTATGTACCAATGCTGGCTTTTTATCGTAGGAATATATAAATACAAATGTATTAACGTTTCATATATTTCTTACAAATTCCATGAACAAAATGTACTGCCTACTGAATTTTAAGGACTCGTTTAAACTTTCTTATTCGGAGTTATTCTTCTTAAGTTTTTTAATACTAATTAAATCATCAGAATTATCTTCTATGGTGTATTGTGATTTCTAAAAGGCAGTTATCAAAGATGGGAATTACGTATGTTATGATGGTCAATTTACAAAGAGCGTGACAACCCTATTTCTGTTTAAATTGAAAGAAATATGTCGATATATTGATCAAAGGATGGTTTTAATTTTGACGAGGTTGACATCGCAGCGTACGATGAAATTAAAATCTCTGTCAGTGTTGTCATACATTGAAGTGCGTGGCAATGGATAGATTGCTATTGAGGGGAACGTGTCTTTTGATGTCATCGAGGGGAAAATGTTTGTTTATTTAATAAGTCCCTTACGAAATTTCATCATTCGTTTATATCAAGCTTAAGTTTTCCGTTTGTATAGAAACGTTTTATATGCAAATTTGATAGCAATTTGTAAGCATTTTTGAAATTAAGTGTCTTTATATGTCTAGCTGTCGCTCGAAATTAAAGTAAAACCTTATTAGTATCCTATGTGTTCTTCCAGACTGTGTTCTACATGTATGCCAAATTTGAGCGAGACCAATTCATCGGTACCAGTAGATACCTGCAATCCATCACCACCATCCATCCATTCGCATTTATAAGATTAGTCCTGACTGTCCAAGAACAAAGTTATATGTTATTAGAAACTTTCATTGCATGATCTGTATTCGTGGTGTACACGAGAGAAATTTTGTTCATATTACGTATAGACGAGTGCGCTGGCATCTTGCCAGCCGGACAGACGAAGGAAGCTTGGACTTACGCAAGGATATTTGTGTTTGCGCCAACCATCATTTATTATTCTCAATACGTATGAAGAAAAAGTTTGAAACTACCCAATCCGCGGCTACCGCGTCCCTTGTCATCGTAGACGAGATTCGTCCTTGTTGGTCTTGAAAGTTGTATCATCATCTTACTAATATTATCGAAGCGAATATTTAGATGGACGGATGTTTGTTTGAAGGTATCTCCACAACTGCTCAACGGATCTTGATAAATTTTGGCACACATATAGTACATAGTCTGGCAGAAAACATAAGCTACTAATTTTGTTTTTTTCCCGCGCGGACAAAGTCGCGGGTTACTGCTAGTTTGTATATAAAAATAAACTTATTACACACCTTGCCGGCAGTTATCGAGGATTCTTATGTAATGACCTAGTGAGATAAGGTTCTAAGCAACATTTCTCTACAATCGTTTTGATAGGTTAACATTACTGCGATGATTTGACATGTCTGTCAGGGTAAAGAAGGGTTTTTAAACTCTACTACCACTACATTTGAAATGCAACAAAACATTTGAGAAATTATTATATTAACGTAGTGTAGAATTTAAAATGATATAGCGATAAACGATAGGGAAAATCGACAGAGAAACTCATCAGTTGGTCGAATTCCAAGCTCCACTGTACACTTACGTGATAGAATTTGCGAAAAGACTATGACAATGTTTAAGGTAATAATCAATATACCATCTCTTCAAACTTATCCACAATACGCAAATATAAGTCTGCTGCAAAGAGATCGATCGAATAATATTTGTTCTTTGTTTCTTAGGTGTTAGTGATCGAAAGAGATGTGCAGTTATTTTATCATACGTAAACAAGATAGCGCGCGAGACGTCTCTGTATTGCCAATCGATTCATCACAGTTCAAGGTTGCACGTATTTCTGTCTGGAGTTCAATACACTGTGCATTTTTTTGCGATTTTCATAAATTTTCCTATTAATCATCTAATGAAGTCACAAATCAAATTATCGAGCATCTACTATGAGTGTGAACACATTGTTTAGTTGAGTTTTTTTACAACAGTTTTGATCATTTCCACCTTTTCTTACGTAAATTTGAATTGATAACTATTTTCTATTTCTAAGCTTTTAATTTTCAGTATTAAATTAATGCCTTCGCTTTTCTTAAACGCAAATCCAATATCAATCATGTATTTTGTTGTCCGTAAATATACAAGATGTCGTCTAAAAAGTACATGTTCACTACACCTGTGTTAAGTATTCGCCTCGTTAACGTAACAAGACTTGATGATAATGTTTATTTAAGTGAATTGAACTAAGCAGGTGTTTGATGCTGCCGTCTTTATTAAGGAGTCTGTTCTCTTTAATACCCAAGTAATTGTGTCCCAAGGCCCATACTCTGACTGTATCTTTTGATAAAAATATTAGAAGATTTTTGTTAATTTACTAATATTTCTTGTACCATTCCAACTAAGCTCTATGCTTGTGCTAGGATATGGTTTACGAAAATCGAATGGCGGGATTCAAATTCCCGATCACCTGACCGCCATTCGCGTACCCTTTACCATTTGGCTATAGGCGCTTCAATCTGGCGCTATCTAGTCTTACCGTTACCTCAATTAAATGTCACTGAGGGAGAGATCGTACACTAATGGTCAGTTAAAGGACCATTAAATGATTTAATGCCTTTGTGAGTTTCTTAGAAGGAATAATAGATTTTCTTCTGTCTTCGAATTGTAACATGTAAAATATTCATACTGTAACGTCTCGTTAAATTTGAACAAGTTGAAGTGGAAATTGTCTAGACATTTGCGAAGGGTAAAGGACTTAGGTTTGAAATTATTTAAAATATATTTGAATTCGTTTTTCGAATATTAATTTTTAAAAAATTCATTATATTAAAAATTGGTAAAAGGAAAATCTATGCTTTATGTTATTATGTTGGAAGTATTGTTAAAATAATAGTTTTTTTGTATTTATAGTGACTTTTTTCAACAGTTAATAACCTCTGTTAACGCATAATATCTAATAATATCTATAGACATATGATTTGGTTTAAAAATATTTCTTGAAAGCTGTCCAAGCTAGTGGTCAGTCACTGACCTGACGGTGTTTTAGCTAACCGTCTGGTCAAATTGACTGTTGCCAGATAATTACAGGTTTGTTTAACGAGCCTAATGTATTTTTACATATGCCTAAATATAACGTTTTTATGTAGTACTCATAAAGTATTGGTACATTGCCAATTTTTTAAAGTGTAAAAATCATTAACAGTGGTAGAGCCCGCTTTAACATCTTCGCACGAATTGGCCCGGCTCGCTCGGTGAAATACCACGACCACACAGAAGACAGGCGTGAAGTGGAAGCAATTCCGCGTTTCGTCTGATGAGTGTGCGTCCCCGAGGCCTAATTTAGTCCTCTTTCCCTTCCCATCTATTTCTTTATAAGGAAAGGATGGGAAGTGGAAGTGGACTTTTCGGATGAGAGGATGCATGGAAAGGGAAGATATTTTCTTTCTGTGCATTCTCTCCTCCGTCGATTAAAGGTAGGCAACGCATATGCAATTGCGTATTTCTATGGGCAACGGTCACTTCGCTATTTCAGCGATTTCAAGTGGCCGCTCGCTCGTTTGCCACCTTTTGATATAAAAAAAAATTTTAGGCTGTGTTACCGTAAAACTAATTACTAAATTAAATGAATTTTTAAAAGTATCTTTTACTAGCTGTCGCTGGCGACTACGTCCGGGCGGAATAGAAAAAAAATTGTAGCTTATGTGTTCTGCCAGCCTATGTCCTACAAATGTGCAAAATTTCATCAAGATTTGTTTAGTCGGTCTGGAGATACCTTCTACAAACATTCTTACATCCATATCCGCATTTATAATATTAGTAAGATTATTTCCGATCTTAAGACCAATTCTTAATCAATTTATAACTAAGTAAAAATATTTTAAACAATGTATTATAAGTTTTTATAAAAGCGTAAATTCTGTGATAATCAATATTTGATAGTGATGTAGATACATCATCGATGACGATTTAAAAAGTTTCTCATGAGGCAATTGACCGCAACGAATTTTATCTACTTTGATCGTCAGCTCGGCGGAAATTTTAATCACTCTAGTTGTGAGATCTGAAGACTTATCGCACATTTTCGGCCTTTGAAGATGTCATGCAAAAATGTACGCAAGATATAAAATGTGTCACTAAATGTCACTAATCTAATAGCATCTAAAATGTAATCTTTTATTTGTATACTAAAAATGCGACTGGAACTTTTCTAAGATTTAAAATTGTTTTATTGACTGCCACATTCAAATTCTTTAAATAGTCTTTTAAAGCGTAGATTTAGTGTAACAAGTGTACATTAAGGTCTCCCTTAGTGACTAATTAATGGCTGAGTGAGGCAGTAACGTCTTCACGGGCGTCCTTAAAGTTACTTAACATTATTTATTTATTTATTTATTTATTTATTTAAGCACAACCACAACATATATATAACACACATACAACTTATCAAATGAATAGTATTAGATCTTATACATATGTAAATATTGGTGTACATAACATTTACAGAGGTATTTATTTAAGGTTTCGGAAATTATTATAAAATAGTAGATTTTTTTTTATCTTTGTAATTATTCTATAGATTATGCATACTGAAATAAGTTTTAATAATTTTTTTGAAAGAGTTAAAGTTCGTGCCAAAGAGATCTATATTATTTGTAGTTTGTTTTTCAAGTAATCTGTTATATCCAGAACATATCCTGTTTAGTGGCGAGTGCTGGCCGAGATTTGTCCTACACCTGGGGACGTGAAAGAGCTTGTTAGTGCCGCGTGCGTTTTGTCTAGGCACCGAAAAGAAAACATTCTCAAGCAGCTGTTGGCAATGAAGTGAACCATTTATAAGCTTATATAGAAAGCATGTATCTAATACCTCTCTTCTTGATTTAAGTGACATCATATTAAAGTGTTTTAACCTTTGAGTGTATGGACTACGATGTGAAAATCCTCTTGCATGGAATGCTAAATGGCGTGTGAAGCTTCGTTGGATACCCTCAACTCGTTGCGACTGCACCGCGTACAACGGATTCCAAACAACACTCGCATATTCGAGTTGGCTACGCACGAAAGCATTATATAGCATCTGTTTTGTTTGTATAAGTTTGAAGTCTTGGGTGTTCCGTCTTAGAAAGCCTAAAGTCTTAGCAGCCTTGGCAACTATATTATTCACGTGCGTCGTAAACTTTAATTTAGAGTCTATTGTAACACCAAGGTCTTGTACTACTTCTAACTCGGATATAATCGCGCCGCCCAACTCATACTTTGTGACAAGCGGCTTCTTCTTCTTGCTAAATTTAATATGGTAACACTTTTTTACGTTGAGAGTCATAGAATTTTTAAAACACCACTCTTCTATTGCATTTAAATCCTCTTGTATAAGATTTGCATCAGCAGGGGATTTGACAGTCTTGTATAACTTTAAATCGTCTGCGAACATAGATTTCTTGCAGTTTTTAATGCAGTAGGTAATGTCATTTATGAAAACCAAGAAGAGCAGGGGGCCAAGGTGAGAACCCTGAGGAACGCCGCTGTCAGCATAGAACACGTCTGATTCATACCCATTCACATATACATATTGTTGTCTTTTGTTTAAATACGACTTTATCCAGTCTAGTAAGGCCCCACCCAAACCGAATGCTTCAAGCTTGTCAACCAGCAGGGAATGGTTAACTTTGTCAAAAGCACTGCTGAAGTCCGTATAAATTGCATCGACTTGCATGCCTTTATCAACATCATGCGATATCTCTGATACAAAATGAACAAGATTTGTGTGAGTGGAACGACCTAATCTGAAACCATGCTGGTCAGTGGAAAGATTCACGTCAATTAACCTGCACAGTATTGGGTATACTAATGATTCAAATAGTTTTGAAAACGTTGACAGTATAGAAATGGGCCGGTAGTTTGTAACGTTTGTATCATCACCTTTTTTGAACACCGGTATTATACAAGCCTTTTTCCATATCACTGGGAATCTTCCGTCTTGAATAGATCGGTTATATATGATTTTAAGAGGAAAAGCCAGTATTCGACCGCATCTTTTAACAAATAAAGGGGGAATCATATCGGGACCCGCGCCTTTAGAAATATCTAGTCCTTTGATTTTTCTTAAGATTTCAGCTTCGCTAATTATGACATTTGAGACAAATTGATTTGACATGGGGATATTCGAACTTATGTCACACTGAGATTCAACACACTCTTTTGAATCCACTGATGAAAAGTGTGTCGCAAATAAATTGACTATGTCTTTACCATTTTCCGCAGTGATATTATCTTTATACATTTTCTCAGGCATGTGGGAACGTCTGCCTTGTTTGTTCTTTATGTATCCCCATAGTAGTTTTGGGTTCTTAGAGATGTTCTTTTCTATTATTCGCATGTAGTATTTTTTACAATCATCATAGAGTTTGTGCGCACGTTTTCGGAGGAGGTGGTACTCGAATTCATCACGCGGATTTTTTAATCTTTTATATCGTTTGCGTAATTTTTCTTTTTCTTTTATACAATTAATTAACGAACTATTGAACCAAGAAGGATATTTAGATTTGGTGATGCTTCGTTTAGGAACATATTTGTCGATAGAAGTCTGAAGTATATCATAGAAAACAGCCACCATATCATCTACATTTGAACAGCGGGAGAACTTGTAATTCCAGTCAATTGTACTTAATTCGCTGTTTAAACAAACGTAATCGGCTTTATAATAGTTATATTTTGTATGTGGTTTTTCGCGTAATAATCTAGTATGTGCATCTGGGATAGTAAGTAGAAGACTGGGATGGTATCGGTAACACTTAGATAACGATTGTAGTGGTTTAGAAACATGTGCCTTCGGGATATTGCTCAAAATAAGATCAAGAAATCTATTATCATCGTTGGGAATGCAGTTGTGCTGATACATGTTATTTAAAGCTAGAAAGTCAGTGAGAGCGAGACCGAGAGATGAATTATGATCCGATGCTTTCATGTAAGTATTACCTTCGACTGCGCTCCAGTTTATGAAATTTAAATTAAAATCTCCTAGTATTATTACTTCATCGGTTTGATTTATCACTATGTCAATACTATCCAAGAATTTAGTAAGTGTATCATATCTTATTGGCGGCGGCAAGTAGACCACGCAGATTGCTATTTTGTGGAGTCTTCCATTTTTGTTAGTATGTATCACAACCCAAACATTTTCTATATCGATCTCCCAACTTTCAACCCGTGCAGATGGTATATCACGTGTGACAGCCAGTAATACTCCTCCACCATCCTGCTTATCCAAGCTCCCACAGACTCTGTCTCTCCGGTAAACTACGTATCTATCATCCATTACTTCCTTATCAGCGATACTTTGTTTCAACCATGTCTCCGTAAGGGCAATCACATTGTAGTTAGTTGTATAGACATTTTTTAATATTTCATTAGTCTTAGTTCTTAAGCCTTGTACGTTCTGATAGTATATTTCTAACACTGTGATATTTATAGGTGCCACAACATTCGATAGGATTTAAACTTAATTTAGGAGGCTTAGGGTGTCAATACTCTTTATAAAAAGCTGCTGGCAGTTTTCATCTTTGCGAACATAGATGCGTCCATTTCTAACCCATACGAATTTGTAAGATAGTTCTTTTGCCTTTTTTCTAGTCGCTGCATGAAGAGATTTATTTTCAGGAGTAAGATGTTCGGTGACATAAACGGGAGAATGGGCGCCACCTATTCCTAGATGCTGAGTTCCTAATTTTTTATCCGCATTGGCTTTATTGTATTTCATTACAGCGGCTAAGAAAGCGTCTCGTTGTCGGGGATTACGTAATTTGGCTATTACAGCTCGAGGTCTGTTGTTATCCCGAGAGATTTTAGCAACCCTGGTAATAAGTTGAATGTCCTCGGTGGCTAACGGGTAATTCACAATCTTTGCCAGTTGGTTAAGTGTATTTGCCAGGTTCTCTGATCTGTTTTCCGGTATGCCATTAATCTCGATATTGCTGTCTCTCATGTGCAATTCCATTATATTGAGCCGATTACCAAGGTCTTTAACATCCTTTTTTAGTTTGTCGTTCTCCGTCCTAAGAGTTGATATCATTGTTGATTTTTCTTGAAGAATGTTTTTGATCTCTTCGTACTGAGTGTTAATGAAACTTATTGCCTCTTGAAAACTATCTATTTTATCATTTATTATTTTTAATTCTGCGCATATTAAGTCTTTTATATTATTTTTAAATAGATTGGCTAGTTCCTGTTGCATTATTGTTCGAAGTTTGTCTTCCGTAACTTAATTACATTCCTCATGTGCTGTAGGTGACTCTCTGATTGGCTTATTGCGTAAAGTTTTAGTTGAGTGGTCAGTTGGTATGTCTTCAGATTGAGACCGCGAGGAAGTATTGCCTGACTTCGGAACCTGACCGCAGCATTCAGGACACTTCCAAGATAATTTCAATCGAGATTCCATTGAAGTGAAACGTTTTAGGGTCACGTTAGCGCACATAAGATCGAATTTAGATTTACATTTGCAGCAGACCATGAACTCTTTCGTTGGTAATGATAATTTACAAACATTGCATATAGTCGGAGAAGCCATTTTGGCGTTACAAACAATCAATTATTTCAATTAATTATATATATATGCACCTGGAATATACGGTGTTTGGGTCTAAAAGTAGGTATACAATCTTAAAAAAAAAAGTGATTAGGAAGTCCAACGACAAATAATTTGTACAAAAAAAAAAACACACACACACACACAAGTAGTTTTACACGAGAAAAAATAAAAAAAAATCAAAACAAAGAGAATTTTCGTAACACAAAAAAAACGACGAATCTTTCTTTTAATTAAGTTTTACAAAAAAAAAAAAAAAAAGTAAGAGACTTGACAGAACAAAATGTACTTATTACTTATATATATATATAATTCCAGATATCTTTAAATGTAGTAAAAAAAAACCGAACAACAATTACTGATCATTAAAATAATATAATTTTGTATATTACAAAATGTAAAAAAAAAAAAAAAAAAGAACAAAAAGTCGGAACTTCTTTCCCGGGCTCGAACCACTGGACTCGCTGCGGACTGTAGTAAGAATGTACTCCGTGAGCGTAGGCAAGGCCGTTGCGCCACGATTGCATTAGACGAAATGTCGAAATGTCAAATCGTATGGTAGGACTTCCTCAAATTTGCAAATCGACGTGGGTAAGTGACAAAATAACATAACAATGTCCACCACTAATTGTTTTTGACCAATTCACTTTCAAGCACCAAGTATTTAACACAAAATACGACCAGCACTGTATTTAAGCCACATCTGCAAGCGACAATCTCGACAGAATAAAGTTTAGTTCAGTTTTCTTGCATATTTTGATTAAACCAGAACCAGAACTTGCCGCACTCAACTCTCGCGTTCAATAATGTAATTAATTAATTAACTTGATATTTACAGCGTCTTCCACAACAACACAGGTGACACTTTACATATTAAGCCTCACTGTACACTTAATTTGGGAGTTGTACTAGTTTAACTATTTTATAGGATTAATTAAGCGCAGCGCGACGTGACGCGTGCCGTGATATTTTTGTATGACATGAACATTACTGAAGTTTATCTAAAAACATTGATTTTGATGTATAGATTGAGATAAATGTCACGTGTTTTACATGTCTCTGCGTGTAAACCGATATACCTATCTTACTAATATTATAAATGCGAACGTATGGATGGATGGATAGATGTTTGAAGGTATCGACAGAACGGCTGAACGGATTTCGATGAAATTTGGCATCCAAGTTTTTTTTACAACTCGCGGACAGAGTCCCAGGCGACAGCTAGTTAAAAAATAAAAAGATCGTTAGCTTGTATGTGATGTAAAGAATGTTGATTAATTTCTATACGTTCAAAGACATTGTGCGCAAGAGTACGTTAAGAACGGCGCAATTCATTGCGAAACTCGCTGACCAAGTTCAAGGGCGGATGTGTAGAGGTTGTGCGTGCTTAAGTTTTAAATGTAATTGCGTATAACATCATTATACGCAGATATTTTAGAAATAAATTAACATCGGTCAATGAACGTTAATATTCAATACACAGGAGTGTCTAGATTCTAGTTTTAGTTGATCTACTAATACTAGGCTACTAAAGTATAATATTAGGTAGGATATTTTTTTGTTTAATTGTTGCGTAATAGTGGCCATTATTTTTACCTACAAGTGTACGAATGCGTATAATCTTACTAATATTATAAATGCGGATGTTTGGATGGGTGTTAATTGGAAGGAATGTCCAGAACGGTTGTATGAATCTCGCTGATTTGGCATAGATGTAGAACATAGTCTGGAAGAACATATAGGCTACTAATTAAGTTTTTTTTATAGTCCGCTCGGACGCAATCGTAGGCGACAGCTATAACTACATAAAGTGAAAGAGACTAAGGCGGATTGCTCTTTGGTCTTTACAAACTTTTTTTTTTAATTATTGTAAGGACTCATTATATTAGACTTTAATTGAACAATCCAATTCCGTTTGCCTAAAGTGCTTCAGGTAGTCATAAGTGAACACAATTATCAAACAGAAGTTGATCTTTAAAACACTCAGACACAACGACAGGCGAAGTTACCAAAGTACAAGTTCGTTTTAAGCGTCGCGTTAATTAAGCAACCGAGTAATTAAGTTGAAACACTCGAAGATAGCAGACAGACACTTCAATTATAAAATTATATTTTGTGTTTTGCTGGCGAGGATTATCGGATGTACTTTGACAATTTTAACTTATGTACATTACTTCGGACGTTAGGGCATTGTCAAACGATTAGATAGAAAATTTTATTAATCAATCAAAAAAAGACAATAACCTAAAGGACAATTTGTCTACCAATGTATATATAACGTACATTTGTAGTAATTTTTATATTCAAATAAAAAGTTGAATGTAAATACTAAAGTGGTATTTCAATAGTTAATAATTATAATTTCTCATAGTAACATTAAGTATTTCTTAATGTGAATTAGTGTAGGGTGTCGGCTCGTGTCTGTGTGCTCGGACACGTGTCTCTTTCAAGGGCAGCAGTCGGTCGACGCACCGCGTTTTTTTCGCGACCGCGCTCTCAGGTAGGTGTGAGTGTGGCTAATAGGGTGGCCATAACTATTTTCTTATTCCCTAGTACATCTAACTATGAGACTTCACTGCTGAGAGACCTGTAGTTGTCTATTGTATTGTTGTCTTAGCTTGTTCTGAGCGAATGAAAAAGACGGCACTATGTTTTTATGCAATTAATACGAAAGTGGAACGTTACGCCACTGTCTGTCTGTTTTATCTAATAATCATAATGTGCAGATGTATTTTGAATACTATTTGAAAAAGCTCTAAGGCCTATTTAGTCTATTAATATGTGCACTATATTGCTGAAGATTTGTGTTTATCTTGAGAAACTTAAGTGGCTATCACTTCTTACGGTATGAAAGGCCATCGTAATGTAAGAAGTCGCAGTAGACTCTTGTTTTTGGTTAAGAAACACGTGAAAGCTAGCAGTTAAGATAGCGTTTTCGTTATGAATAAAACCTTTTTTCTATGTATATTATAAGTTGTTTTTATCCTGACGTTGTGACAATAATTGTGGTGTACGTAGGTGTGACGACTGCTACGGAATTTATGCCCGCCTGGTACCTGGCCATTATTGCCTTCGGTTTGTTTGGTTCTGTTCCTTTTTGTGACCGGCTTTTTATTACAATATCTCGGATCTTGCCTTTATTTGCTGAAATCATTAAAATAACTTAAGTTATGTCATTCAAATGGAAAACATGCAATCATTCAAGTTTACAGGAATTTACAAATGGTGTGAAAATTTACCGTATTTATCTTTAGCATAAGTTTGTGTTTTTTGTCTGACATGATTTGATTTCATTTGTAAATATGTTTCTAACACAAAATTATTTTTGTTTTATTAATCTTTTCATTCAATTTCCTGACATTACATCCCACGATTGTAAAATTACAATCAAAACAAACAAACATACAGATTGTGTATGATGATTATCCGTAGAATATTACCGGCATAGAAATAGAAAAATTCACGTTTTTCTTATACGAATTGTATTTTAAACCTCTTTTTCATGTTCGTCGAATAAAAGAACAGGAAATATCATTGCATCACGTGAAAATGATTGAAATGTAGGAAGATTTGTTTGTTTATATACCGGCAGAGGTCGCTGCTCGAGCGCTGCCGGAATCGGCCTCGGCACAAATCTAGTTGTGATATAAAAAAACCTTATATCTCTAACAATTCAAAGATAGACTCGGAAATCAAACATAACGCATTTTAGTTTACTAGAAGACTAAATAAATTTCACTCTTTTGTAAATAATAGTCATTTTAAATGCTATTCTTTTCTTGTACTAAAGAAATATTTAGAAAAATGTTAAGATTTATCAAATTCTAAAAAATTCAATGTCCAACACTATCCCCAGTTGGTCATTGAATTTTTCGTTCATCAGCTCACTATACGTCCCCACCGAGGGGCTTGGAGCCTACTCTAAGTTAGGGGTGATTAGGCCATAGTCAACCACGCTGGCCCAGTGCGGGTTGGTTGACTTCATACATATCTTTCAACTTATATCGTTATCAATGTATGTATTTTGTTACGATTTCAAAGTGTTCATATGTATGATTAATTATCTTGATTATTAGTGATGGTCGTTACCATCTAAACCAAAAGAATTGCATAAATATTAAAAGCAAAGTTATCATTTTTATACGAATATCAAATACAAAGTACATTAAAACAGATGTTTATTACATCCTTTTACTGGTTGAGTGCTATAAAAATAGAATAAAATAAGTACATGATAATGCGTCTGCATATTGGATGCAATGTGCATTGTTTGAGCGCGTTCGGTGCGGACGTGGGCGACATTTGAGTCACTCCTTGACACCTAACCGAGGTAAGGTCGCAGTTGTATAGTAGGAATCCAAAGTTTTAGCGGCGATAGAACACAATTTTAGATGTTTCAGGGCGCATAGGGCTGAGAGGGAAGGTGCACGGTGCGGTGCGCAGATGTTCTTGAGCCGTCGAAATGATTGATGCAGACAATACCACCATTGTAATAGTATATGGTTAGAAAACCATGTTATATATCTATAAGATAAAAAAGGGTATTGACAGACGGACGGACAACACATTGATCTAATAAAGGATCCGTTTCGAGGTACGGAACTCTAAAATTACATAATTTTGCATAATATACTAAGAAATCTGAACAAATTTTATTAAACTAACATTCTGTTTGTGTTGATCGCAGCTCGATTAATAAAATTTGAAAACTTTTAAAACTGGATAATGAATACAAAATAAAAATTCCTAGTTCTTTTATAACACCATGCTCCCGGTTCCCACATTATTAACCTTGTATATGTGTACACGTACACCATGGATATGAAAACGACATTTATGTCGTAGGTCATAAAGGCTTGTTTTGTGTTCATCGAAGTTTATTGGATGTCTGTTTTCAATAACCCTTGACCTATTTAGTGGTAATTATGGTTCAAGGTAAGGGCTTTTGATACGTTTTGTAATGTATTCCGTATGTTGTGAAAGGATTAATTGGAAAATTTATAGTGTGCGTCTTCGTATGTCAGGCGCTTATTGTATGCTAATTACATTTTGAGTCTTTGAAAATACAATTTATATGTCTATTGAATTATTTATTTTATAACATGTTTGAAATATATTTATTGTTGATACTGTTAGGAAGAAAATTCGACACTGTGCCGGTGTACTGGCGCAACACTAGCCTTGCTAAAATGTCGATGTTTATGTCCCCTCACTAATCATTCTGACACTGGACTTTGTAATGAAAGCGCGCTATTCGCGCCAAAGAATTCTAAATAATATCTAAAAATGCTTATTTTGAAACTTTACGTTTTATAGGTAGGTAAAGAATGTGAAAATAGAATTAATTAGCTTTAAATTCCATCCATTCTTCATCATTCACTGTCAAAATAACATGTATTTTGTGCAAAAAGCTCCCAATAAACTTATTAGTATATGATGGTTATTTAAGCTGTAACTGCGGCTGTAAAGTTGATGTCAAAGACATCATTAGTTATTTTTGTATTTAATAAATTGCCAAGTACAATTGTTTCTTATCCGATACGTCGGGGAGGAAGTGACCATTCTGGGAACGCTACCGGTAGCGGTCGACTGTAGGCGCATTGCAGTTTGACTCAGGGGTCAAAGGTCGAAAAGGCGTGGCCTGTCTGATAACTGACCGATTGCTCTGCGGATTGAACTTTAGCGAAACTGTTACGTACTTTGTTAATAGTTTAACTTGTAACGTGTAAATTTCGTGGAGAAATTCTTCAGAAATAGAAAGAAAACAATAACCAAATCATTTTGTCATAGTTATCTGAGCATCTTAACACGTAAACTTTCGTCCGCACGTGTTATATAAGATGAAATTAGTTTCCATAACACCGATTTGGTCCAGATGCGTGCGATAGCTCGTTTCCATTATCACCGCATATCACGATATCTGACCGCCCGATTACATCTCCACGCAACTTGCACGTTTGTCCGGAAGAAGAGTTGACATGCGTTACGTTTTTCTAGGATATTTCCTACTTTCAGATAAATATTTTATATTTTGTAGTTTTAAATCTAAATCCGGTTTTATCTTGTTCTTAAGAAATGTTTTAAACAAAATATAGAATAGGGTATGGTTGGGCAAAATGGAGTTGTCGACAAGAATGTTTTGATTTATTAGTGTAGTAAATGTTAGAAAGAGACAAATATAGTGTCATATAATGCAGCGTGTCTTGCAGCTAATAAGCAAACTCTAAGAAAGTTAGCTAAGTTGTCTTTAACAAAACCTTTCGTTCCCTGGTTATACGTAATAAAAGTAAAAGTACATTGTGCTGATATTTAAATTATGTCCTGATAACATAGAGGTATGATGGTAACCCTACACGTGAGTCATAGTAACGTATAGATTTATAAATACTATGCGAGTCAAAACTCACTCAATGAAGCATTCGTATCGTTTCGGAGAATTGTAAAAACGACCGCATAGCGGATATTTTAATGGTTGTATTTCCCCGATTTGGTCTACATGTTGTTTATGTAGGAGGGTTGATACTGACCATTGTAGGCGTATAGCACAAGACCAACATATTCATTCAAATATCTTAATATGTTCTATTTACCGTGGGTTTCTGGTACCGAAATCTCTGTTTAAAATATATTGTTATCTCCGTCTTATCAAAGATAATGAGGTATAGAGATTTTAGTCTCAGAAACCAACTGTTAAACAAGTTAATGTATGTTAATAATAAAAATGTAAGTAAATAATAATTCATTTTGTTTGATAATGAGAAAGCTCAATCTAAGTAGGACTAAAGATAGTCCAGTAAGCGTAAAATCTCTTAAGTTGGTGAAGTGAAATTACTTTTCCAAACTCCTACTACGTTTACTTTTTAAATTATATAGTGTTTCGGTTATTTTTGATTAAAAAGTATGTCTTAAAAATATTTAGCATAAGTTTTTGAATGGCACAAAGGTTGGGTTTAAATTATTATATTTGACGTCAAATTATATGCAAACTACAACCGTTTGCCATTGATTTTTTCTGTCGATCATTTACCCAATGAATTAAAAAATGATAAAGCTGGCTTCACACGTTCGGTTTTTACTGAACAGTGAGACAGGTGAAACTTACATGTGTACACAACATTACAGACAACAGTTACAGATAAACTGTACATTTCTCAGTTTTCGCTATACACGTAAGTTTTAACTAAACAGTCCGACTGTTCAGTTAATACTGAAGGTGTGTTGCTGGCTTAATAACTTTGACACTACGACACGTGTAAGGATACCATAAACACTTAATGATTCTCTTATCAATACAACTAAGTTTCTTGAACCATTTATAGAATAAATTTAGTGTAACATAGCTATAAGTTATCATTAAGTATCACATTAGAAACCCTTAATTTACGTTTTAATTGCCGATTAACTTTAATTGTTAATTTAGTAATTAATTATATAGTCAAATACACGTGTACAAGGACACAATATTTGGACTGATCTTGAAAACGTAATTTAAAGTTAACCAAATTAATATTTTTCATTGAGAATATTAAGAGATTTATCAAATAAGGATCTTCTTAGGGTGGTTGGAATGAAGCAATGAGTTTTGCAATAACCTAAATCTATCTGCTTTTCGAGTTGTTTTAGTTATGTAAGTGCATTGAAATTGCCAAGATTGTTAGATTGACTATATACGCTATTTAACCGCTACGACTTAGGGTCCTTCAAGAAGCGAGCCTATTACCACCTCAAAGGCCTGCAACGCATCTGCGGTTCCTCTGGTATTGCTGATGTCCATGGGCGTCGTTGAACACCTCGGTGTTCCCGCTGCTCGTTTGCCCCCTTCTGTTATAAAAAAAAAATTAAGTCTATTTTATGTTTTACTTTTACACACTCATCTCACTAATGTTATATATGCGAATGTTTAGATGGATGGATGAATGTTTCACTGAAGGTATCTCCGGAACGGCTCAACGGATTTTGATAAAATTAAGCATACATATAGAACATAGTATAGAATAACACATAGGCTACTTATTTAAGTTTTTTTTAAATTCGGCGGGGACGGAGTCGCGAGCGACAGCTAGTTTAACAACTAGGGTTTGTCAAACCTTCTCTTTAAGGTCATATGTAGTAGACAATAAGTTTGTTTTGCTCCAGTTCTTTATCGGTGATGTTAATTAAATTGCATCAGTACGGTGTGTCACTACTATCATACAACAGGTCGGACATCTCAAAATAACTGTTATGCAAGCGACAAGCTGACATTCAAACATTATGTAACTAGTCGTTATTGTAATACCTACAATGTATGCGTAGTCGATTAGTACAGAATTAAAACAGGCCTTATGCCCTTTAATATACTATAATAAAAGCAAATAGTGATTTTTATTTCATTTATAGGTAATGTAACATCGTAGAACTTTATTTTTATTTTAGATCTTTGGAGCTAAACAAAGTGCATTCGCTTCGAAGGGATTCTATAGCGAACTTCAAAATTATATGGAATTGAGGCGCGACAATCACTGAAGCAATTCCGCGTATCTTCTGATGATTGTGCGTCCCGGAGGCCTAATTTAGTCCACTTTCCCTTCCGGATGGAAGTGAACTTTCCGGATTAGAGGATGTATGGAAAGGGAAGATATTTTCTTTCCGGGCATCCTCTTCTCCGTCGATTAAAGGTAGGCAGCGCATATGCAATTACGTATGTCTATGGGAGAAGGTCACTTCGATGTAAAAAAAAGTTGTTGTCAGTTCTATAGATTTTTGAAGTCAGTTATGGAATCGCTTCGTAGCGAATGCTTTTGTCTAACCCCTCTGTGTGGTATAATGTTGGTTGTCAATTGTAATCCTCATTTTTTGTTGCAGGTTAAAGCGGTTTTTTCTACAAGAAACATAACGTGTAAGTAGTCTTTGGGTATATGTCCAACATTTTGCTACGAACATAAATGGTTTTGAATTTTCTAATAAAAGTAATAATTAAAACTTTTTTATTATAAACCAACAAATAGACATTACTAATACTTGTGTATGAATGGTCGATTAAAAGAATTGTATACTCAATAACCCTTCCAAGATATATCCCGGATGTGACGTCAGAGATAAGGCTGACCTCGCTTCCGCGGCCCGACCTCTGATACCGCGGCAGTTTTATAGATAGCGTTTTGGTGGATGACCTCTCCGACAGAGGCGCTTCGTAAGTCACCTTCGATGAGTAAGAATTTTGATAACACGAAATACACCGACTTTTAGAATATCTGTTTGATTTCAAAGTGCCCCCCAAAGTGAGCATTAAACTCTGAGTACGTTAGATACTTAAAAGAGTTCTACGCAAGTTAGTCTTCTAACTAAACAGTATATTTATGTATCTGTTAAACTTTGTTCTGTAGCTTTAACACGTTCAGTGCCACCGAAACTCAGTAAAAAATGTAAGCGGCATTGAACGTGTTAAATAATTACATTCAGACGTAGATAAATCTGGGAACGATGTTTTATGTCGATTCAACGACGATCACGTCGCTCCATCCACTTTTTACAGGTTGTTCACACTTTTACTTTTTATTTGAGGACCTTTTATAAAACCGGTTCCTTTCTCCTTCGTTCCCATCTCTAGGACAGTTATACGCTTTCTCATTCAGCTTCCGACATTACATTGGCCGGGGAACGGACCAAATAAATTAAAAAGTCATCAAATGGTCAGTTTTTGTGTGAGTCGGGAAGTGGACGATTCATTCTACGGGTTTATAATGAGTTGTGACAGTTGTCTGCTGCTTTTTGGAAACTCGTTAATGTTACGACACTTTTATACCAAAGTATGTAATTTAAGAGAAGAGATTCAAAGATATGTGTGAAGTCAACCAACCCGCACTTGGCCAGTGTGGTTGACTATGGCTTAATCACCCTTAACTTAGAGTAGGCTCCGAGCCTCTCGGTGGGGACGTATAGTGAGCTGATGATGATGATGATGTAATTTAAATCATAAAATCTTCATCTTTGATGAAATAAGTCTAATTAATCAAAATTTTGATCCAATTAAGATTTTAGGGTACAAATCTTTTGTGGCGTACTTAGAACAACCACAAGTTAAAGAAATCCAGTTGTTTAGTAATGTGTCGGAACATATAAATATTCAATTTTTTTTATACAAAGATCATATTTTCTTACTTAAAAAAGTACCGAATGTCTCTATTCTTTCGTCGTAAATCTTTGTTAATAATTCTTTTAAAGGCGTGATATTTTTCCAAGTGCGAAATTCTCAAGGACTCAATTGCGTGTGGTCGTTTCTCAGTTAATGACATTGTGTAGATAATCGTGTTATGTAAATATAATTATTGACCACCCTCAGACATGCGCGTGAGTGTAATGTCTTTAGCGATAGGTAGGCGACAATTTTTACTTTTCATAAAGAGAAATAAATTCATTGACAGCAATGATCATGTTCTATCAATTTTGCATAAGTCTTGTCTTCGTAATTTTCTTTTGACGTTTTTTCCTTTATATACTGTATGATACAGCTGAGGTGGTGATTTTTGGTAAACAACTTTGTTGCTAGTTGCAACGATGGTAGATAACAAGAAAATACAACTTTTTTCATGTCTTCTATGTTGTCCTGGTTCAGTATCGCAACTGCTATCTTCTTATTTTTACTCCTACTTCATCCTTATATCTAATGTCGGATTGATTTCTGACCAGTGAAGGTAATGTGTCTACGAGCTTGAATTGTCTAGTATTTTAAAGGCAGCTCTCATTGTGTTCGTTACCATTTCTCTACGGACAACCTTGTGATAGTTTGTACGGCGCGGCGGGCGCGGCGGGTGCGGCGTCTACTCGGCCTCGGTATTTCGGGCGTACTATTTCTATCGTCCTGATTACCTTAGATTTGTGCCTCGTAAATTCTTCGTATGTATTTTAGGGTCTCATTAAATTGCTTTATAGGTTTTTCCACGTAATAAATTCTTCTAAGAAAGATGTAAAAATATTTCGTCGCTAACTGTCATTCGATGTTTAAAATAATTTATTTAAATATTAGGTAGTTGCAAAAAGGGACATGTAAACAGAAGTGGATGACTTCAATATACTATATTTAGTATGTGTGAATTTTAGTTAGTGATGAAGGAAACAAGTAAATATTTAAAAGTTTATTTGTAGAATATTTAACTTAGACCACACACGAAAGTCTAAAGTCTACCCCCTGGGTAGAAACATTTGTTAGCGTGACGTTATCCAATTCTGAGAAATTTTATCAAGCTAGACATATCCCATAGTTCTTATATTATGACCTATGAGTCATAGTTTAGTTATTTACATGCGTCTGTTTCCGTCATCAGTTCCAAGATATTTTTATGTGATTGCTAATTGAATTTTGTGGAATTGAATCATTGGAATTAAGATAAAGCCCACGTGTTTAAAACATGCAAGTTTGTGTCGTAAGATAATATTTCCGGTGCCAATCTAATACAAATTATTACTAATTTTCTGTTTTATGATTCTATTGTGATATATCGAACTATGTTAAGCCATACGATCGATTTAGATTAATTAAAGGATTAAATTTGGATATATTTTAATAGATTTACCGGTTTTTAAACTATATATTAACTTTTATTCAAAGTAAATAATTCTTTGCAGACGTGATTAGTTCTTTCTGCAAGAAATTTAAAAATTATTTAAAGAAACTAGTTTTATTCATCCAGGAACTCTTTAAAAAGTCGTATATCAAGACCATTTTTAAGCGGATTTAAGACCTGTTCCGGGATTTTATCGCTTCCCTTTGTTTTCATGGCCCCATTTTATGACCGCCGGAGTTATGGCCCACGGTGTTATTCAAATGGTCCATCATTTGTAATTATTGCAAAGAGAATATACGACTTACCTGCGTTAGTACCTTAAAGCTAAAGGTATGACACATTAGGCACCTAGAAATTTTCGACACAAGAATTAATACACCTTGGGATGATACCAATTTCAACCTTATAAGCTTACGTTTAGGCATACCAAGTCTTGTCATTAAGCTTTTAATATAAATTGAAGTTGTTTCTGTACGAAGTAAGGCTAACGACATCGTCGTCAAAATATCTTATCATTAAGAACGCAGCTGTTGATACAATGTCCATTGCTAAGTAAAATACATTAATAAGTGTTTTGGCTGAAATACTTATTCGTCCGAAGCAAGAGTCGGCGGTACGCAAAAAGTGATACGTAACGTGCAAAACAATGCAAGAGTATTCGACCGAATATTCGGCGCACGTCGCGGGTGTGTCGCGACACTAAGATAATATGCCTTAGTATTTCAACGTCACATGTGTATGCAGCTTAAGGTCTGTTATATTTATGCAAGTTAGATAATAACTAGAGAAAGTTCATTCTAGATAATCGTGCGCTTGAGGTTTTATGACTTGTTATCTCCCGCGTCTTCGCCTGTTCGTTCAATATGCCAGTGGTCATCTGAACTACGATTATACGAGACGTTTAAAACGTTTTATGTTAGATTTTAGTATAAATTAACTTGAAAGGTAAAGACGCATAGCTAAGTTTTCGAACTTTTTATAGGCTTTTATTCATTAAATATTTATGTGTTGGTAAATGTTGGTAAATACATGACTGTCGTGTAAACATTAGATTCGTATAGAATTCTTATAGCGCCATATAAAAAGCTATTCAAAGGATTGCGTAATGACTCGTATATGTGAAGGAATAGTTGATGTGATAGTTACAATGAGTATTTGAATGGAATTCAACTTGCTTACGTATTGTAATTGGAAATACCATCATTAACATAGGAATTTTCACAAAGCTTTATACACATGTCTGTAACTATATAATCCTTTGAATTTATCTTTGATGTCTAACGGCTTTCAGAAATCAAAATCTATGTATAACTAGCTGTCGCCCGCGACTACGTCCGCGTGTTTGACTAAAAATAAATAAAAAAAATCTAGGGGGATGGACTACCCTTAACATTTAGGGGATGGAAAATAGATGTTGACCGATTCTCAGATTGACTCAATATGCTCACAAACTTTCATGAGAATCGGTCCATCCGTTTCGGAGGAGTATGGGAACGAAAATTGTGACACTAGAATTTATATATAAGACTAGCTGTCGCCCACGACTACGTCCGCGCGGGATTAAAAATAGATAGTAGTCGATTCTCAGACCTACTCAATATGCTCATAAAATTTCATGAGAATTGGTCAAACTGTTTTGGAGGAGTATGGGAACGAAAATTGTGACACGACACGAGAATTTTATATATAAGATTATCCTCAACCATGTCATTATCTTTGACAAAACAGAGATAACAATATATTTTATACAGAGATTTTGATGTTAGAAAAAAATAAAAAGTTCGCCAATTTCATCTTTACTTTTAACTAAAGTTGTATCGATGTAAAGATAAAAAGATTAGGCATTCTCGTGCAATTTTTACCATTCACAACTATCTTTCTTCATTTACATTTAATGTGCTTTCTTAGTGGCCAGTACGACCTTTATGTTAAACAAACTCCTTGGCTACTAAAGAGTAAGAATACGTCAAAATTTTCTGAACATAAATTGTAAAATAATTTTGATGTTGAATCGCATTTGTTAGCAGAACAGTACTCAAGTATTCTTCTGTAGCCACACGCTTGGCGACAAGTTTAACTTTAATGGCACTAACGATGTCTGCCTCTCTCGACTTTTCCAATTTTAATAATCATTATGCAGTTATGCTAGTTTTTTGTCTCTGGCTAGACTCATTATTGGATTTCATTCCTTAAATTATTGGTTTGGTATATTAAATGTATCTAGAAAAAACATATGTTTTAACTACAATCTTACTAATATTATGAATGCGAATGTTTTGATGAATTCTATCCATTCATCATCTTGTTTGTTTGAAGGTATCTCCGCAGCGCCTAAACGGATCTCGATAAAATTTGGCATACATAGAGAGCATAGTCTGGAATAACACATAGGATTTTTTTTAATTCCTTACAAACGGAGTCGCGGACGGCAGCTAGTTATGTTTGAGTAATGCATTTAGGGTAATTGTAGATTAATGCATCATTTAAGTTGCGGAAAAATGTTTGTTTTTTATTTAAACGACGTATAATATAAATCCTTGTAAATGTAAGTAAGAAATAGTGAAAGTCACCTTTAGATGGAAACGCTAAATTGAATGCTATAAATATTTCCCGTAAAATTTAAGGTCATTTCAAAAATACACTGACCTTTAAAAGTCCTAGTACTTTTTCCTTTTGAATTCCCCGTTTAAGGTGCATTCACACAAGCTTGAGTGTTCTACGTAATCAGAATGTAGGAGCGATTTAATTGATAAAGTCGAGTGAATGACACTTTATGATCGTAGTGGTTGTATGGGAGGGGTACCGTCTCAGAGACAAGGTCAATGATGCATCATCTGTGCTAAGCAACGATTTACATTGGTCTGTTACTGAACCTCGCTTGTTATCGAAGATCACGTTAAATTTCGTTTAATTATTAAGCCACTTTTTTATTTCTATTTTAAGTATTTACAAGAATCTTATGACTATATCAGGGCTTGTGATGATGTAATTTTATATATCTTTCAACCTTTAGTTTACTAAAGGTTGAAAGATATAATATTACGGCTTTAGCCGTAGTAGGAAATTTAGCTATCTAGTTTTATCGACACGTATAAAATATATATAAAATATATTATTACTATAAAAACTATCTTTATTTTAATTACAGCCAGTTGATTTCCGGCGGCATGTAAGCCGTCCGTTACAAATGTCCGTGCGAACCATGTCATTGGTTGACTCGACATACCGGGACTACTCGTATGGATGCGCGCTATTGATGTACTGATATGGACTTTGTACTATAGCAGAGCTTGATGATGATGCGTAATTGGACTCCTATTCATAGTACAATAGTAAGAAGTGGTCGAATACAGGATGATTCCTAGTAAGACCTGACTATGTACAGGATGGATTTAAATCATAGTGATTGAAATTTATTTGGTTTTTGATAGGCTTTATTATATTAATAGCGTTAGGTTAGGTCCTTGGTAATAAATAAGCAGATTTTTTTTATTGATTTGTGACTATAGATTTGTTTCTTGTCAAATTTGTTTCTGAAACGTTTGTGAAATACTTGACTGTAATGGAGTTCTTTAGTCTATCGAATACATGAATAACGTCGCAGTTATTTTACACCTTCGTTAGTGTTTTTGTATTGAAAACAGAAATATCTTACCGGTGACACATTTCTAATTACAGTGAAGTTGTTTTCGTGGATATTTTTCACGCTGCAATCCACTAATGTCATTGGGTTGTTTGGATCCAATCATTTCTTTTACTTATCTTATTTATCTTGTGTTTTTGCATCACCGCGTTTATATTAATATCGAAAAGAAACTATTAAAAAATTGTCAGATATTTAAAGGCGAAGACAACAGACAACCGGGAAGGTATAAAATAACGAAATCTGTGCCACAGAAACATTTTATAAATAAGTAACCCGGCTGGTTTGAACTAGTTGAAACTAGTATGCGGAGCGGAGTCCTTTGTGCCTTTTCCCGTTGGTCGTTTCACAGACCCCGCAGGTGTCGTCGCCGCGAGAGCGCATTGTGCCCGTACAATATCGGACCTCATTCACCTGCGGCCCATATTGGCCCCACGACGCATCACCTTCAGTCTCCACCGCCGTTGAGAGTTATATTTTGGAATTTGACTCTTGTTGCTTATGGGACAAAGTATTTATTTGTATATCCTTGAGCGCCGGATGGGAAGACGAGACGCTCGCAATTCGGCGGCACAATGGAGCGCAATAATAATCGCGAGGAGAGTAATTGCGACGACATCCGGCCCGCGCATGTGTCCGTGTGAAAGTCCTAAGCCGGGCCGCAGTCCACCAGACGCTCGAACCTACTCTATACGTATATGTTGACTTAGGTCACATTCAATGTTGTACTGAAGATTTATTGCTTGTGAATTTAATGCTTGTTACAAATGTGTTGCACTTTTGTATTTGAAGTATTCCTTTATATTTATAGAGACTGACGACACAAACTTTTAATTATTTCTCACCCAAATTAAAGGCCAATTTCTAGATGATTCATCATCATCAGGTCACTATACGTTCTCACTGAGGGGGTCGGAGTCTACCTAGGGTAGTTAGGGGTCTAGATGATTACGACTTGTTAAAGTCTTGTCGAAATACGTTTTACATTTACTAACATTTTTTGTAGATAATATGGAAAGTAGAAGAAAGCACTATTCAGTTTTCTAAATACGACCACTTTTACATTTGGACCATCTATCATCGTTGTCATCTGTCTTTTTTGTCTATGGAAGCCGGGCCCGGAAGTGTCGGATTTGATTTGTTCCGTTGTTGTGACAGGCGCACCGGACAGCGGACAGTAGGCAATTTATGTCCGGCTTTGTCCGGTTCAATTTCGCGCCGATAAATGTCGTGAGATGTGTCCGACTGACTTGTGCAAATGGGTCTTTGAGCTCTGTTTGTATGTCCAGTATAATTTGTGGATTTGTTGAGAGCTTATCGAATCGTTTATTCAAATGTTTTTCCGTCAACGTTGAAAAACTCTAGCTGTTATGGCACAGAAAAAATCTTGCAGAGCAGTATGATTTAAAGTCTTGAAAGTACTATGACTAAAGAGGGTATGTGTGGTACATATCGTAAGTTCCTACATGAATATAAACTCGGTGATTGAAAAAAAAAACTTTTAGTAGGTAACTACAATCGATATATTAATATATATCGATGTATTCTTTAAATTTGTGTACATTAAATGCACTTCCTGTTCATCATATCCAAAGGTTTTTTTATCATAAACTTTAATCAAATAAAAAATAAATGTAAATATGAGATGATATCCACAATAAAACCTTTTGAAAAAGATTTTTCTAACAATTGTATCTTAACCCGATACCTTTCGTTACTTTGAGAGGGTTCTAACTGCTAACATGTGTTTATTTATTGTCATAATTGTTTAATAAAAAAATATTCGCCGATACGTAGGCGTGGGATAAACCCGACCGGATATCCTTCAAGGGCAATGTATCAATTTTATTATTAAAAGGATTAACGCCTTTGATCATACATCTTACTAATATTATAAATGCGAAAGTTTAGATGGATAGATGTTTCTTGTTAGAAGGTATCTCTAGAACGGCTGCATGGATTTCGTTGAACTTTGGTATACATGTAGAACATAGTCATTAAATTATTCAAACTTTCGTGAGACATTATACTAAACTGATATATAAACACGGCTAAACACTCACGTATATACGTCCGGTGGCGGCACCGACTAGTTTCGAGCCCATCGGGGGCCCTTCATCAGGATGAGTGGTACTGGTATTATTTCGCGGACGAGGCCGTATATATCAGTTTAGAACATAGTCAATAACAGGTAATAAAATACCGATTAAATAGTCTTAGTAATAATAATAATTGGACTTAAAATACTAAATACTTACATACTTATTAGCGTTACTAGCTGTCGACCGCGACTCCGTCCGCGCGGTAAATAAAACTTAGTAAAAAGCCTATGTGTTCTTACAATTTATTCTTACCGCGCGGTTGGAGTCGCGGGCGACAGTTAGTAATACTAATAAGTATGGAAGTGTTCAGTATTTATAGTCCGATAATTATTATTATTAAGACTACTTAATCTTACTTTTATTACTTATTTAAACATTCTCATAGAGTCTTTTATCAACACTTAAAGGTTAAGCTTTTATTCTGTATTGTAAAAAACGATTTTGTGGAAAAAAGAGCGTACCATCTATATCTATCGATGTACAGACAGACAAGCACAGATGAAAGATTCAATCACGAACCGCGCCGCTTCCGAGAAGACGCGCGGGCTCCTTTTTTTGCTAGACTTAGACAGATTTGGGGTCCCGCAAGACATGCCCGTAAGCCGTAGGTTCCAATTTTAAAATATCTTTTCTTTCCTCTTCATTCTTATTGCACTGATGAAAAAACGCTGTAGATTTCAATAAAAACGAATACTTTATTTTATATTCTGCAATTCAAATTTTATGTCGTTAAATTTCGATACAGAATTAGTTATGTAAAATACGAACGTTCAAGCTTCACTAAATTTTTTCCCGCCACAACACTCGGGAGTCGTGAGATGCGTTTTTTTCAACAGATCCGTTAGTGACCCGCAATTAATACTCTATCCTACAACGTTACGTTAACTATGAACTGTTTATTATACATTGCTGTTTTAGTAGCTAGCGTAGATTCATTAGCACATACAATAACCGCAATGGTTAACGATTACGAATAAAAAACGTAATCGACGTTGAATACGAAGGGTGCGTTTATGTATATTTATAAATATGTTTAACGTGCTAAGTGAGTTTTTTATACGGTTGGGAGATGAAAGATTTAATGCATTTTTTGTGTGACCACCGCCTCGGATGACAGTGCGATGCTCGAAGCTTGTATGACGCCGCCGCTCTACGTTTGTGAATGATTTGTAAACTTATTTATCCATACAAATTATGTAATGTTGATTGAAGAATAAAAAGTCCATTGGTTAATAAGACGTGTGCACACTGTTCATATCCAACTGCGGCCAGTGTGTCCGCACCTTTACAACTCAATCGAGCGGAGTGTTTTTTTGTCTGTCTAGTCGTTGCTTTCTATCTATACATTTTCACTTTGTAGATACAATACCATAAAATGAGGTTAGTATAAGTTATGTATTTTCTATAATATTGCTTCTAGGAAATATAAACTCTTGAATCTCGCTTCCAATAAGCGAATAAAAGATTGTATAGTAAACACATATAAATGTAGATACTCGATCATTACGACAATTAGCCAAAGCCCTAAAAAACATAGATGATTTTATAAACAGAGTTATTTCTTTAGGCCTCTTAGACAGTAATCGATAAATGTTTACTTAAACTTTTGACAATCGTAATAACGAAGTGTACCCGTAGATGTGTAATAATTATAAAGTTTGAATTTTAAAAGAAATCGAAGATATCGTCATAGCGCATCCATTTCTCCAAAAACTTTTAACGACTCAACATCGGAGACTCGTATAAAAGTTTTGAAAGGACAAAACCCGCAAATATCTCGATTCCAAATCGGTTAAGTATGCGGATCGTTCGGATATAAAACGACTTTCGTTTCAATAAAGTTTTAAAGGTACCGCTCGATTCCGTGAGTATTTAGCCAATCGAGTTTTTTACGCGTTTTTACATCGAGGTGAAACTGTCGCGAATGTTTACGATGGGCTTCGAACCCGGTCTCTCTGGCTGACAGATGTGACGCGATGTGCTGCCGAGTTGTCGACTGACTTGTTTCTGGTCGTTACATTGATTTCTTATTAGTACCGTTACTTTTTTACATTTTATTTTTATTAGATTACTACTTTTTGCCTTTAAATTAAATTACAAAATGATAAGTCCGTGTTACATAACTTCGTTATTTGTTCAGTAGTTTCGGGGCCTATGCAATGCAAACTAAGAAATAAGAAAATCTTTCCTATTTATACTATTAGCATAAATTTCCTCTATTGCATTATCTCAAAGGCCGGCAACGCATCTGCGGTTCCTATGGTATTGCTGACATCCATGGGCGTCGTTGAACACCACGGTGTTCCCGCTGCTCGTTTGCCCCCTTCTCTTATAAAAAAAAAACAGAAATGGAAAAATAATATTCTCAAGATGTACATCTTTTATATCCATACTACTGCAAAAAGTATTCAAAGAAAACGATGTTATTACTTACTACATTTGTAGTATGTCGAGTGTACTCCCCTGTTATACTACACCTGCTTATGTGTAGTATAACAGGGGTAAGATATGTTCATCGTATCTGCCACATTAGTTTCTGTCTGTCTGTACACAGGTACAGTCACGTTTATTGACGGTGATTAAAAATCAGATATATTTTCAGGTCTTGAAACAATAATCAATAACCATTTTAATATGTGTTGTGTGTTACTAAAAACGAAATGTGAGAGTATAAGGGTTTTGATACTAAGAACAGAGTATTTTTTTCTGTAAGTGTAATAACGCTAGTATGCATCACTGTACTATAAAGTACTATGTATAGTAAAAATGATAGGCTGTTTGGTCGTCGTACGCTCCATTAGGCAGGCGTCGATAGCCGCAAACAAATGCATTGTGTATTAATGCACTAGACACGGCTCGCTGCCGCTGCCGTCGTTGCATACTGTCTACTCTTTGTTTTCACGTGACGCTTCAGATGTTCTGATCTGATGCACACAACTGGACTGTCTACACTTGAGGACAGTACGAGAAAGCAGTACTTTTGAGCTAAACAAATGACTTTATTGTTAAATTAAATCTTGTAAATGCAAATGTTTGGATGGATGTTTGTTAAAAAATATCTTCACAACGGCCGCTAGTATATCAATGAAATTTGGCATAGATGTTGAACATAGCCTGGAAGGACACATAGGCTACTAATTACGTTTTTTTTTAAATATGCGCGAATGGATTTGCGGGCGATAGCTAGTTACTCCATGTTATTACGATAGATAATTACATCTCCCATCATTGTAATTGAAGCGCACCCTTACTAAATAATCTTGTATCGTTAACCAGATTGTGTTAATATTTGTTAAATTTATCATATAAAGGTCAGTCCGCACTTAACCTTATTTAATACAATAATTTGCTTATCTTGTAAACATTGTTTCTTGCGCGCATTAGCGGCTTCATAACACCGTGACGCGTCGTCTAAACAGATAATGTCGGGTTGCGGTTGCAAATTGGCTTTGCTGTGCAAACTATGAGCAAAACGCACTTTGCTCTTGGTAATTGCACTCAGAGTTGTAGCAATTGTCACATGCTGACTCCTGTTGCTGTTTTGATCTGCATTATTAACCATCAAGCTCTCTGGGTGCCCTCTTTGCGCGTTATCTCGGATACAATCATTAAATTATACCGCATATACGGTACGCTATAATTTGATGAATTAAAGCGGCATGCATTGTGTTATGTTTATTTACGGTTTTTATATTCGCTTAGCGTGCTTACACTAGCGTAAATGACAGAAATTATTTCATTTATAAAAGACAGTTTCATAAATCTTATCTCGTAATAGTATTATAAATGCGAATGTTTAGTTGGATGGTTGTTTGTTAGAAGGCCTTCCGATTATTTTTGACATAGTCTGAAAGAACACAAAGGTTTAATTAAGTTATTTTTTTAATCTCGCACGGAGTCAAAGGCGACAGCTAGTATTATAATAAATAGCTACGATATTTGTTAGTTATAATATTATTGTTATATTATTGTTATTGTTATTATATTATTCAGTTATTTTTATATAGGAAATTCGTGCTATACCCATGTCATTATTAACTCCTTAAGGAACTGCCGCTGCGGCGTCAGCTAACCGCTATCGAATCTTACCCAATTTTGATTGAACATGATATGGTTTTGGTTTGTTTTAGTGAACCATTTGGAATTTAAGCTTCAGTACTAAACTCAGTATAACGCGCATCAAACTTTATGTTCAACTTCAGCTTAGTGTCCTTGTTTTTTGATTTTTTTTTCGATTTGCTTTTGCAGCATTGTATTGAAGTTTCTCGGTCGTAAGTGATTAGGCATAATACGTGAGGTGTAATGTATCACGTGACGTAATGAGGTTAATGAACTCTGATTGTCGATTCAACATTTCTTGTAACAAAATGTGGTCACGCAAAAAATTGATTATATGACATTAAAAAGATTTAAATGAATACATAAAGAACTTTGATTATATTTACTAGCGGTTGCCCGTGACTCAGTCCGTGCAGAATTAAAAAAAAAAGTAGCTTATGTATTCTTCCAGACGATGTTTTATATCTATGCTAAATTTCATCGAGATCCGTTCAGCGGTTAAACACATTAAAATATACATCCATGAATACATCTCAACATTATGATTTGACGGAGTAGTGGACGATTAGGAAGAAGAAATACAGACTTTCTGTGGGGGTATAGATATGGTGTCGGCGAATTTAACTGGCTCGTTTGCCACTTTATCATTTAAAAAGAGTTGGATTACTGAATGATCCTGATTTTGTGTGAGTGTCCTAAAAGTTACAATAAAAATTGTTATAATTTTATGTTATGTGAACATGAGTTTGCAAAACATGTTTTATCAGCAGGTTCACAGTAACGTTCAGTTGCTATGTGCATATCTAATTAAGCCGTCACCAATCTAATGATATCGTTATCAAGGCGGCGCCTCCGAGTTGCGCAACGATACGAATATAGGCCGCTATCAACACGTACAAGAAATTCTCATCATTCCATTCTGTCTTCTTTAACTTATAACTTTAGGATGCCATTATATACAATGAAGGGCGATGTTAAAAGGTAAATGACGAATAACGAGAGATGTCTATATCATTTCTCACACTAGTGTAGAGATGAAGTCGCTCTATTAGTACATAACAAATATTCTTTTTTTATTGTCTTTCGTCGTCTCTCCATCATTATTGATACATTGTACATGATAAAATTGAATGAAACAACTTTCTTCAATACGTGTATTATAAATATTTAGATAAATATTTAAACTAAGTATTCAGTTCATCGCAAAAACAATGTATTGTAAAAGATGAAATTGTCGGCATCCCCGCTGCGCCTAGATAACAATTACATTTATAATGATCTGCGACGCGACGCGACGCGACTGCAATGCACTAACCAAGCCGCTATATAAATAAAAAAACAAAAAGAAAACACTAAAGATAGTTTCACACAGTTGCATAAAGTGCAGGCCGCAGTCAGCGAACCTTTTTATCTCTAAATATAGGAGCGTCTGACACTGCAGACGTCTCGACACAACTGCATTGTAGTAGGGCCTTATATAAACCTATCCACGCCCCATAATCGACTCTCCTATCTAGATAATAAAACTGCATTTTACTCGACAAGTGTTGTACTGAGTGCTGTAAAGGGATTTTGAATTTTACGACGTGATAATAGACTTTGAAATGGATTGCGGAGAGTTAGGTTCTGATATAGGTCGCAAAATGTAGCGCCATTTATAGTACTCTGGCGTAGTATCGTAGTACTGTCGATGTGTGAATGAGGCTGTGATGCAAGCGGGCGCAGTGCGCTGCGGGCGGGGGGCGCGGCAGGCGGCGGACGCGACGGGCGCGGCAAACCGGGGGGTGAGGTGGGCGCGGCGGGTGCGCGCGCCGTCGTTATGTTTAATGAATGGTTGGCCCGCGCCCGAGTCGGCTCGGGATCGGCTTTTATTGATTTCGCGACAGACTTTGCATAATTTGCAATGCAGCGTAAGCCGGTGCGTACTATTTTAAAGCAGGTTGCACAGCGATTCATTTGGAATTGTGTCGCTGTATCTCGTCGAGACACATCTTTCTTAACGAAGATGCTATAACGTCAAGAATCATAGAACAATGCCCTCTGTTACATTTGCTATTTCCTTTTTTTTAAATCAATTGCTAATTTTTATTTATTTAATAACATGATCTTTGAAGCATGACATATTGAAACAAGAAGAATGCCATTTGTTTAGTAGAGTATAAAACTAAATTAACCTTGGCTTTGACCGATGCTTTCAGTGTCTTGTGGTTGTCCATTATAGTTTGATGTACTCATAGATATTCGCGAATGATTCTAAGAATCCATTCGGCCATCTCTGTGTGTGAATCGTAAGATTTAACGTGGACAGTTGTGTAAACACTAAACGAATACTGGGGAGAAGTACGCTATAAAAATCGAATACACTTTGCTTGTGTTGTCATGTGCGAAATAATTTAGGAACTGACATTTAATTTAGGATCTGTGTAATGTTTAGAATTAGCGTAACTCATTAATAGTTCATTGATTTTTAAAATTGATTTAATAGTTTATATTATAAATGATTAATTAAATTTACTATTTGCTGACAATTTGCTTAGTCCTATTATAAACAATCAATGTTCTATATCTATATATCATTGAATCAATTCACGTTAATAATTCTATAATTAGTAGAGTGAAATTATTCGTATGTACTATGTTATTTAAATATATTTTTAATTATATGTGTATTGTTTCAGGTCAACCTCTGCCGACGCCGTCGCCGCGTTTGATATTTGCAGCATCGGTAAGTTCTAAACACGACTTATCGTTAGTTTTTAGTGACGAAACATACTCGTATACAAAAACATCTCTGTATTTTCATAGATTGTGAGGGAAAAATTTTATATGCTAATGGTCTAAATAATTTGTCAATTCGTCGTATTTTTTTTTCGGATATTCATTCTGCGAATATAGTCAGTATCTCAGAATACTAGTTTATTTTAAGTGGTAAGTAACAGTAACGGATACGTATGGGTTCCGTATCCATTGCATGGATAATGGATTTATCAGGCGATTAGTTACGGACGATAAGGGAGGCCGCACGGTAGCGCCCGCTTTAGCTCGCCTTCAGAGATATCCCTGATGTCTTTTATATCTGTGATAGTGATTGCTACTAGATCTAGGCCTGGTATATAAATATATACTAAATTAACCTTTATCTTATTGATATAAAGTCGATAATTCCATAAGCAAGTTTTTGGTAGTTATTTAGTAATATGATAAGAAGTCAATGCCACTAAAATATAGGGATTCGTGTGATATTTGACAGATTATAAATAAACAAAAAGGTATTAGTATCGCTTATTTTTTTTATATCTTTTGCTAATATTTTACTTTAGATTTTAAGGACATAGACTATGTTTACGGATGGAATTTTTTGTTAGGATAAAACCTACTTCTTACATCTTTTCATAATCGGAACACCTTATGTAGGAAACGGTTAGCAAAAACAGATTGATTTAACATCATGACAGTTCTCTCGAAAAGTAATAACGATTAGTTAATACGTTAAGTAATGGTGACCATGTATGTATGTATGTAGGTAAATAAATGTTCTATTATCAGTCTACAATATTTACTGTTTGAATGATGATTTTTTCCAGGACCTTTCATCATAAGGTGACTTAAAATTCATGTCATAATGATTTAGCAAAATACTACGAAAAAATCTTAAGTAAAGAATTCTCGTATAAGTGACAAAGATTGACAATGTTCTCAGTTACCATACTGATCAGCAATTTTATTAACAAAATAAGTAAGCGGCTTGCCTTAGATTAAATTGAACTGCTACAATTCTTAATGTCTCCATTGTCCTTAACACAAGATCATATTAACATACTTAGTTTTATTTCTTCTCAAAACGCATAACTAAAACTCTTCACGGTTTTCATTTGATTGCTAAGTTTCCACAGCGCGTTGTCTACGTCACAAGATCGGTCGTCACGAGCCCAAAAGCGCGGTCTTTGCTCAGCTGGCAACTGTAACAATGAAGGCACCGGGTAACCGTGTTACTGTCTCACTGGTTCTTGGACAATTATTATTATTACGAAATGCTAACGAAACGTGTCTTGAATTTTGAAGAAATATCACAGTATAGTATATTTAGGTCTAATGATTGTTACCAAAAAATAACAAGCAAGAGAATGTCTGCTGTTTGCCATAATTTGTATATAGTTAGGCATCTGATAAGTATTGGACGTCAGATTAACCGTCAAATCGTATTATGAATTTTGTGTAAAATTAAACAGCACGAAGCGTCAAGTCATGCTTTTACTCTTCGGAATTAATAATAACGTTTTTATATGTTAAAGTCCGTACTTAATTTAAATCAGTTTTTCAACCTGATGTGGCATAACTGGACCGAACGTCATGTCTTTCACGCTTTAGGAGATTCGATACGTGCGCTGCGACCGTCGCGCCCCCCGAAACCTCCGCGCCGGTCGCGTCCGCCGCGCACGCCGCACCCGCCTTGCTAACGCCGAGCTTGTCGGAATACATTTTACACTGTTAAATCTACATCTTTAGACGTTTTTAAGATCTTTTCTATCCAAAAATAAGGTGAAATAATATGTTAATAATATCAAATTAAGTCAAATTACGTAACGTATCCGATATCAGCAACATTTCAATAGTCTACGTATTTTTATAAGGCATAAAATTAAATCACTACGATGAAAGTATAAGCAATAAAATACGTACAATTTGTCACGGACAACAGAGCCGAGGAATTTTAACTATAACCAACGAGGTCGATAGCGAATTATTATTCGTATAGACAAGAACCGCAATCGCAGAAAGGGATATTCTTGGCAATACCAATGACCAGAGTATTTCTGTCTTCTGATAGTATTGTACAGTACAAACTCGTGTATCTTGTTATACTGGTCGATGTATCTTTTAATTTAGTATGTATAGAGAATGAATGATATTGGCGGATCAGACAATGGTGGTCTACTGTAGGATTAAGAAATGGGGTAAAGCTCTGTGATACGGCACGGAGTGGGCGCTATCGAGGCCATGACGAAACTGATTGATAACGTTCGTTATTCGCTATACTTTGATAGTGTATCGCTGTTGCTATGCGGCGGAGTGGCGCGGGAAACATGCGCGGTATTGTACAAACTTTCGTTACGGTATATATAATACACTAGCTGTCGCCCGCGACTCCGTCCGCGTTGGTATATAAAAAACTTAATATGTAGATAAGTTAAATAAAAAGCAGCTCTTCAAGGCATAAATTCGAAAAAAAGAATGTTAATTAATTACAAAAAAGTATGTCCGTCTCCTGGCTCTAAGCTATCTTCTTACGAATTTTCAGCCTTATCGGTAAAGCCGTTCTTGAGTTATAAATAGTGTAACTAAGACGACTTTCTTTTATATATATAGATTTATTATTTATATTGTGTTTGCAGTTTGCATTAAAGCTAAGGAAATTCGAATAAAAAGTATAAAAAAATATATTTATAAAGATGGTACAGAACTTATTGTCATGCCATAAGTATGTGCCCTTTAGTATTCAAGACTAACTTTTTCTTGAAGATTGTGAATAAAATAACATTCATAATTCTGCAAAGCAACACAATGGTTTACGATAGTACAACGTCACTTCTACAACAATGGACGTGCCCTTCGCAAATTTCAAGAAACACGAATAACTAAACATGAGATATTCCACTCAATCTATGATCCGCAAAAATGAAACCGCACAGTCATAAAATATTAATTAATCTTTTACCCCCCCTTTACCCTTCCCCCTATCCTATCCTCTGTCAGTCTCTCCCCGAGGCCCACAGTCTGATTCGTCACAGTTTGATGACATCAAATTGAAAGTGTTGTGCAGCACTCTGGGTACACTTCAAACGACTTTTTGTCAATACCAACAATGGATTACGGAGTGTTAACACCGCGTAGACATTGCATCGTCATTACCCACTTCAGACCGTGACTTTGGTATACCGACTCTTTTGTGATTCCGTTTTTATTGACATTTGCTATGTCTATGTTTATGGAAGACTTTTATGATTGATGTTATATAGTGCGACCGATTTATGCGGCTCTAAGAGTGGCGCTAGTATCTCGATTAGTTCTGTCAAAGAATTAGGAAAATCTTCATGAAGTAGTTTCACATATGCCACCGGGTCAGATAACTTCGTCCCACTATATTGACTTATTTACTTTTTTATTAATAATCATTTCAGCCTGTTTTAATTTTCGTGGCTATTTGTTTATTTTGTTTGGTTTTGAGGATTAATTTTTATTTAATTATATTGTTTCAGATATATCGCACAATGCAGAAATTGAAGAAACATCGTCCCAGTCCGCCGCTTTATCCGTGTTACTTTTTAAAGTGTATATATTCAAAAGTCCTAGAATTTTCTGGAACTGCAAAGAGTGTGCAGTCAAAACTGATCATAGGTAAACTTTGTATTTTAATTCTGTCATCTTTGAGACCTTGTGATCGTTTTTACTGCAATCCTTGTAGTTTTTAGGATCTTTAATTTGTGACACGAGACGCTTTAAATTATTTGTTACGTCCACCTTATTTTATGTGTAGTTTTAAGGTTCCAGAGGAAATTATCAAAACGATATTACTTATTAATAAAAACCTAGTATTCAAATAGACACGTTGCCGCGTTTTTTAAATTTCATCTGGAATCCTGACCGTTTCATTATGTCGCGTAGAATTATTTTTTGTTGTTTTATGTATTTTTTTGTATTGAAACGTGTTTTGAATATTATTGACTAACATATACTAAAAATTCTAACGCATGACCTTTTTATTTTACAATTACAACTGAAGCGTGTGTACTATAGCATGACATCATAACAATTTTTAATCAGTTTTTGTTTTTATCATTTAAATCATGTTTAAATGTCTAGACATTAGCCTCGTTGACTTGTTTTAATTTTATATTTGATTCAATTTGGTATGATTATGTTTATATAATGTTTACTTCAACAATTTTATAATCGATAATTGAATTTTAATGAAGGTATAACTTGAGTGATCTGTCGTCGTACGGCTGCTGTACAAAACTTGATTTTAGGTTTGAATTTTATCTTAAATTCGAGTTTTAATTTTTGCATGGCAATAACCCCGGGGATTGCATTCTAGTTTTTTTTTATTGTGAAAAATTTTGATTATGCAATCTAATAATTAATATATAGAAATTTTTATAAATTCTATGAAATTTAATATACGAATAAAAATTTATCTAAATTGTTTGACGTCTTTCATTTGGCTCTCGTGTCCTAAGGATCGGTTCCCACATTTGGTGTGTCAGACGTTGCCCGGAGGTCGGACAGTCATTTTTCAATTAATACAATGTCATCAGGACGTCGCGACCTCTGTCTGATATAAATGTAATCGATAAACTTTATAACAAAGGAATATATTCCGTATTCCTTTAAGCACACTGTTAAAATTCTATCTCAAAGAAAATTGTCCGTGTAGACGGTTGGCAAATTTGTACAAGTGGTATAATGTTTTAAAATTCAGTGAATTAATTAATATTGTAATTCAGGAAGGTGCCTCAAGTTCATTAATATTATAAAAATATTTTTTTTTTCGTTTGTAGAAAGTGTCCAATGAAATGGGTCACATCAGCTCATACGTCCCCACTGAGGGGCTCGGAGCCTACCCTAGTTACGGGTGACTAGGCCATAGTCAACCACGCTGGCCAACTGCGGGTTGGTTTTCACACATATCATTGAATTTCTTCTCAGACATATGCAGGTTGCATCACGATGTTTTTTTTCACCGTAAGAATGTCGCATAAATGTACATATGTAAATCGGAAATCGAAAAACACATTGGTACATGGCGGGATTCGAACCCAGGACCTGCAGATTGCAAGTCAAGTGCTTGACCACTGGGCCACCGACGCTCTATGAAATGGGTCATTTGATGTTAAATGATTACTTAAATATTTTTTTGTGGTTTTTTTTTATTTCTTAGTTAAAGAAGACTGATGCCAGCAGTTGACTTCATTACACACATATGTTAAATCGTCAGTTTTTTAAGGATAACGTAAGGATAATAAATATACCTTTATGCGAATGTTTCGGTCTTGGAAGTGAACTAGTAGAATACATTTAACAAATGAGTATATGACTATCTTACTAATATTATAAATGCGAATGTTTAGATGGATGGATGTTTGGTAAAAGGTATAGGTACGGAACAGCTCAACGGATCTCGCAACGAATACTTAGGCTACAATTTATTATTTTTATAATAACACGCTGGCGGAGTCAAGGGCGACAATTAGTATAATAATATATAAAGCGATAGTTTAGCTTAACAGTATTGATAAAAATGGTAAGTAATTCAATAAACACGAATAACATTAGGGATCTTAAGTCAGACTTGCATTTATTTGAAGACGACAAGATATTTTAATGATTAAAAAATGGGACACGAGCGTCGTTGCTGATTTATGTTATGTTAAAAATGGAGACGATTTCCCATATCTTTTGATGGGAGACGTAGGTGGAAGAGACGCTTTTTTATCTTGTTTTTAAACTAACAGTCACATTAATAGTAATGATTACGGTTACTTAAACATATATAAAAATAACACGTTAACTGCCGTCGACTGTGTTGGAAATTTTGTTCGTAAAAATCATAGCAGTGAATGTTTTAAAATTTAAAACTACAATTTTTGTCTAAATATTTTATAACTAATGGCTATATTTAAATCGTAGGAAGTAGTATGGATTTGAGAAATTATTATTGCATTTGGAAACCTAATTATTAATTGTGTAAGTATTAATACTGCTATAAGGACTACTAGAGCGTCGGTGGCTCAGGGGTCAAGCACTCGACTTGCAATCTGCAGGTCATAGGTTCGAATCCTGCCAAGTACCAATGTGTTTTTCCATTTCCGATTTACATATGTACATTAATCCGACGTTCTTACGATGAAGGACAACATCGTGATGCAACCTGCACATATCTGAGAAGAAATTCAAAGATATGTGTGAAGTCAACCAACCCGCACTTGGCCAGGGTGGTTGACTATGGCCTAATCACCCTTAACTAAGGGTAGGCTCCGAGCCCCTCGGTGGGGACGTATAGTGAGCTGATGATGATGATGAAGGACTACTTCACGCTACTAATTTTTGGAGCAGAGCAGAAATAAAAACAAAAAGTGTGTTCTAAAAAATATGTTCACGATAAACTACGCTAAGTTGTAAAGATGGAAGTAATTATATATTGCCACTTTTATTGCATTAAAGTTAATTAATTTTTTTCTTTCGTAATAAGATTTAATTTATGTATTTAGAAGATTGATCTATTGACATTTAAGATACATTCACGGACATAATCAGAGGAATGCAAGAGAAAGGCACGAATTTGCATAGAGACAGCTGTACTGGTAACACATCGGATAAAGCAAACTAAAATGTCACCAAGAAATATTTGATATAAAACATTTATTTAAGGTATTGCGACTTAACAAAACTGTGATAAACTTGAAATTATAAAAACACTAGCTATCACCCGCTACTCAGTCCGCGCGGGACTAATAACGTTATGAGTTAGCCTATGTGTTCTTCCAGATTATGTTCTACATCTGTGCAAAATTTCATCAAGATACGTCGATTAAATTATTCAAACTTTCGTGAGACATTATACTGAACTGACATATAAACAGGGCTCTCACTTATCAATCACTCACGTATATTCGTCCGGTGGCGCCACCGACTAGTTTCGAGCCCATCGGGGGCCCTTCATCAGGATGAGTGGTACTGGTATTATTTCGCGGACGCGGCCCTCAGCTCACTCAATGAGCTCGAACTCGGGCTCGAAACTAGTCGGTGCCGCCACCGGACGAATATACGTGAGTGTATAGCCGTGTTTATATATCAGTTTAAGATACGTCGAACCGTTCCTGGGATACTTTCTAGCAAACATCCAAACATTCACATTTATAATATTATTAAGAATCCACATATGTGTACAACTTGCATGGTAAATTATCCTTTATAGACTTAATTATGAACGTTATTTAATTTTAATATACGAAAAAAACTAATGTTTTTAATATAAACAAGCTTTAAGAACACAATTATACGATGTCGTAAATTTTATCAGATACGAAAAATTTATTGCCTTCGTAAATCCTTCGCCATTGCTACCTCAAATACTAAACATTTGTTTTTGTTAATAATTAGGAAATAAGTGTAAAAAAAATAATTTTTAAGAAATAATTTATGCAACGTATTAAAGAATTTAATTCGCTTACTAAAAGTCGAAACTCGTATAAACTTACTATTAGAACTATAAGGCCCTTTGTACACAAGTCAAGGTCATCGAAACTTATATTACATAGTTGTGTCCCGCGTTGTTCGCGGCCCGTACACACATCTTTAGATCGTCGTCGTCGGTCGTCTAGGTAAGCTGTATTTGCTCTGTCTTAAAAATTGCAGCGACTTTTCACAATATTTAGAAAAAACGATAAAATAATGTGTCACATATTATTTTAGACATTATTAGTTAGAATCCTTTGGCGCGAATGGCGCGCTTTCATTACAAAGTCCAGTGTCAGAATGATTAGTGAGGGGACATAAACGTCGACATTTTAGTAATGCTAGTGTTGTACCAGTACACCGGCACTGTGTCGGATTTTCTTCCTAACATTACTTACCAACGCAACAATAAATAGGCGAGCAACAGTTTTATGAATTACATTTAAAACTTCAACTTAAAGAACTTTAATTTGGCAAATGCGCTCTAAAGTAACCGTTTCAACTGGTTGAACGGTATTTATTATAATTACACATTAAAAATTATTATTTCCTCGAAGAATGCTGTCAATTCAAATTGAAACGTGAACGAGGTTGTGGTATCAATGACACTATATGTACCCTAATTAGCCGGGTCAGAAACATCGGCGATTATCATCTTATGTTACTATTTATAAGCCTGACCACTTTACTGGCTCGATGGTTGCATACGGGGGCACACGGGGGGCACTCTTTGTGTCCCAACATTTGCAGTTTGAGAAATGCGATTAAAAGGATATATAAAGGCGTGGGTGAGTAGCGAGATGCAAATGAGTTCTGTACAATTTTCCAAATCAGGAATAATATTGTCAGAAACAAGAAACTCTTCTGCCAAACGCACCAATGTGTTGGTCATTACAGCGTTATAGAACTTTATTAAGAAACTGGTTTTCAGATGCTTGAGAAAAAGAAACTGAAGTTCACAGCGTAAGGAACCTTAATATTTAAGCTGCTACTTAAATTCCGACGAGACTGTCTCACTGGACAGTTTGATAGCATTCGATCAATAAACTGGAATATTTACACTGGAGTACAGTCACCGCATTCTGGGGCTGTCGAAAGTGCGCTCAGATAAATAAAAATGATCGCTTGACTCTCGTGTCCGCAAAATTCTTTTCAACTTAATTGGCTCTGCGGTTTTTTTAAATCAAGGCGGACCCCTACCGCGTGCTATATGCTATAAAATATTTTATGTCTATTATTTAAGTAATATAATTTTTATTTTTATTACTTCATTTTGTTACGACTGAGATTTCAAGTTTGATACCGCAAGCCTTTATATCTCGCTAATACTTAGTTTAATTTCACATTTTTAATAAGTATTAAAAAGTAATAAGAAACACATAAAACACTAGCTTATGTATATCTTTTTAAATTAATTTTTTTACAAAATTACATATTTGTACTACTTAAGAAATTTCTTCAAATCAAAATTATAATATATACGAGTACAATCTGTTTATTATAAAGATATTGTATAAAAACTTGTTTGTTTCCTCATCTTTAGAGTGCTTACATTTAAATAAAGTTTCGCTTACTGTGGAGGACAGCGTTTATGCTGCAATACGGAATTGGGACCGCAAGCGTTATTTGAAGATTAATTTATTATGAATACACAAGTGCAAACTTTAACTGAATCTGTAAAGGTGTGTACACACTGCACGATATCGAAAGCGAACAGTCGAATGAATAGATCAGCGGGGCTAGACAAAGCGTTTACTCCGAAGCGAATTCGTAACGAACTTTAAAAATGTATGAAACTGACAATACTTTTCGATAAGTCACGTTGTCGTTCGTCAGTTCCATGCTATGGAATCGCATACAGGGAGCCCTCGAGTCTTGTTACTCTTAAACGAGGTTCAGGCTAAGCGCCATCTGCGCTCCGCCACCTCAAGCCCGGTGAAGCTGTAAATGTCTCTTCAAGGCAAACAGTCACAAAAACATATGGAATCGCTTCGAAGATGCACTATGTCTGGCCTCGCAGTATTTATTGTTTACGTTGTTAGCTTAGCAACAGATTGTCAAAAAAAGCGTCTATCAAAATTCGTATTGACTTATCGTCAGTTTATCGTGTACTGAACTCAGGAGGTAACATTCCGCACGCGATATCAGTACCCGGTTACTGCGCGGATTCTTTATAAATACCTACATATATACTGCTATAGACAAAGAAACTAATCGGTTACAGACCATAGGTTCAATAGTCGTAGGTAATGTACATATCTATGTTAAACTTTATTTGTAAATTATAAAAATTATGTACAACCTCATCGGTTGTCAGAAAATATTTCTTTTACTATTCTTTACAATATGACTGCTTTCGTCAAAAAATCAGTGAGGTTAGACAAAATGCATTCGCTTCGAAGCGATTCCATCGCTAACTTTAGAAATATATGGAATTGACGCGCCACAATCACGTGTCTTATCGAAAGTTCCATATGTTTTTGAAGTTCGTTATGGAATCGCTTCGTAGCGAATGCACACCTGTCCTTTTACCTTTAAACATGTCTAAATCGAGAAATAACTGTTATTTAATCACATGACTATCCGTTGATTTTTAAGATCAAAATCTCTATATGAAACATATCGTCATCCCTGTCATTATCTTTGACGAAAACAGCGATAACAATATGTTTCAAATGGAGATATTGATCTTAGAAATCCACAGTATATTAAGCCATAGAAAAATCAGATTATAGTTTAATCTTACTAATATTAGAAATGCGAATGTTTGAATGGATGGAAATTTGGCATAGATGTAAACATAGTCTGGAAGAACACATAAGCTATTATAGTTTACTATATACTATTTAAGTTTTTTTTTTAATTCTACGCAGACGGAGTCGCTGGTAACTGCTTGCGACAAATATATTGACAACGTTATCTAATACAGAACAAATGCTATGTAGTCAAACGGTTAGGACAAGCGGCATTTAACTCCGTTACGACACTGGTCAGATCAATGAACATTAATCTATATCAAAACCTATTAAATCGTATTGCACTTTATATCGTTGACAGTTCGCAGTATTGTTAAATGGTAAGAGACGCCGCGGGGCGCGCCTATGTCCACTATACCTGTTGACATATTGGGTATTAGAGAAAGTGGATATGCAACGTTCTGAATCTAATTCATCAAGGCCTCGGGGCTTATAAACCTTTCTCTTGTAATAACTTGTACTATTAACTGTGGGTTTCTAAGACCAAAATCTCTGTTTAAAACATATTGTTATCACTGTTTTGGTAAACTAACGGAAAATGTCATATTTTATTTTGTGTGTATCTTGTAAACTTTGTTTTCTAATCATACTTAGATGGATATTAGTTAGATGGTATCAAATCTTTTCCTATCCTTTTTCTTACTAGCCTTCTTGTACACAAACCATCTCTTCTTACGTATCTTAATTCGCTCCCTTCTTACGCGTATCCTCTTTTAATCCATCTATTCTTTCTTCGATCTTCTTTTTCTGCATTTGTATTTCTATATTTCTTATCTCTTCTTATTTAAATGTTCCTTGTCACAATATAGTAACTAAGTAATATAGTCAACCACGCTGGCCCAGTGCGGGTTGGTCGACTTCACACATATCTTTGAATTTCTTCTCAGATATGTGCAGGTTGCATCACGATGTTTACCTTCACCGTAAGAACCTCGGATAAATGTACATATGTAAATCGGAAATAGAAAACACATTGGTACATGGCGGGATTCGAACCTAAGACCTGCATGTTAAGTCAAGTGCTTAACTCCTGAGCCACCGACGCTCTCATCGACATTGTTATGTACTGTTTACATTCTTAATCACTTAAAATCGTGATGAATTACATGCAGGTTGTTCGCTTTTATCAACTCGCCTCCTCACCGGTTGCAATATAACTAAATGATGGTACAAAAACTTAATTTAGTAATATATCATTCGATTCACTTATGTTATTTATCGCTTGGGCTTTTAGCGCGCCGTTTACAAATAATTAAAGTTATCTTTTGCATTTTATTTTGACACCAAAAGGTAATTAGAAGATCCAAAGATATTTTTGTAACTCTCGTTTAAATTTTTAATTTGATATCTTAGCTTGGATTAGCGAGAAACCGTGGGACTGAAAATACTTAGGACTAATTCAAGAGGTGAATTTGAAGGAATATTTTATAAGTGATTTTTTGGTGTCGAAGATAGAAAATGCTGGAGAATATAGCAACGATATTCAATAATACATATTGAATGTATTATACAGGGTGTCCCAAAAGGTTACGTACATAGGAAGGGGGATGATAGGGGTGGTCACAAGGGTCACCAGAAAAATTAAATAAAAATTCCCCTTTGGGTAATAAAAAAAATGGCATTTTTTAAAAACTTAAAAATTTTACACCTTCTGGGGCAATTTTGTAACCGATGACCTACAAATATTGCTATATTTAAAAAAAAGCTATTATCGTCAATAACCCTTTATCAATATGAAATAAAAAAAAAACAATACAACTAACAAAGATTTTAAAGAAAATTAAAATTGCCCCAGAAGGTGTGAAATTTTTAAGTTTTTAATAAATGCCATTTATTTTTTTTAATACCCAAAGGGGATTTTTCTGGTGACCCTTGCGACCACCTCTATCATCCCCCTTCCTTTGTACGTAACCTTTTCGGACAACCTGTATAATAAAAGCTAGTTAAATATAAAGTATACTGAGTTTACAAAACCGAAAGATAAATCTTAAAAGTACCTAATAGAGGTTGACGTTTAAATCTTACTAATATAACCTTTCTTCTCTATATTATATAGGTTAATGCTAATGTTTAGATGTATGGATGTTTGTTAGAAGGTATCTCCAAAGCGTCTGTATGAATCTTGAAATTTGGCATAGATGTAGAACATAGCCTGAATAACATATAAGTTACTTTTTAAGCTTTTCTTAATTCCGCACAGACGGAGTTACGGGCAGCAGCTAGTTCGATATAATAAACAATTTAGGTCAGCAATGAACTTAGGTTTTATCTAAATATTCACTTTATTAAAGTTCTATTTATATAAGGTAATTGGATATTTATATAAAGAACCGCTAATTAACTGTATTACGAAATAACATTTAATATTATTGTCGTATAACATTACTAAATAAAAGCAAAGTTTAATTTCGGTACTGCAAAAAAGGTACATACTTCGGTCATACGAGTACTGCCAAATTAACCAAACGAACAAGTTGACAGTTACTTGGAACTGCATTAAGTTATTGCTGGCAACGAACAATGTAAATAAAAAAAAATCTACGTAAGATTGAATCATTAACGGTCGATTGTTTCGGATACAAATGTGAAGGAATTGGCGTGTATTGATTAAAAAGATTTTAGTAAAGATTTAGTAAGTATTTGCTTAGCAACTATACTAAATTAACTATCCATTCATACAAATATATTTACAATTTTTATGTTTATATATTGACTAGATATCGCCTGCGAATCCGTCCAAACGGAGTTTTTAAAAAATTTAATTACTAGCCATTGTGTTCTTCCAGACTATGTTCTACATCTATGTCAAATTTAAGCGAGACCTATGCAGACGTTCTGGAGATACGTTCAAACATCCATCCATCGAAACATTCCCATTCCATTATACTATTACATAGTAAGATTTAATATAACTATAATATTTTTTTATTTAAAATATTATATTAGCAGTTTTTTTTTGTAAATTTACTAATATTTCTTATACCATTTCCAACTAAGCTCTAGGCTTGTGCTTGGATATGGTTTACGACAATAGTCGAATGGCGGGATTCGAAGCCCCGACCTCGTGATCGGAAATCCGTACCCTTAACCATTAGGCTATTGACGCTTCGACTATGATCCGTTACTTTGTCTGCTTTAAATAAAAAATATCAGAATCAATACTAAAATATCGATTATAAAAAAATTAAATGTTCAGAATTGGATCTCCTTGGACGGCGCAATGAACCTGCAGTTGTGACGTCACACCAGTCAAGTTTCTCCGAATTACAATTATACGTAAAATATATTGTTAACCAGAACAGAGTGTTTTGTCTGTACTTACAAAATTGGAAGGCGAATTTGTCGGCTGGAACACTGTCACCGTTTCCATTGCCCGAATATCTGTATAGAAACATATTGTTGTCTTTATTTCTACAAAGATAATGGAGAGGGACGACAAAAAAGTGTTGTGGTCACATTACTCAAGTTTTTGTCGTACTTAAAATATTGTTTGATCTATGTTTAGAATCGATTGTCATTCCGACAATCAAGGCTTCAAAAAACTTTACAACGCGATTCAATTTAAATATGTCTTTATTGAAAAAAAGTGTGCAAATATTTAGTAAGTTTTTTTTTAATGCGGATATGTATACAATGAATAATAAAGGCCGGATAAATAATTGAGAAACGATCGTATAGATTTACGAACGTAGCCACGCAGAGATCACGGACCTTTAGCGAAATTTGTGGACCATTTGACGCGCTTTTGACACAAATTTCTACATTCATACATCTAGGCACACACGTCGGTTTCAGGTGATCTTCATACTGCCCTTCTTAAGTATTTCATCGATGAGAAAGAATAAAGACGATTACGTAAACAATATGCTGTAAATTGTGGTAGTATGTGGTAACACTCTTGCTTCCATGACCACAGGCAGTTGTAATTTGGTATAAGGAATTTTACTTCATACTAATATTATAAATGCGAATGTTTAGATGGATGATGTTTGTTTGTAGGTATATCCAGAACGGCTGAACGCATCTCAATGAAATATGGCATACATATAGAACAGAGTCTGGAAGAACACATAGGCTACACGAATGTTTTTTTTAATTTTTTAATTTCGAGCGGACGGAGTCGCGTGCGACCGCTAGTATACAATAAAGACGGACGAATCTGTAGATATCGTTTATTTAAAAAAAATGATATTCACATTGAAGTGCCAATTTTCGACTAAGTTAATAGAACTAGATTTGTTAATAATATGTATGAAGTCAAGTTATCAATGAATTCGACTATTCTCCTTCATCAGTCACCGCTCGGGGCGGCCAATTTGGAAGTTACACCGATGTAAGGTTATGCTAGATGTGGCATTTTTAATTATGTGTAACTCTAAGATGATTCCTACAATTGTGATGATTAATTGATGAAATTTGTTGATTTTTTATTTAACTATTATATTTATGTCGTAATCATAGTTATCATTATATCTAGAAATTATTAAAATGCTATCAGTTTCACTACAATTAATAAAGGACTAAAGACTAAGGCCCATAGTTTATTAGACAATGTAAAATTTAAAAAACAAGTACTGTAGATGTAAGATCAACTCGTGTTAAAATTTCAAATAAAATGCCACTTCTATTTTTTCTTCAATCAAAAGCTCGTGAATGTGGGATACTCAGGCGTCGGTGTAATTACTTGATTTGGGGCAGTGCGTGTCGGAATCAATGAGATTTTATTAGCAAGTTAAAATTTAAGCATTTCCAGGAAAGTATAGGTAAAACGGCACGTTTTTGCGAACTCAATGAAATATTTTAAACTCAAATTAAAGACTCACGATCGTTTGCTTTTATCACCTTTTGCTAATAAATATTACTTTTAGAATTTGTTACACAAGAAAATTGTGACGCATAACCTAGTTTTATAGTAGGTTTCTAAGACGAACATTTCTGTACAAACCATCCCTTTCATTATTATTGACAAAACATGGATAATATGTTTTAATCGAAGATTTAGGTTTCAGAAACTCACAGTTAATGACTCTTATATAAGTATTGCTTCCGCGTACATGTATTAAATTAATCGCATTTATTACGCAATAAAGTTAAGCAATTAATTTTGTTTTGTTTATTTTAATTTAGCAATGTATCAACAAAAGCGCTTCATTCAAGTATCTTAAAGTTTTCTCACTTGCCAGTATTATAAATGACTTCACAATTTTTTTTATAACCCGACTCACGAAAGAAGTTGCGTAGGATGTCCATATGAGTTTAACAGTGGTAGAGCCCGCTTTAACATCTTCGCCAGAATTGGCCCGGCTCGCCCGGTGAAATACCACGACCACACAGAAGACAGGCGTGAAGTGGAAGCAATTCCGCGTTTCGTCTGATGAGTGTGCGTCCGGAGGCATAATTTAGTCCTCTTTCCCTTCCCACCAGAGGATGCATGGAAGGAAAAAATATTTTCTTACTGTGCATCCTCTCCTCCGTCGATTAAAGGTAGGCAACGCATATGCAATTGCGCATGTCTATGGGCAGCGGTCACTTCGCTATTTCAGCGATTTCAGGTGGCCGCTCGCTCGTTTGCCAACTTATGATATATGAGAAAAAATAAGATTATTTTCATCAGACGGGTCATTACGAGATCGTAGATGTAACTCATCGGATGAGTTGATATTTGTTTTATATTTTTTTATTATGTTTGTTACTTTACGACCTATAGGCGACAGCTTACAACCCCGACCGGTTGTTATGTAAATAGATTGATATCGGCCAATGAGTCACGTGGGCGACACTCTCTCCCACATTGTTCTAGCTTGTACTTCTCACGTGCATGCTGCAGCTCAAAGATAGATGTGACATAGATTTTAATAATCCAATAATTCCCACGTAAATATTGTAACGTGTAAAATACGTGTCAAAACTACAAACATAATTATGTATTTATTTCACACGCAAAAGCAATACTAAAGTTTTAAGGTAATGTAAAAGTCTATTTTTATTTTGGTTTTGAAATTAATAAAGGTACGATGTAAGTATTGATTAGTAAATTTAATAATAATAATTAAACAATATGTTAATCGCAAATTTTTAAGATACGATTATTTACGTAGAAGCCATCAAATTATGGACACAAAGTATTGAAAAGTTACTTGTTAAATATTTCAATAAACTGTATGAAAAATTTCTATCGGATGCGTTCACAAAACATATCATACATTTATCATAACATTGTAAAGAAATAACGAATATTGCTAAACCAGGTCATTGACCCGATAATAAAGTAAATAAAAAAACTATGTCAAAAAAATCTAGCCCACAGCCGTTCTAGAGAACTAAGATCTTTTTAACGTAACACATTTTTCAGTTTTAAACATTCTCGACTTGGAAAACTGGACTATTACAAAGAAGTTTGTTTTAATTTTATTCTTAAATGATTCTTGAATGATAGAAAATAATTTTGGAAAAAATAACATTCCGTAAAAACGAATTTTAAATATTTTTTAGTTTTTGTAAACAAGCCAAAACTCGTAAGTTTTTGTGCTGGCAGCGAAGAATTAATATTTATGTTTGAATTTATAATAATTTATCATCTGATTATAATTTTTCCACACGATATTTGAAATCTCAAACACCCTGTATTTAAAAGGATCCGTCAGAATAAATCATTATAACATAATAATATCAAACTTGTAATTGACTGTAAAATTTCTGTAACTTAATTTGTGGTTGATATCACAAAAACGAGTCATACTCTAAAATCATTACCTTAAAAAATAACTTTAGGTCCTAGGTTTTAGTTAAATCCATAACGAATCTGTACTATGAATAATTACATGCATTAAACAATGTAACTTGTCAGATAGAAGGGAGGTTCTAATTGATATTTCGCGTACAGAGGTCGTTAACCTCTGGTTCCGGGTTCGACACCCGAAGTCTGACGTCACCGCTTTATCTGCGATGGAAACGAATTTTCCTCTATCAGTTATTTTCTAGACATTTTCGTCAGACGTTGACGTAGACATGAAACATAGATTAACTGATTAACGTAGAAAAAAAGGCAGGTCTAATGATGAAGTTTGCATGAATATTCCATTGCGAAAAAACGACACTAAATTTTTTGTCCCCGATTAAGCAAAGCTTAGTAAAAGCAAGCAAGGTCTTCTGTCTTCCACTACCTTTGCAACGATTTACTATTGATTACATACGAAATATGTTTGTATATTAAGATTTTTCTCTGTCGCTAGATCATTGATCCTAAGGGTTTTTATTGGTATAATTCGAGGTGTGGAATCAGATGTGGTCCATTGCTCCCGATGACCAGTCCCCTCTATTCAAACACCAGTTTTATCATCAGCAAGAAATGGACAGCAAAAAAAGAGCCAAACACGACTTATCAATGTGGGTGTCAGTTCTTTGAACTGCTGAGACATAGACAATTTTATAGCTAAAGTAAATTATACCTTATTGGTAAAAAATAAGTTTTATATTTGTTTAATTTGTGAGTCAAAATATGGAATACATCCAGTTTTAACGAAGTCGTGATGAAGTATCCGATAATGGCTAAAGAATGTTCTAGTTATTGTAGAGACTTCTTGTGTCTTGTAAATTTAGTTTAGATAAAATTACAGGTGTTATTACGATTATTAAAAATTACAAAATATTGGAAAGTTATCGTACCTTTTAATCCTTCTACATCACATGCCTTTCTTTTTGATGTTACTAATTTCTTTTTTATTCCTTAATATACAATGTGAATTATCGTGAATGAGATTTGGAACAGTTTTCTTTATGCTTTTTACGTGCACAATATAAAATCAAAATCGTTTTTTGCGTGTGAATCAACTGCCGTTTATTTTTGTTTCTATGACAATATTTTTCGGTAAATTTGTATGCGATTTTTACAATAATTGTAAAATCCTTAACATACAAGACATAAGACACATATTTGCTTGTTAGAAATACACCGACGTGTTTACGATTAATTTTGTTTATTGCTCTGGATATTTATTATTACATTATCTGTATCAACATTGAATTAATTCGTTTGAAATGTTTTCTGTTTGATTATGTTAATGACACTGAATATTTCCGACGTAATCAAATAAAATTGATCGTCTCTTATTTATTGTTTGTTTATTTAACTTTTTTTTGCTAAAAAAAAGCAATAACCAAACCTTAATTTAAAAATCATACGCCAGACTGATGCTGGATGAAACAACGCCATCTATTGGGTACATTTTAAAATTAACATTCTAAAATTTTTAATTTAAACTAAATAAGGGAACATACAACATACTACGTGACCATTTTTTTTTAGTTTTTTCTACCCCTCCCTCCCGTCGGTGACCATTTGTAGTACATTCCAAGACCACCTCTCCCCTTTAGTTTTTACGTA
>NW_013531704.1:1149141-1341754 GCF_000836235.2 Papilio xuthus
TTAACGAAGTCGTGATGAAGTATCCGATAATGGCTAAAGAATGTTCTAGTTATTGCACAGACTTCTTGTGTCTTGTATTATTAAAAATTAAAAATATTGGAAAGTCATCGTACCTTTTAATCCTTCTACATCACATGCCTTCCTTTTTGATGTTACTAATTTCTTTTTTATTCCTTAATATACAATGTGAATTATCGTGAATGAGATTTGAAACAGTTTTTATGCTTTTTACATGCACAATATAAAATCAAAATCGTTTTTTGCGTGTGAATCAACTGTCGTTTATTTTTGTTTCTATGACAATATTTTTCGGTAAATTTGTATGCGATTTTTACAATAATTGTAAAATCCTTAACACACAAGACATAAGACACATATTTGCTTGTTAGAAATACACCGACGTGTTTACGATTAATTTTGTTTATTGCTCTGGATATTTATTATTACATTATCTGTGTCCACATTGAATTAATTCGTTTGAAATGTTTTCTGTTTGATTATGTTAATGGCACTGAATATTTCCGACGTAATAAAATAAAATTGATCGTCTCTTATTTATTGTTTGTTTATTTAACTTTTTTTTTTGCTAAAAAAATGCAATAACCAAACCTTAATTTAAAAATCATACGCCAGACTGATGCTGGATGAAACAACGCCATCTATTGGGTACATTTAAAAATTAAAATTCTAAAATTTTTAATTTAAACTAAATAAGGGAACATACCCATACTACGTGACCTTTTTTAATTTTTTCGACCCCTCCCTCCCCTCGGTGACCATTTGTTGTACATGCCAAGACAATTATTCATAATTATGATTTTTAACCATTTCACAGGCAAAAATAAAAAAAAAATGGCTCATACTCGTCTTTTGCATGAATACTTAAATTACTAGTGAATTATGTATTATGAAAAAGAATAACTAACGACTACGTCACAAAAACCTGAAACCCCCCCCCTCCTGTGCCTGACCGTAGTATTTTAAAGACTCCGCTCCCCCCATATACACATACACACAAACCCACATTCATAAAAACAAATTTGCGTACACTCGAAAAACAATGTGGTAAAAAGAATTAAAAAATCTATATTTCCATCACTTTTAATGTAAGCTTTATTTTCGAATGTGGCTAAAGTTTTTATGAATGTATTCGTATTTCAAAATCAGGTTTGATTTATGCATCAATTTCTCTTTATAGCTGATTCCTTTTACTTTTTCTTTTATTTTTATTATTTTTTTTTCCACTATCTTAGACATTTTTTGCTCTATCTTTGTATTTTATATTCTTTTTATTCGTATAAATTTATTTTATTGCCGTTATTAAGAAAATACATCGGGAATAAGTTTAGTCATCAAGTGAACATTGAACTTTTTACACATAAATTATTTATTTGCAAAAAATATTTTGCGTGGCCACATTCATTTGAAAATGTAGAGAAAAAAAAGTTCAATTCCATTATCTTCGACAGCAAAAAAATGACATGTCACTTTTCTTTTAGAAAATAACGGCTGGTTTTCTCATAACAAAAGAAAATTAAAAAAAATATTTGAATTTCGAATAAAAAATCGCAACTGTATTTATAGTGTTAGAAGTTGAATCTTACTAATATTATAATTGCGAATGTTTTGATGGATGTTTGTTAAAAGATATGTGCAGAACGGCTGCATGGATCTCGCTGAAATTGGGCATAAAACACGTAGAAGGAAGAGTGCATAGGCTACTGATTAACTTTTTTCTAATCTTGCGCGAACGGAATCACGGGCGACAGCTACTATATTGCATGTTTCGAAGAAGCCAATAAACTATTAATTCATTTGCTTCTGCTAATGACATATTAACAGAAGAAATTCGACCTCCAACGTAGCTATTATTAATCTTATCACAAGTTACTGCCAATCTTTTTTATCTTTTTCTTTCTTTTATCTTTTAAATAATAGTCACAAAAGATACTGTTTGACAGCGTCGGTACCATTCAGACTGCAGCTTGAAGGATTGGTAATTGAATTGGTATCGGCGGCGGCATCGCGAACAGTTCCCATATAATTACCGATTGTTACGAGACCGGATGTCTCCCAGATGTAGTACATTCTATACACGTAATTTTATTTATAACTAACTAGGTGTCGCCCGCGACTCCGTCCGCGTGGGGTTATAAAAAGGTTCCTAAAGGGTTTTCAAGGCAATATTTCGAACTTTTCTCACCTTTTAAACCTTCCCTAGACCTCCACGAACATTTAAAGACCAAGATAAGATGAATCTGTTCTGCCGTTCTCTAGTTTTAGCGAAACTAACGAACATCAATTGATTTTATATATATATAGTTTATAGTAAAAGACAGCTAGATGTACCAAAGTTTAAAATAAAATTGTTACTCTTTTGTACAGGGACCTCCAAGAAAGATTTTTGAATTCAAACTCCGGTGAAAATTGCACGGAAAACCGAAAGTCTTGTTAAAAAAGCGGCCCTTAACAAAATAAGCGCAGGTAACTAAATAAGGAGTATTATTATAAGCGATCGGTCTTCAAGTAAAAAGTTAATGAGTGCACATTAAGTTTGCACATAGCTGTGCCGGCGCGCCGCCGAAACCGCTCTGGTTATCGACCTCAAACTGGTCGCGGCCACTTTCCGAAGGCCCACCTTACATTCAGGGCTGCCAACATAAGAACGTACAAAATCTAATGAAAAAAGTGACGATCAGTCACTTGTCAACTATTGACTCTTTAGCTAAGGACACAAAGAAAAACGTATTGCAGGGACATAAAACATTGCAAGGAAAGGCGACGCACGTATGACGCGATCGCAAACCCAGTCTAGTTCTCAGTTACCCTAAACAAGATCCCTCCATGGATCTGGAACTAGTCGGTATATCTGCTACATTGCAGGTTAGCTTAGCCGTTATTTTAATTATATTTAAAGGATTTCTTCTCGCCCACTCTGACCAGAACACATAGATATCAAACCCTTCTTAATATATAAATCCGTAGAGTTTGGGTATAAGTCGTAAAGTGGTAGCCCTACTCACATGTCCTGTGGTTATAATGGCATCGCAAGAAGTTTCGTCCCGCGCCCTGTTGCTATGCAAACATTCACCAACTTTTACATTCCATTTATTAATCACTACCTATTGACCGCAGCTTCACTCGAGTATTTTATCATTTAACTTTGTTCTTTCCAGGTTTGATTATTAAAAAATAATAATTGAAATCATTACGGTGGCTTTAAGGCAAGCTAACGTCAAATATTAAAAAGAAAAGTAATAAAAAAAATGTAACAAGATTTAAAAAATATATAACTACTTTCATATAAGGTGAAACATAGAAAATAGGTTGTATGCAATAAAATAAATTCTTCAATCGTGTGAAATCGTTAAGGCAAATATTTGAACAATCCACGCGTCGGCCGGTGAGCCCTGATCCAGTTTGAGAGCTAATAAGAAATCATTCCAATAAAAAGCCCACTGTAACTTCCTGCCTTAGAAACCTTAATTTCTCAATGTCTTTACATGATGCTAAGACAAGTATCGCTTTTTTACTTACATATTTGTAACTTGTTATTACCAACGAGTAACCATATCAGTAACACGAGACTACAGATTCATAATTTATTGATTTTTATTATTTAAGTTTATAAAAAAAAAACAAGACAACTCATCGTTCAGAGTAGATGCTGTCCATGCAATCCTCAAATATCCTATTTACATATGTACATTAATCCGACGTTCTTACGGTGAAGAAAAATATCGTGATGCAACCTGCACATATCTGAGAAGAAATTCAAAGATATGTGTGAAGTCAACCAACCTGCATTGGGCCAGCGTGGTTGACAATAACCTCGTCACCCGTAACATAGGGTAGGTTCTGAGCCCCTCGGTGGGGACGTATTGTGAGCTGATGAAGTAAGAACATTGGATTAAGGATCTACTGTAATACTCTGATAGTAATACTGTTTTGACAAGTGTTTTAACTCTTTGACAGCCAGTGATTGATATTAAGGGATGTCAACGTAGTTATAAAAGAGTGTTTTATTTAAGTGTGCATCACAAAATCTGTTTCCAGTAATTTATTTTTAACAAGAACATTAAATATTTTTTAAACAACATAATAACGTGTTTCAATTTTATATCCATTATCGTAAGTTACCTATACAATTATGAATGTGCAAGTGTAAAGTAAAATATAAAAGAAAAAAGATAAATATTATCGTAACAAATAAAGATATTACCCGCAGCCGAATTTAGCAAAACATTTGCTGCTTTTAAATTGTTAATTTCAACTTTCACGCTACCGTAAACTTAATATGGTATAAGTACATATATTTTTAGATCTCTTAACTTAAATATTTTAAAATAACAAAAGAAATGTATTCATTCGCTCAAGTGTCGCAAATTTCTTATTTATAATTATTTTCTTTTTTTTTAAATTATGTTCGTCGAATGAAATTATTATATACTGTTACATGCTATAATTTTCGCACTCTGATTCATTAACTTGTAATTAAGGGAGTTCCTTAGTTTAGATTTAGTATGAGAAATGTACACTACGCGACCGTATAAATAACGGTTTAAGAAGCGGCGACACAGGAATACGATCATTCCTCTTACAGTGGGTTTCTGAGACCAAAATCTCTAATAAAACATATCGACATCCCTGTCTTATTAACAAAATTCTAATGTGGAAATCGTCACTTGTTATCACGATTGTTGAGTATGTCTACACCACTAAAGTTAATATTGATTTTTTGGTAATTTATAACCAGCAGCGCTTTATTAAGGTGAAAATGTTTTTAATTTTTTTTTAAGTATTGAATAGCGGGACATTCATTAAATTTGAGTGTCCGTTTTATAACTCAGACAAGTTATTTAAAAATATTATACAGTTACGTACAGACGTATATTGCAAGAACTGAATAAGTGCACTTTCAAATTGACATCGGAAATAAGACACGTACTATGCTTTATAGTTCTTGGAAATATTTGTGAAAACCATTTAACTTGTACTGTAATTTAAAAAAAAATAAGAAACTCTAACTTTTTATTTTACCTATATGTAAAAATTTCGTGTCACGATGTATTTTCGCGATAAACTACGAAACTACTGAACTAATTGTTATCAAATTTTGTATACACCTGTAATTTGGTCCAATTTGGGAGATAGGGTAGTTTTTATATGAATTTTTGATATTTTTTAAATTCCGCACGGACGGAGTCACGGACGACAGCTAGTTAAAATATAATATCTGGGGTTATACTATGCCTCCGTCAATTCCAGTAAAAAAGCACCAACAATACAAAATACTTTTGACATATAACGCGAGAACTAAATAAATTAATACGTTCGTCATGATGTTACAAAGCCTTGTGTCGCAAAACGTCAGACGTAAACGTCCTGCAACGAATTATCAAAGAACGTTTTGCGCTTTCAAAATGAAACTAAAGTTTTTTTTTTATCTCAGTTAAAATAAGAAAATTAAATCCTATTAACGGAAATTTATCAATTAAACTTATTTGAACTTATGAAGTATGAACCATTAATATATTAACAGTTTAAGTAAACAACATATAAGAGTGATATATTGTTTTAAATTCAGTATGTGTAAGCTTTAATTAATCCATCCGACCATTACTCTAAGATATAAAACACAGGACGTCACTTCGTTCGCGTGTCGCCGATCAATTCGCAGTGACGGATGTCCACGCTTGTCGTTTCTTGTCGGAAATTTCCAGCTGTCATGGAGACCAGAAATAGCTGAAGAAGATGAGATCAGTGGTGTAATATTTTCGTTGGGAGTTCTTTAACCCGGCCGTGGGTGGCTGTTACTCCGGTTCCCGAATCACCGCTGTAACTAGTGACTTGCCGAAAATATAGTCAATAATACAATATTGATAATTAACGATTAAAATGATGTTTGTATTACTTCCGATTAACAACTAATATGTGAAGGTGTCTGTATTTAAAGCCTTTTTCATATGTCATACTACTAAATATATTTACTGGTTCTACATCAATACTCCATTTATTTCGTAGAAATTTGAGTAGTTTTTTTTTATATAACAGAAAGGGGCAAACGAACAGCAGGAACACAGAGGTGTTCATCGCCGCCCATGGACATTAGCAATACCAGAGGAACCGCAGATGCGTTGCCGGCCTAGTTACTAAAATCGTGTGCATTTATAACACATGTAAGGATTTTACTGAATATTTTCCGAGTTAAACGTTCTTATTTAAAAGAGAAATCTTGCAAACATTACAACGTTGTATAAAATTTCACAGAAACAGTAATAAAGCTAAAATCAATTTGGTAATAATAAGTGATAATTACTTTGCGGTATGAAGCCGCGATCACCTTGATTTGAACCTTCTACCATTAATTAGAGGTGATATAAAAGGTGTATTTCCCAAAATGTTCACCTTCCCAAGGTAGTTCGCTGTAACACTGGATGCTGCGTACCTTTTACTATCTACATACAAATATGGTATCAATGTCACTCTGTTTGTGTTTTTTTTATTTTTCACTAATTGAATTCATGAACATAAAGAATTTAGTTAATATTTTTTATTCAAAATAAGATATCCAAAAAAAAAATAATTAAATAGTGCATTAGTTGTTTTTGCATCCAAAAAGAAATACAACACAGAAATATTCCTTGCATTTTGAAAATATCTTTTTTTAGTAATGCCTTGGGACGTGGAGTAAAATAAATTTATCCAAACAACACCACGTGATTATGTTGTATGTCGAATGCTATAAAAGGAATTCGAAAGTGTTACAACACTGAGGTATGGTGCCTACAAACCGATATGTAATCGATAATTTTATATGGACTTCCTTATGCAATTCTTGATTTATTGATAAATTATAAACATTTTATTCAATACTATAGACAAAAATAAATTCTGGATTTTTTTATAAACAATTCCATAGTTTATGTGGTCGCATCACAGAGCTTTCTAATCCGCGATGAGCTAACACAGGGAGTTATTCCCGACATTCGCTTTAGCCGACTTTTCTTCACGACTGCCTCTCACGTCACGTCACCCCTCCCCCTCGTTCCCCAACGCCCTCTACCGGATAAATCTTCCTAGTCTAACGTAATCAACGTTAGAAACAATGACACGACGGTATACTCAAACAAAACATGCAAATATGAACTCTATCATGTTGTGTTAAAGTTAATAATTAAATGTATATTTTGAGCAGAAGTTTTAGTAATTAAAAGCTGATACGGTTAGAGTCATGTGAATCGTTTTTGCTGGCATTCTTTCGAGCTTTTAGAGTTCCGGCGGCTTTTGATTTGTGTGGTTTCAACATTGTGGGTGGATCGTAATTTCGACTGTTTCTAGGTGAGATTTAGACAAGTTGGCTTGTTTTATTATTGTAAGAGTATATTCTGGATAACCTATACTTGTAACTCGGAATAAAATATGTCGTTAATTAAACTCTTGCATCTTAATTTAACTCAAATTAGTTTAGGGAGATCTTAGTGAAAATATTGCAACATTAAAGTTGCACGTTTTCGATCCTATTCGTTTTATTTTTTATTTTTAATTTAATTACAATATCTTACGTTCCGTTCCCCAAAGTTTTTAAATCATAAAACAAACTTTAATCAGAGCAGAGGTATTAACGGACAGCAAGATCGAAAAATCCGCGATCGTGATTGACGATGTTGTAGCACGGGGTCGACGAAATTGTATTCATCCTACTCTTTTGTATGGAAATGGAGAAGGTAAGGGAGATTTTGGCGGGCGCACTTTAATTGCCTGCATAATTTAAGTGCTCTGATTTAAGGTATTGGGACCACACTGCCAATTATTTATGTGTGCCGCGGAACGGTCGCCATGGCAACCGGCTCGCGCCAAACGAATTGAGATTTTTTGCATGAGACTAGTCAAGTGAGGTTTTTAAGAACTTTTGAATGGAAAGGTGGAAAGTTCTTTTATCTTATGATTTCTTTACAGCAGGTTATAGTACTTGCTAGTTATTATAATAAACAATCGATATTTCACATAAACAATTTTCTATACAAAGTTTGATAATTTCGGATTTTAATAAAATTATTCTTTGACGCGAACAAAGACGCGTGCGTTTGCTAGGTATGGACATGTAACAGTTTCTCGCGACTGTACATTCGATACATCGTTATACAATCGACGTACCAAGTGTACCGGCACTCGATCTCACGTCAACCCAGATATGCAGACGGCTAGGGGGGGCTTTCACTGATGCAAAAATGTGGTCACACTCGGCTTGCGCGCGTCTCGTCTCGTCTCCAATTAAAATACGTTATCTGGTACAAGCAGCTGATATTATCCGATCGGCTACAGACTAACAAATAGAGCGTAGTGTTATTCCGCTGTTACTTGCCGTGTTGTTAAACAAACATATATTTTACACAGAGACATTGAAATCATGGACGTGTTACTACCATACTAATCAGGAACTTGTCGTGTCGTGGTATAATGGTAAAAGCTTTAAATGTCAAAGCCATTTTTCAAAATCAATGCTAAATCTCAATAAAATTAGAAATGCAAATGTTTGGAAGCATGGATGTTTGTTTGAAAGTATCTCCAAAACGGCTCAACGAATCTCGCTTAAAGTAGAATATAGTTTGGAAGAACACATAAGCTCTCAGTTTGCTTTTTTAATATTGCGGAGATTGATTCGCGGGCGACAGCTAGTATTGACATAAACTTACTCCGCTGGCGCATCGACCCAAAGTGGGTCTTGGCCTCTGACACAAGAGATCATCTTCTCTTTTGTCGGTTTCGTAACAATTGTTTTTTTCCGTGGGCGAGTTGTCAGCCCGCCGCATAACCCCCATTGCTGGAGGACCACACCCCACTTTGGTCAGCAAGCCCATCGGGCTTAGCCGGGTAGCGTAGCTATGCTGTACCAACCACTCCCCCATCCGCCACTCGGAGGACGTTCCCCATACGCCGTGAGGGCCAGCGCGGGATTGACATAAACGATAAATTAAAAACTAACATTATTTATTACACCTTAATTTTATCGATGAATACGTTACGGTTTAAATAAGGAATTATAATTGTGCATCCAATATGTAATTACTTAATTCAAATTAACTTGTAGCTCATAACTCTATGTATAGAGTAATAAATATTGCAATGCTCGAAAGAGCGCCAGACAAATCTTAATTCCATATTAATTCCGCCACGGACTTGTGGGCAGACGATAGTGCATTGGCGAAAAATTTCAAATTCAAATTGTCTTACATTTTATGTCTTTGACTAGAGAGTAAAGGACTAGGCAAAGAGCTGTAGTACTGAATAAATTATGAAGCACATCTGTGGGGCGTAAGATATAAGTAACAATCACAACGACACTCCAAATGAGCACAACAGCAGGAAAGTTAGGTAAGTTCGTTTTTATTAGACAGAGGAGAAGGCGCGCGATTAACAGATCCTGTCTTTTAAAATTCAAAGCTTTATGCTTTTTGTTGGTATGTGTTATTTATATTGTGATTTTGCATTTTCCGGGTGATCGGGCGATTGGCGATGCGACTACGGGGTCGTTTATCACGCACTGAGTTTGCTGCAGTCACGCGAACTGCAGACGGCGAGCAATTCTTATCACCTTAGGGTTGATGAAACTTTACATTAGATTTTTTATTGATATTTGTACAATTTATACAAATGTTATGAAAAAACGTGTTATACCTTGATAGCTCGATGAAACTTTATAGGGCTTGGAAAATGTAATAAAACGGGTCAATAGTTATGTATTTTTTTTAATATTAATATACATTTATACTCAGACTTTCGATTAATTGAATGAACAGTAACACATATCCATTAAGGTTTTTATTCAAGGTGACAAGATTCCCGCGTCTACCTAGTGTTAGGAAGAAAATACGGAAATGAGCCAGTGTACTCAACACTAGCCTTACTAAAATGTCGACGTTTATGTCACTATTCATTCTGATACTAGACGTTGTAATGAAAGCACGTCATTCGCGCCAAAGGATTGTAATTAATAATGTCCAAAAGTAGCAAGGATTCTTTAATTCCAGTCCATACATTTTGTATTTGGTCGGTTAACATTCCTCTTACAAATATCCCGGCTTGTATTTTAAGTTCTTGCGATATGTTTATTAATATCATACATTTTATAATCAAGCTAGTATTGCATATTCCAGTGCTAAAAACAGTGTTCGTTATGCTTGCCGGCCGTGCTAATATGCTAAGTTAATTGCAAAAACTTAGAACACAACTAAGTTACTAAGTTGGATTAAGTTTATCCAACCAGAAACATAAAGGCTCCGCCGCTCCGCTCCTTCGATATATTTCAAAAATATGTAACACTAGCTACCGCTCTCGATTCCGTCCGCAAGGAATTACAAAAAAGAAACTTAATTATTAGTCTATGTGTTTTTTCAGAATATGTTATAGAACTGAGCCAAATTTCAACGACACCTTCGCCGTTCTACAGATACCTTTTTACAAACATCCAAACATACGCATTTATAATATTAGTAAGATATAGATCTTCTGAAATGGAATGGACATATTGTTCTTTTCAATTATATAGGCGGTCCTAGGTCATGCGCACTGCGCGGTGTCCTTCCCACGCATCCCGCTACACCTAAAATTATATTCTGCAGAGCGATTCGCACGAAATTGAGTGCCGTCAAGATATCTGAAAACTGTTATACCAAAAATAAGCTAATAACTAAAGAATAATTTGGGAAAAGGAGATTTTACAGTTTGCTCTAATCACTTTGCTATCTAAAAACAAATCTTATTTTAAAGTTTTATGCAACTTACGTAAAATTTATTTAATTATTTATAATTATATTTTGTAAATGCCATTTTGAAACTTAATCCGTGGTCTCCCAATCATAAAGTATACACTTAAAAACACTATAAGTTTAACAAACTTATGTAATTGCAAGAAAGCGATACAATTTCTCATAAGTTGCGCCGAAATTTGGTGCTCGTTTATAACAGTGCAAAAGTTGGTGGTAAAAAGTTGCAAAGCAACTGGACTGGTCTCATTAAACTAATATAAACGAAACGCCGCCCGCGAGCCGACAACCTTCCGGGAATCGACGCGACATAGTCTAAATAAATCAGTGCACCAATTCAACTGTTTTAAAAAAAATGATTCGAATTAATATTAATACGAGCACTTTAATACTTTAATTTATTTGTCTTAAATTTATAGGATTTGTATTTTTTTTTTTATAATTATGTTAATAAATATTTTTATATAATAAAATTTTTGAATTTGGAATGTTTCTACTTTTTTAATTTTTGTAAAGACAATTGTCTTGTTTTTATTGTTATTAAAAGTTAATATTTGTCAGATTTGGGTTATAGTAAGAGGTCGAAAATAGATTTTAGTTATAAAAAAATAACTTTATTAGTTTGAAATGCAACTAGCTTCTGCCCGGAATTATAAAAAAGGAAAATGGGTACAAAGAATCCTATGGTCTTTTGGTTGGTCTTGGCCCTTCTTTTCCAATTTTCAGCCAAATCGATATAGCCGTTCTTGAGTTATAGTAAAGAACACAACTTTCTTAAAATATCAATAGATAGATATTTTATATGTAGATTACTATTATAATATATTTGTACTAAAATTTTAGCTACCCTTCGTATGTACGTGTACTTATCAAGTATTCCTTTGACGAAAATTGAATTTAATAAAAGCGTACGTTGGCGGTCACGCACACAGGCGTACAATATAACACACACAGGCACGCGCGCCCCACACGCTTCATACATACTAATTTTTTCATCAGACGCCCGTAGCTTTTTTTCAAGTAAACATAATGCTAGTTTCACACGAAGACAGAACAACAAAACTCTTTTATTATTGAAAAAAAAAGGTATTAAGAGTATGAGTTAAAACAACAGTATTGTACAGTCAGCTACATAAATATTAATACATTTTTAATATGAGGAATTGTACAGGCCTCGGTTTAAAAAAATATATATATGCAAATATCCGTCAACAACATACCTATCGTGTTACATGCGGCCATTTTTTTTAAAACCGACGGCTTTTACAAATTACTAAATGATTATAAATGTATAAATATTTATGCAGCTGACTGTACTTTGGCTTGCTGGTCACTCCCTCGTGTGAAAGTAACATAACTTTTAATGCGGTATTATTTAACCTTTCTAGAGGCTATAATCCACAACGAGCATCCGGTGCATTGCAGTGTGAACACTAAATGCTATGCGGATTTTACGCTTTTTTATTCTTGCACTATCGAAATGATGTGCGTGATCGCCTCAAATATATAACAAAAAATATATAAGATTTGAATTAACTCTTTTACGATTAGATTCCGTAATTTAAAAGTTTTTCCCGTTTGAATTAAAAACAATTGACCATTTTGACAGACAATAAAACTTTTGAATTATTTTTTCCATCTTATTTCTTACTAATGTTATAAATGCGAATGGTTGGATGCACAGATGGATGTTTGTTTGTAGGTATCTCCAAAGTTGCTGAATGGATCTCGCTGAAATTTGGCATAGATGTAGAACATAATCTAGAAAAACACGTAAGCTATTAATTAAGTTTTCTAATTCCACGCGGACGAAGTCGCGGGCGGCAACAAGTACTGGCAATAAAAATGTATTTATTAAAACTTCAGAGTTAATTTAAAAGACGAAGCAACTTAAAGTGCTGAATCACTTTATCAATGTATTTCAAATTGACATTTCCCAGAAAGATTAACAAGAAAACATCCACCGAATTTAAGCCTAATAAAGTGTTAATATAAGATGATTTAAAACAATAATTAATTAGTGTACATTTTTTACTCTGTGGCAATGCAATTTGCAGTATGTACTGCACGCCACAGAGCAGCGTGTCGGGTCCTTTAGGGTCTGCGTTCGGTCCAATACAAATTGACATGTTTACGCCACTAAATCATGACGGACACTGGGAGCAAAGCGCTCAATGCACCGCGGGCAGTTTCCATTTTATGTGGATTATAAAATTTAAATTGACAAGCTCTCTCGCATTCTGTGCGTGTAGGAGATGGAAAAGAACGATCAAGTGGGATTCATTCCATGAAATAATAGAGGTAGTTTGACCATGTTTGATGCTTGATAGAATAAATGTTATATTCTTTTCTAATAAAATTCAATACGGGAAGTTTGGAAATTGTCTATAGAATTGCAATTTTAATGCCATAAGGAATAGTCTATGGTATTTTTTATTATTTGTCATCTTAAATAGTCAAAATTTTAGTTTACCATCTCACTCAAAAAGTGAAATTGTTAGATAAATCTTATGTTCCCCTACAATATAAACGAAGCATCCGCTACAATAGGCATTTGCAATTAGTAACTCCACTGAACTAATCCGCCTAATCTTCTAACTCTTTGTAGGGTTCTAACAATAAAAATTGTACGGAACTCCGTGAGCACGTCTCGCGCTTGGCCACAATTTAACGACCGCCTTCGGTCAACACGATGATCCAATTAATAATGCGGTGAAGCAAAAACAACGTTACGATGTGCGATTTTCGGGGCGAAATCAGCGCAAACAGATCGCTACAGTGAGGTCGATGCACCGAGGAACTGGTCCAAAGTTATCTGCCCAAAAAAGCCCTTCGCGGCAAGGGCTGGCCGACGCAACGGTTAAATTTCTCTCCGATCATTTTGTACAACGGTGCGAATTGTCGAACATCGCAGTTGATCGGTGTATCGATTATTTTTTTGCTTTCACTTCGAGCTTTTTTAATGGCAACAAGTAAAGCTCGTGTTGCTAAGATGATAAATATACGATTAATTTCTGTGAGACAAAATTTGGCTGCGACGTTTCAGACCTGCATGGATCTCGCTGTAATTTGCCACGGATGTAGAACATAGTCTGGAAGAACTCATAGGCTACTAAGTTATCTTTTAATTATGCGCGTACGGAGTCGCGGACGATAGCTAGCTTGTAATATTTGTGGGTTGCAACCGATTGTACGTTTTAATTTTTAATTAACTACAATATTTAATTGCCTATTTCAACCTCATTCCCACACTTTCTCCCCCAAAAAATATTCTTAATATTTTTCTAACGGTTTACTTACGAATTATCTTTTATTCCTTAACATGTTATGTTCTATTGCACTTCCTATAAGCTTCGCTTTCTTCTTGTATTTTAATGAGGATATTACCATAAGTTAGAAGCTTTCGAATATATTAAAACTCGTTTTATACATGGGGTGGATATACAAATGGATCTTCGGAACTCAGGAAGCAATGGATTGGAAACTAAAAAGGAATAATACCTTTTAGAAAGATTTACATGTTGGTTTTACCTTATATTTTGTCTTAATTGTAACATTGCATAGATGTAGAACATAGACTGGAAGAGAGCATATGCTACTAATTAAGTTTTTTTTAATCACACACAGACCAAGTCGCAGGTCACAGCTAGTAAGTGATACATATAACTTTAATATTGTCCCTAATTCAATAGAAACCTGGCAATTTAATATAAGGAAGTATTTATTTAATTAATATTTATTACATATAGAGTAAACCCCTATTGTATTATTGTTCGAATGTACCCGTATTCCGGAAGACTGTCGAGTGACGTAATACTTTGAAAAGAGAAATGATTGAGAGAAGCAATCAGTTTCGGATCATTAGACATTTTTCTTGTATAGATTTCCTTGTGATAATAATATATCATTGTAATATAATATTGCTTTGAATTTTCCTATACCAATATTTGAGTTACAATACTTCCTCGTATAGTAAGTTCTACAAGCTTTTATTAAGTTTCACCTGTACTGATTTTGTTATCAAATCTTCTATAATTTCATCCAGTTACCGGTTATTACTTGAGTTGAAATTTAACGTACATGTGTAAATCACGTGACAATGTAATATGGTACTGATCTGATGATGACGCTGAAAGGAACTTCGTAAGGAAACAACACAACTTTATCGCTGAATAGTCTTGATGAATAGTTTGTGTTTTTTAATTTTTAGTTCTTATAATTTACAATACGTAATTAAAGTTTGTTCTCGAAAAGTTTTTTATTAAATAAATAATATTGAAATATATATTATTAACTTTTGAATAAAATGATTACATAAAAATATCACAGTAATGTTTCCCAGGTTTCATTGTAAGGTCGGCGCAGAGAACCATAAATTAAACTTTAAAAAAATTCGGTATTAAAATTTCACCTGTCTCGGCCATGTCAAGGAGCGGGATAATAACGATATTATACCAGAACTCGGTATCGGTACGGAGAACCGGTCCGTACCGGTCCTCAATGGACGTAAGTCCTGTGGGTGCGCCGTACTTTGGTACAGTACAATGCAAATTTTATAATAGCGCGCAATTTCGCATGCGACGTTAAGCTCAACAAAATATTAGTTGTTACCGAAAGATAAAAATACGTGTAAACGGGTAGCCTTGCTTTCTTTACATGTTTTCTCCACCCACAATGGAATTAAACTACAAACATTGTTCGAGCCTTGATAAAGTTTGAATCTTATAATACAAGAATGCAAAAAGCGACATGCACCGCGCAATTAAGAAATATGCGAGTTGACGACGCATTTTCTTCAATATTCAACCAAATATGGCTGATAATATGCTATAGTCGTTGTTTTTTTCGCAATGAAAATTATTTTCGATCGCGTTGCTCCGTTTTACGTCATTAAACAGTGGACTTTCGGTCCATTTAAGCAATTGAACTCATTACGTGGAATCATTTGCGATTTTTCTTCCGGCTGTCAACCGCCGACGTGTCTTGCTTGTAATTAACGTTAATTAGAACTGTTTTTATTTGTGAAACAAACAAAAGTATACAACTATAGGTCAATTAACTTCAACATATATACATTTTAAACTTAAATATAGTTTAAATGGACCATATTTAATTCTCGTTAACTCTAACCATGGGTTTCTGAGACCAAAGTTCCTGTTAAAAATGTTGCTATCGCTGTTTTGTCAAAGATGAGAGACAGGGATGACGATATATTTTTTACAGAGATTTTAGTGTCACATACCCACGATAGAACGTATATTTTATATCGGAATCCGCTCCAACGATTTTCATAAAATTTAGTATATAGGTGGTTTCGGGGGCGATAAGTCGATCTAGCCAGGAATCATTTTTAGAAAATGTCATTTTATTCGTGTTTTATCGATAATCAACTTAAACATAAACTTAACTTTTTCTATCGGTAAGATAGAAAAATATTATTCATATTTCATCATTTTATCAGTACTTAAATATAATTTTCAAAAAACACAATTAAAAAAAAATACCGAGCTAAGCGGTCATCCAGGTACTTTTACTTTATTTGACATCATTTTAAAACTTAGTATTTATAAATCTAATCTATATGTCATAGTTTTATGTAAGGTCATAGTATCGTATGATACGTTATATAAAGATATATTGATGATACACACGATAGTAATATTGTTATCATAGCAATGATGTTGTAAATATTACTTACGCAATCGATTCACTGCGGCTTTACGTATATACATATATTGTGGTTTAAGATCTTTTTTCCTCCAATAATTTACAAAATTCACTTACGAGAAACAATTTTACAAGAACATGAAATATTACCAGTAGTCAGACGTTACATTTTACTAACAAATTTCTTTAATTTATTTTTAAATGATGACATGGTGTTTATATCACGGATGTTTTTAGGCAGATTATATAACTGTGCTCCCTCAAACGCTATACTTTTCTGACCAAATTTGGTTGTGGGTTTTGATAATTTTAATTTATCTTTGTTTCTTGTTTGATATCTATGAGTCCTCTTTTTAATCATTTTTTGCGAGATTGTCTCATGTGTTAAAATTTTCCTGATGAATATACATGAATTATATGTGTAAAGTTGTTTTAAATTAAATTTCTTAGTTTTTTTTTTACAAATTTCAGAAGTCCGCGAAAGGTAATGGAAAATAAATAGATAAATATTTAAAACTTTAAAAATATAATATAACAAAAATTAAACCACTTTCGCGTTATGTTTACTTTTATGTTAGAAACGTTGCAAGTATTTCAAAGTACGAGCTTTATAAAAGGAAAATTAAATTTTAACGTACAAAAAACATTTTTTTTTCGATATTTAATTTCTTTAATTTACAGACTAAGTAGGCTAGTTATTTCACTAAAATTGGTTTGTTTTAACTTATCTACATAACTTTTAGTTTACCGTCTAGTTCAGTGGTTCCCAAACTTATTTTGTTTACTGCCCACTTTGAGAATAAATATTTTTTATCGCCCTCATATTTTCACATATTTAAAAACTACTATAACTTCAAATTAAATTAATTAATTAATGTGAGCTATATATGTATATTAACGGAGAATTCTAAACGAAACTTTTACTATAACCCGCAACTTGAAACCTGCAGCGCCCACAAGGGGGCGTTATCGTCCACTTTGGGAAAGACTGGTCTAGTTAATCGAATCAATGAGTTATTGTCATGTTAAAAAACTAATTTATTTTGAATGAAAAATATTCATCACAGTTGCGTTTTGTCCTTAATGAAGTGAGACATGAGTTTTTTTTTCTTGCAAGAAAAACTCCGGGTATCGCCTGAGATACGATCCGACCGACAAAAAATGCATGGTTTTTTCTCAATTCCCATGCAACTTGCGTTCTCCTTAAATATAGTATACGAACGTATGCACTTGAGTGTTTAAAAATAAATAATTTTAATGTCAATTTCGTCTCTTGATTTAAGAAACGAGTTTACAAAGATCCCCTGATGCCCTGATGCTAATTTAATCTTTATATATATTCATATCTAGTAAAATAATAGAAAATATTACCTAACCTCAAACATAAGAATGTATGGAAAATCATGGCGTTTATCAAATTCTATACAAAACCTTTAAGTATGTAATGTTAGGAAGAAAATCCGACACTGTGCCGGTGTACTGGCGCAGTACTAGCCTTACTAAAATGTCGACGTTTATGTCCCCTCACTAATTATTCTGACATTTGACTTAAAATCCTTAAAATTTTATATTTACGCAGGTTCTAAAGATCTGGTTCTATTTCAATGAAAGATCCATTTATCAAATTAACTTTATCGACGTTTATTTTATTTTGATAACCATCTATCGTTATTTAATAATCACTAAGGGCGCTGATTAGTGTAGATTTACTAAGGATATCAACACAAGGAAACTACCTAAGTAACTACTACTCTGTGGCAGTTGGCGACTCTAAATATAATTGAATTCATTTCGTCTTACAGTTTTCTTGTTGTCTTTCAAAGGGGGCATTACACCGGGTCCTGCCTCATTTGATCTGGAGCGTTCTCGAGGCATATTTTATTTTTTTAGCAGCCTCAAGTCGTACCAGTTTGGGCAGTCACTCACCGCACCGGTGGGCCAGACAATGTCAATGATATAAAGATTCTAGAAGTCGCAACGAAAACTTTTGAGATCAAAACTAATCCAATTACACCACAGACAAGTTAAAGGGATTTATTGAAAATCGCATATAATTTCACACTGACTTTTGCCACATTACTGTAAGTATAAGACAATATGAAGAAAAAAAAACAAGTAATGGACTTAAAAATAATGAAGTGACCAAGCTAAGTCTTTTGAAACTACCGATTGATAAATCCGACCTCCACGATTAGATGCATTAGCCTTGAATAATTGGTCGGTAACTTATCGAATATTATCAGTCCGGTTATCTGGGTACCTGGAGATACTGACAAATGTGTGCCTTTACGTTTACCTTAATTCTCACGTGAACGGTAACGTATAATAAATTTTTCAAACTAAATTAATTGCTTAAACTCTAAGAAATATCCGAAGCGAACTTTAAATAAAATATAACATTTTTTGCCAGAGTTTCTTTTTACCTTTTAATATACTTATTTCTTTCAGTTTAAGATATTTGCTTATAGCAAAAAGAGCAATTGCTTAATAATGTTAACTGTATTGTGTATCTTTCATCCCTCTTTTTTGCTGTTTACCTTTTTAGTTGTATTTATGGTCTATAATTTATAAATAAATAAAATCGATCAATCACTTCCAGTACGAAAGTACCGTAGTTCGGTGAAATTATACACATTGCAATTTTGGTTTCACGTAATTGCAAAGGACCGGCAACTCAAAAATTTTCGAGCATAAGCAAAAATAATAAGTAAGAATCTGTAATTGGAATATCGCGAGACTTTATCAGATTACTTTTCGAAGTTGAAAAACGGTCACTTAAAGATCAATAAACTTTGTTTGTACATAACTTTTAACCCATAAAAATGCCAAATACCTTAGAAATATTATAGTTACTAGGACTATATTTGAGACATAAGACAACGCTTAATTCAACTTTTCTATTTCGTATTAGGAAGTAGTAGCAACGGGAGCTACAAGCGATGGACTGACAGGAGAAGGCGCAAGACAGGCGACTTTGGCGATCTCTTGTGTCGGAGGCCAACACCCACTTTGGATCGATGCGCCAGCGGAGTAAATATTAGGAAGTAGTAGGAATTAAAAACGTTGTTCCAGTTCCGAGAGTCCGATGATAGGTTGACAAAGTTACCAATATATAACCAAATTAAATACCAAAATGTCTTCACCGAAACTAAATCTTCTTAACATTCTTTCGTTGATTATTATAATATTGCATTGAAATTTACCAAAATGTAGGCTTCGTATTTTCCACTTAAAAGGAAGCGGCTGTCAGTTAACAATCGCTTAATAACACATCGCCAAAACTCAGGCCGAGTTTCCGTGCGCACGCGCAATTTGACGTTACAACACGCTCTATTGACATTTTTGGCAATTTCTGACACGTTTAACCGGGGTTGGATGACTTTACAATATTAATTAGATCCTTGCTACAAAATTGGCATAATCGATGTTAAACTTTGCTGCACAGTTAGTCTTTTTTTTTAAATCTAGCCCTTTATCACTAACCAACCCTAGTTTAGTTAAGTGCCTATTCACTCTACTAGTAGTCATTTAATCTCTTGGTAACCATTGACCTTAAGAAAATTAAGACAGGACTAATAGTAGAATTAAACAAAGACACTAAACGGTTCACTTAGTTGAAGTGTCTCTGACATTAAAGTGTCTCTGAAACATTAGTGTCTTTTGATTCATCTATACAATTACAAATAGTACAGAAATCAATGTCGCAACTTCTTACAAAATCTTACCTCTTACTAATATTATAAATGCGAATGTTTGGATGTATGGATGTTTGTTTAAAGTTATCTCAATAACGGCCGTATGGATCTCGCTGAAATTTGGCATATATATAACAAAGTCTTGAATAACACATAGGCTACTAATAAAGTTTTTATGGGACGGATTCGCGGGCAACAGCTAGTCGGTTAATACTTTAACACTTTTTCATCACTTTATGACATAAATATGCCGGGTGATGACGTTGACTGATCACATTGCGTTATGCGAGAACATAGGTGAATCATTCACGTGATATGACTACCATTTAAGCGCGCACCTTATATAAACCTTAATGTCGAAGTAATAAGAGTTAAAATCGCTATTACTAACTGTATACATACATATGTTTCAGTAGAATTGGACAACCAGTTTACTTTCAACGGTAGAGCCAGCGCTGTCTATAAGAAATTTAGTATGGACGGGTCAACGTTCTGGTTTTGATGTAAGCGATAATTTGCCCAACCCTAAATCAATAGCTATATTCGCTTCATCATAATGTTAGACCACGTGCCGCATGAAGTTACCATATATTTTCAAAGCTTAAACTAGTTAAAAATATTGCGCTGTCTAGAGACTTAAGTTGATATTTAAATAAAGAAGTCTATTTTTGTACTAGGATTTTAGATTTTAGACAGGCATATTATTTAGGAAGATATTTAGCAATTATTTGTAGGTAGATTGAAATAAATTTATTAGAAAAAACACTAAAAAATACTGAAAAAAATACAATTTGTTGTATTAAAATAATTAAAGTTAACTAAAACGTGAATAAAAAGTCAATAGAAACTTACAGTAAGGAATTTTGTTTGTATAAAGTAAATCACTATGCATATTGACAATAACGTGAGACATCAATGGACGAATTGATTAATGGAAACGCACCCTAAGTCTGCTGAAGACGGACGAATTAATCGCTGTTGGAAACATAGAACATATCTAGATGTTACAGGGATATTATCGTGCGTTTCCACTGGTGCAGATATAGGAATCTTCAAGACTTCTTATTAAAAAAAATTACTAGTAGCCTACGTGTTGTTCCAGACTATGTTCTACATCTATACTAAATTTCATCGAGAGCCATACAGCCGTTCTATAGATACCTTCCAACCAACATCTGTCCGTCTTTCAAATTTTCGTATTTATAATATAAGTAAGATTTTTTTCATATCATAAGGAAGCAAACGAGCGAGCGGCCACCTGAAATCGCTGAAATAGCGAAGTGACCGTTGCCCATAGACATACGCAATTACATATGCGTTGCTTACCTTTAATCGACGGAGGAGAGGATGCACAGAAAGATAACATTTCCATGCATCCTCTCATCCGGAAAGTCCACTTCCATTTCTCATCCTTTCCTTATAAGAAAAAGGGTGAGAAGGGAAAGAGGACTAGATTAGGCCTCCGGGACGCACATTCATCAGACGAAACGCGGAATTGCTTCCACTTTACGACTGGCTTCTTTGTGGTGTCATTTATTTATATTAGAAAATTATTAACTTAAAATGAATTGTCATAATGATTACCTGCTATCTATCATACATTTCAATTGTTTATTATAATTATAAATCAGGCTATTTCATAATTTTAATAAATTGCCACCTCATCTGAATCTATTGTTTTTAATCGATTCGCTAATCATGCTTACGAATTATAAAAACGAGGCTATTATAATAATTGCTAAATTGCCTACTGCTTATTTGAAAGTAAGCATATTTATAACAAATAACTGCCTAAAGTTGCATTTCCAATATGCACGATCGTACAGACGCCTGACGGCTACGCTACGCATACTTTAAGCGCCTCAAAGTCGCCGACAAGGATATAGACAGCACAATTCGTCGCGTTTTGTTTGCAGATTTACGATTAGTGGAAATGCATACAAATATACATTGGAGACAATTTTAATTTGCTAAAATCAGCAGTCGCAGTAGTTGCAAGAATGTGCTATTCAAATGTTATTATACTTGCACTCATAAATAATAAATTATTGAACGCGTTTCTAATAGTTTATGAGTTGTGTGTGTAAACATCGAATGATTCAGCAATTGTGATACAAATAATAAACTATCCTCACTATAACAATGACAAAGACGAAGTTTACGAAGTTTTTAAGCGAAACACAAAGCGAATCCGCCATAAATCGTATTATAAACACACCCTTATTGTTGTGCTAATTCGTGTGTAAAACTTCCTATATCAAAGCTTGACTTATACATTAAACTAGCGGTCGCCCGTAACTCCGTTCACAAGGAATTAGTAGTCTGTGTTCTATATGTATGCCAAATTTCATCGAGATCCGTTCAGCCGTTCTGGAGATACCTTCAAACAAACATCTATCAATGTAAACATTCGCGTAAGATTCGACACGACGTAGTGTAAATGATAAAATCTTTTTAAAATCCATTTACTAACCAGCCAGCTTTTAAATATAACTAGTCTTAAATTAGTGTGCACTAATTGCTCGAGATGAACATAGCAACCGTGTCAGAAAAGGTCTAATGTAAATGTGATGCCCACTCACAGACTGACTCACAGCAGTAGTGGGTCAAATGTTAATACGGGAATTCGCGAATGTACTCAAATGAACGCCGACAGCACTTAAAAGGTTAAAACTGAATAACCAAAACCAGGTATGGTCTAACGAAGACTGTAAAGGTTAATTGTATACATTTCGGGTAGCTCTTCATTTGTATTTGAATTAAAATGTGATAATTTGTCTTACTGATTAAGCTAACGATTTGATTTACATTTATACTGTGAAATATAGGACTTACCGTGGGTTTCTGAGACCAAAATTAACCCTTTAAAACATATTGTTATGTCTTTATTGTCCAAAATAATTAGAGGGATGTCAATGTATTTTACGATTAAAATTTAGTCTCAGAAACCCATGGTTAAAATACAAAGTATACCAAAGAAATTTTAATTTCAATGTTTTTTTCAGCAACCACCTTAAAAGTATTATTCTCTTATACGCTAAATATTTGCTTATTTTATCCAATTAATCAGAAATATTTTGTCAAAAGAAATATAGTGTCACTCAGTAGTAGGGCAATGACACGTATTAAAAAATAACTTGGCACTCGTTTAAAGAACATCGGCCCTTTAACGTTAGGCGATATACACACTACAAAACCATAGCAATTATTATTTTTATCTTAATTTTAATATTGTTACAAATCTTAACTTAGTTTTTGCGGGCTTATAGCCAACCGATCAATCGGCCCACCGGTCAATCGGCACAAAGAAAATATTACGTATTGGGCCGATTGATCGGCTCAATGGAAAACATTTTGGTTTTAACTTTCGTTTTTACTACAAGAAGAGAGGACTCGATTTTGGAAAATTGTCAAAACATATGGTTTTTGGAAGAAGAATTTGTTACTCAGAAACAAACATTTAATATTTATTACAGTAATAATTGGGTTGACTTTAGTGTTGATTTCATCAAAACCTACTTGATATAAAGTTAATTTTGATATATAACATTCATTTTCAGTCGTAATAATTTTACTCTTATGTAAAACAGCTTTATTTTTTAAATACCTAATTAAAATAAGACCAACATAAGACTAGACGACGCGTGCAGATCTAAAATAAACATGCCATAAATATTATAACATTTTAATATACGATTTGGAGAAATTATAGACCATGTACATTTTAAAAAAAAACTTGTGATGACTATTGACGTAAGTGTAAGACTGTTTAAATAAAATAAAAAAATAACATGCTATTTCGAGAGATCGTAGACTTTTAACGATAAATAGATGTAATTATGTTGCTTTTCTTGTAGGGAGCCTCGGTGGCTCAGACGTCACTTGCCTTGCAATCTACAGGTCCTGAGTTCGAATCCCGCCAAGTACCAGTGTGTATTGCGATTTCTAATTTACTTATATACATTTATCCGACGTTCTTACGGTGAAGGAAAATATCGTGTTGCAACCTGCATATATCTGAGAAGAAATTCAAAGATATGTGTGAAGTCAACCAACCAGCAATTGGCTAGCGTGGTTGACTATGGCCTAATCCTTAACTAAGGGTAGGCTCCGAGCCCCTCAGTTGAGACGTATAAAAATCAATCAGAAAATCTTAAGCTATGATCAAAGCAATCATAGATACTATACAAATTACTAAAAGGTTTTTGCCTAGTACTAAGTTCTTGTAACATTAAAACGATAAAGTGACATAACAAACTGCCCTCAAACTCGAAGTGTCTTCACGCGGCCGTAAAACCATGCGATTTGTGTGCGAATGGGAACATACCTCAAGTTTCTCTCGTCAAAATTATGAGTAAAACGAACTAACTTTCCTACAAGTAATTTATTTGTTTCCCGATGTCCAATAGTAAATGCTGTGTTCTTTGTAGTTTACAGTGAAACTTTATTGGGAAGAGGAATGTTTAAATACCACTCAATAGGTACTTAGTATTAATAACGTTACTTCAACTTAAAATCAACTTAGAAATATTTAAACTTACTAATATAAATGCGAATGTTTGGATGGATGTTTGTTTGGAGGTATCTCTAGAACTGCTGTATGGCTCTCGCTGATATTTGACATAGATGTTGAACATAGCCTGGAAGAACACATAGGCTTATTAAGTATTTTTTAAATTCAGCGCGGAGTCGAGGGCGACAGCTAGTATGTTCTTTTAAATAACTTTTACGAGTACGACTTACATATTTAAAAGAAAGATGTAAATTTCTATGAAGCGTTAGCCAAGATATTAACGAATTTTCTATAATAATAACAATAAGTAGTTACTTAGTTAAGTTATAAGTAGCCTTATCGAGTATACGACGTTACATCGTGTTACGTAACGTGATGCTGCCATGTTGTAAGCTGATTAGAGGCCAGGTGTCACGCAGACAATCACGACTTAAAGGGTTAGGAAATTATATACAAGGTTTCACTTCGAAATTTATACTCTATAGGAACAAAACCTGTCACAATTCATGTTAATATTGACTGACATACGACTGGTGTTCTATGAACCTACAAAATTATTCTAAGTTTCCTATCAAAATCTGTCGAAAGGATTAAGTATGCATAGGGATAATATACAATACAGACAAATGTATGGACGTATGGATGGAAAGATGGATGTTTGTTTGAAGGTATCTCCAGAACGGCTGCGTGGATCTCGCTGAAATTTGGTATTAAACATAACTTGCAATAACGTAGAGGCCACCAATTCAGTTTTTTCCAATTCCTGTCGACGCTATCGCAGACGACAACTAGTTTATATATAAAGTTTATACGGATCGTAAGTAAAATTCTATACGGTACTTAGCAATATAGAGAACGTAGTATAATTATATTATTTAGTTAGTAACAATTATTTTACATATATTTTAGTTCAAATAAGAAAGCAACGCTTCAACATTACCTATTTTCTTCTACTCGTGTTTGAATAGAAAAATGCGTAACGCACAGCAATATTAAGATCAAAACATGACATTTGCTAAAAGAAAATATTCACGCACCGTTGTTTGGTAATTTCATTGCGCGTGACAATTTGCAGATGTCACATCACGTGCTAAAATATTTCTAAGATATTCAGATATAGAAATATGACTCGTCATCTAGGTTGAAACGTTAATAAGTCGAATTCATTCTCAATGAAAATTCTAAAGGAATTCGTTCTTTCGTCGTTCTTTTGTTTAAAATGCGCGAACTAAAATTTCTAAAAACTCTTTCAACATTTTACTTATAACTTAGAGTCTCGTTTCTTCATAGTTAATCTCTGGGTTACATGTCCTGAATCTATCTGGTCATTAGGGCTGCCACTCGTTTGGATTCGAATAAAGAATTAGGTGGTGTATATTCAGGTTTGCCATCTTGGGTTGGAAACAGATGGTCACTGGTGACATGAGTCAAGTTTTGACGTTTTGCTCAACCCTAATGATCTTATAGGTCCACTATGAGATATAGAAGTCGTATAATTGATGACGTAATGTCGGAGTTATGTAGTACTGCAGAGGATACAGACCCCGTGGTATGCGTTTGTACTAAGACAAGTGCACGTCTGCCAGAGTAACAATGTGAATTGCAAATGAGTATTCATTACTCTGCTCAGTTTTACTTTATTTGCGAACTAACTGAGAGACGAAATAACATCCTGTCTTTGTACTGTTGGCAGAAACAATTTGTATTTAATTTTAGGTAAAATTTTACAATTGGTCATAAATACGATGTGGTTGAAGGTTTATTAACTATAAAACTTATTATTACGAAAATTCTGTGATTTTGCATAATTTAAAAACTACATAAAAAATCATTTCTGAATTGTTATTTTTGTCCTAAAATACGAATTCGTGTTCTCTCAAGGCCGCTAATAAATGCTTTCTTTTGTCTACGTGACTTATAATTTAACAGCGTAGGAATTTTGGACAGAACTGTGAAAATCGAAAGCACAAGGTGAGGTCGATCGATCCGCAAAAGGATAGATCGGGTTTTCCAATCAATCTAAAGATTTACAGATCGCTTAAATTCGTAGCTAAATAAATTAAAACTCTAATATAACTCATAATACAACAATTATAAATTTGGCGAAATAAACTAGTAATCGTTAGAAATAAAACTTATTTTGCCGACCGTACTAGGATAGCGGTGGGAAACATGCGCGGGCGTCACCGCTAATTTAGTGCAAACACGCGGGTTCGCTTGCCTTTTTGTTTCCACTGTGTTTACGTTTCGGTAGCGCATCAATGACATCGAAAAAGGTATAGCGCTCAGTTTTATATGCAGATAAAATTTTTGATGTGCTAAACAATTTTTTACCTCTTAATGTCATTGGAAGGATAAAACGGCATAAAATACGACGCCAAGATTAGAACAACTTTAAACGACCGCTGAGTATGAATGGTTTAAGTGTTTTTCTTTTTGTTATTACTACGTAACATTTATAAGTACGATACAAATAATATTCCGGACAATCTAACGTATTTGTTCGTACTAACCATAACCGCCTCTAGCACTGCCATGAAAAAAACCCAGAACAAAAGCGGACTCAATTTTGATGTGAACCTAGTGTCAATTCGGTTTATTCTAGTGTACGATTTAGCTAGATTTGCAGCACCGAGTCTTACAATGGCAAACTGTGTTCATTCATCACAGGGGGCAAACGAGCAGTGGGAACACTGATGTGTTCAACATCATGGACATCTGCAATACCAAAGGAACTGCAGATGCGTTGCCGGCCGTAGTTTAAATACAACATTACAATGGAAGACTATATAAATAATAAATTTCATTGGCACGTAGTAGGTGAATTGATAACGTTGTCACAAAAGAGCTTAATTTTTGATAAAGAATACTTCCTGATCCGCGACCTCGCTAACATATGTATTTTATCTTCTATCATTTGACGTCTTATCAAATGTAACGTGTCTTACTAATATTATAAATGCGAATGTTTAGATGGATGTTTATTTGAAGGTATCCCCGGAACGGCTGAACTGATCTTGATGAAATTTGGCATACTTATAGAACATAGGCTGGAAGAACACATAAGCTACTCAATAAGTTTTTAATTCCGCGAGGACAGAATCGCGGGCGACAGTTATTTGCCGTATAAACTTTACAGCGACAAGCAATTTTTCTTTTATAAATAAACTAGTGCTTATTTATTTAATCGGCGACATTATGCCGCCTTCTCTTTCAAACCTAGCATGGCTAGAACCATTTTTTATGTAAGTAGACATTATTTTTCTAAATAAATCTTACTCAAACTAAAAAAAACCTAAGTAACAATCAAACAAAATAAAACTGACTGTGATAAAATTACAATATAAGCCTTAAATATCACAGATTTGAGCTACTGAAATAAGCGCTTGGTAGCAACTGATGCTAAGTTTCCTACTATCAACCATGGTCCCCACACTGGCCGCATCACGAGAGGGCAAACGCGGTTTGACCGATTACGACCCCGTACGCAACTTTCTTGTTTCCATAAATGTTATTTCGTTCGTTTGGTGGGGCGTGTATGTTTTTCCCTAATGATCATTGTTACATCGACATCTTCGCCTTCGGGCATCCAGACTAATTCTTCTAGTCTACAAGTTATAACAAAAATGAGACAAATTAAACAGTAGATACATGCATTCTTATTGTTTATAAGATAAATATAAATACATTGTTTTTTTTTATAACATAAGGTGGCAAACGAGCGAGCGGCCAACTGAAATCGCTGAAATAGCGAAGTGACCGTTGCACATAGACATACCCAATTGCATATGCGTTGCCTACCTTTAATCTACGGAGGGGAGGATGCAAAACATTTTCCCTTTCCATTCATCCTCTCATCCGGAAAGTCTACTTCCACTTGCCATCCTTTCCTTATAAGAAAAAGGGTGGGAATGGAAATGGACTAAATTAGGCCTCCGGGACGCACACTCATCAGACGAAACGCGGAATTGCTTGCACTTCACGCCTGTCTTCTGTGTGGTCGTGGTATTTCATCGGGCGAGCCAATTCGTGCGAAGATGTTAAAGCGGACTCTACCACAGTTAAATTTTATTGTAGTCGTGTATCGGATTTTACTAAAATATTGAATAAATTGTAATCAAATGTAGGTTAATAATATAATTTAAATTATAAATTAAACATTACCAATCTGATAGATTACAATTATAGTAGGATTATTTACTACCGGGATAATAAAATATTAATACAATGTATATTCGTGAAAAGCAACCGGCAAAATTTAAAGACACACCCTGTCACGTGACATTCGTCTGTATCATCGGCCTTTTTTATTTAGATTCATATCTTGCATGCATGTGTTATCTATAATAACACGAAATCCACCGAAAGTAATCACAAATTAATACATTTTATACCTTATTGGTAATGTATGAAAGTTCATTTTTGATCGTATTATTGTTATCGAGCTATCTTATCATAATATGATTAACCCAGTTTGTGATGTTTGTGCGTTTGTTTTGAAATGTGTATTTGCTGAGTGAATGCGTCGCGTCGACTTTCTTTGGACAAGTCAGTACACAAGAGCAAATGTTGCGATAACTGATGCATATATGGTGTAATACATTACCGTGGGTTTCTGAAACCAAAATCTCCTGTTTAAAACATATTGTTATCTCTGTTCTGTTAAAGATGATATGTTTTATAGACATAAAATAAAAATAAAACAGTTCTTGAACACCTCGGTGTTCCCGCTTTATAAAAAAAAAAGACATTTTGGTCTCACAAACAAACGGGGAACGTATCAAAATTATTTTAATTGGCTTAAAGAAAACGTCAACGTAACGAAAACGTTTGCCCCCTTCTCCAAAAAAAAAACGAGGAAAAAACGGCAGCTCTTTCTAAGAAGAAAAAATGGTCTATTAGGTGAAATTTTTCGCTTATCTTTTTTTTCTCCCTTAATCTATTGGTGCGTTATTTAGTTAGTTTGTTAATCATCCTTTAAGAATCCCTGATTATGTTTTAAATGTTACTTAACGGAATTAAAAAAATTAAAGAAAATAAAATAAAACACTATCTCGTTTATCACGAACACCTGAAGAGATACAGCAGAAAAATTTGCAAAAATCATTTTATGAACACACCTGTAAGTCGTATTGATTTTAATATATGATAACTTGATAATATAACACTTACTATGAATATATATTTAATAATTAATTCATAAATTATCAACTTTTTTTACAACCATAAAGAAGTGAGAAACAAATCTATCAAAATGACTTTAGCATACCAGTGTCACACTTTTTTAACCGACTTCAAAAAGGAGGAGGTTCTCAATTCGTCTGTATGTTTTTTTTATTTTTAATACTTCATATCTACACTCCTGGTTGTCCAATTATTTTTATTCGAAAAGTGTTCCATGTCATTTGCCCTAATTTTTTTGAAAAATTTATAAGTAACCAGTACTTTTTCAACGAATCTATCCTATATGGTACTTATAGGTGTTCTAATTACTAAGCTACGTTATTAGAAAGAAACTAACTATAATTTCATTGTTACCTTAACTTTAGTGTGAATTTTTGATGCAAAGTCCTATAATGTGAAAATTATCCGTATTTTTAATGTTCCGTACCTTATAGGAAAAAAATGGAACTCTTATAGGATCACTTTGGCGTCAGTCCGTCTGTCAAGACCCTTTTTTTTGTGACTGAGTAGTCACTGTTTGCCTTGAAGAGGCATTTACAGCTTCACCGGGCTTGAGGTGTCCGAGCGCAGATGGCGCTTAGCCTGAACCTCGTTTAAGAGTAACAAGACTCGAGGGCTCCCTCAGGAGCCTCGGGCTGTTACTTCGTTACTGTTACCGGATCGGAAGGTATCCGCAGTAGAATAGGAATGGACCACTATGAACGGAAAGACGTACACATTCCAAAGTAAAAGAATTTCATATAGTACCGTCCAAGGCGCATATTAGTACGTCGCAACTTCCTGTAGTTACGCAGCCGCTATCAATGATAAGCAATCACACACGTGGGCGTTATCAGAGCCCGATGGCTGGCGCCTAGCGGCTGATAAAGCTGCCAACGTCGCGGCTAATCCTTCCACGAAATGGTTCAATAGGTCTCTAGGTAAAATCTTTATATAGCTCACTGATAGTAATTTTAAATTATATTACAGTAAAACTCAAACTAAAGGTTAATATGCAGAAGAAAAATCATCAAGTCTAAATAACCAACGATAAAGCAGAAAGACAAAGTTTCGTCAAACAAAAAACAGTTTTTTCTTCAAGACAATATTAACGTATTGCTGATGTCCATGGGCATCGTTGAACACCTCGGTGTTCCCGCTGCTCGTTTGCCCCCTTCTGTTATAATAAAAATAAATTAACGTAACATAAAAATCGGAACATTGGATTAACAACACAATTACGACAAACAAAAAACATTTTATAAAGATAGACAAACGTATGTAACATTGGAAAATTACACGAAATAAATACATACGTCGCAAAAGAAACATCGTTGCGTAAGTTAACAATGTAGGTTTTACATATTTATTTCAATAAATGCTTAGCCAGCGATGGCGCTTGACAACTGTTGGAATAATTACGAAACTATGAACAACGGTAATTGATCTAGAATATCCGCAATGGGCAGTTTAATAAACAATTATATTCATTTACGTAAATCAAAAATGCTTACAACATGTAAGCACATGTCAACGGATTTTTTGTGCTGCGTTATTCAAAAGTTCATGGCTTCTTAGATAATGGGTCGCATTTAATACATAATATTTATATTTTGCTAGATGTTGCCCGCGGCTCCGAATACATGGAATTCAAAAAAATTATAATCCTATGTGTTCTTTTAGAATAAGTTCTACATCTATGCCAAACAGCGAGATCCATGCAGCCATTCTGGAGATACCTTTTAACAAACATCCATCCATCCATCGATCAACTCGCATTTACAGTATTAGTAAAATTAAAAGCACAATAAATTGGAAAATTGTCTACCAAATTTCTTTATATTTTGACTATTTCAATCTATTAAATAAGCATTATTAGATATTTAACAAATGATTTGTATAATTCACAATGAAAATTTTATTAAGACAAAAAAAGTTAAACATTAAAAAAATATTTAATGTTGAAAAACTTTAGGGTCATCGTACGTTTCTTAAGTTATAATTAAATTAATTTCACATTCATTACGAATAATATAACGGTTAAAAAGTAACATTCACATATATTTTTTCTCATAATTAAAATATATAAATAAATGGAAACAAAGACGATATTAAATACTGTGGTTTGAACTTAAAACATCACAATAATTTAATTTATTTGCTAATTTAAAAATTAAAAATAATAAAAACCAACTGATTTCAAATCGCGACCTGGGTGTCCGTTAAAAAGATTTTCCAAAAACATTTTTTAAATTCTAATCATTCTTTATCTCTTACTTTCTCAAAGTGAACGAGCGGGATGACACTAATTCAATTTTCTAGGTACAAGAGTTAACAACCCCTGACATAAAGTATTCAAGAAGGTTTTGCTAATTGTAACACAGCATTATTGTTTGAACTTTGTAATGTTATATAACCTGACAACTATTTATATTTTGAATAATGAAAATAAACTTATTTCTTGTAACTTCCATGCCTCCATATTTAAGATAGGGTTAAAATGTGTTCTTCTAGAATACATATGTATACTAAATTTCATCGAGATCCGTTCAGCCGTTCTGGAGATACCTTCAAACAAACATCCATCGATCCACCAAGGATGTTTGTTTGGAGGTTTCTCTAGAACGGTTCAACAGATCACGATGAAATTTGACATGGTTGTAGAACAGAGTCTGAAACAACACATAGGCTACTTATTATGTTTAATTTCGGTTAGTTATAAACGGAGTTATATAAAAAGAGTTTATATACAATTTCTTTAACCTTTTCCTTTATCTACCCCTTTCAATTTACTGGAATAAATAGATATTGCAGTTCCAATGTTTACTATGAGGAAATTAAATACGAAGAAATCGTTCAATACTTTATTCCTTTATGACACTATTAAACACTCCAATATATGGAATCAAAACACAATCCAAATAAAGGTGATACAACACTGTTACTGTAGTCACCACTAAAGCGTAAAAACAAAATTTTCCTTATGAGTTCAGTGTTTGTCTATTGTTGAGAAACGAAGGTTTATGGAATAAGATATAAAAAAATCTTACTAATATTATAAATGCGAATGTTTGGATGGATATATGTTTGTTAGAAGGTATCTCTGGAACGGTTCAACGTATCATGTTGAAATTTGGTACAGATGTAAAACATAGTCTGCGTGCATAGGCTACTTAATAAGTTTTTTAATTACGCGCATACGGAGTCGCGGGCGACTGTTAGATAATTTATAAAATGCATTTTGATAATATTTTTTGTTTAACCGCACCAGTATTAAGTAAATTATGACATTATTCGCTGCACGAATAAGGTCAACGTCGAATAAATGTAATTCATACAACGCTCTAATTTGTTAACACCTTAACATCGTTTACGACTTATTTCATAGTATTATCAAGTTATCAATATGCAGTGATAAGAATATATTTGCACTATCGCATCGACAAACGTCAGACAGTTTGCACCACATTTTGTTATCCATGTACTTTGATCAAAAATAAAATGCTAAATATTTGCACGCCTCAGGACTAAAGTAACATGACTTATATATCCAAAGTATTACAAAATATGTTTTTCGTTAAATCTTCGAACTTGGGACAATTAAATTGGCATGAAGTGTACCAATCTTAATAAATAGACTAGCTGTCGCCCGCGACTTCATCCGCGTGGGATTAAAAAAAAGCTTCCTAAAGGGTTTTCCCGGCAATTATTCGATCTTTTCTCACCTTTCAAACCTTCCCTAGACCTATACGAACATTTCAAGATATAGATAAGATAAATCCGTTCAGCCGTTCTCGAGTTTTGACGTTACTAACGAACAGAAATTGATTTTTATATATATAGATAGGCAATTAATATGACAGTTTATACAACGTTAAATGACAATTAATTCTATCTATATTATCAGTTCGAAAACCACACCTACAAAACGCTACTGACAGAAATCAAATTGGCACAAATACTTCATCTTGTAGCTAGTCCATGTATAGAGGTCCAGTACGCATTGGATTAATTTAAACTTGATTATGATAACATCCGTCGGGAGCTCCTGATTTGTAACGGTAATTGATACTTAATTACATAACGCCAACTAAAAACATGTTTTTTTTAGAAGAAAACTGACAACGTACTTTTTGTTGACTTGACGTACGTATCTTTTTGTTGACTTCGAAGAAAAGAATTTAAATAAAAAGCAAAAATAACTTCACTAGTAATATAATTTAACGTCAGAATATTAGGTTATCCCGGGCTTTCTGTTGTGGCGGCCATTTTGAAAAATGATAGACAATGAATGAATGATATTGAATGAATGAATGAATAATTAAAAAAGAAGACGTAGTCATAAAAGTTAGACAACAAATTCAATGAAAACCCATCTTACTTTTACAGAAATAATAATTTAAAATACTCCAATAAAATTCGTAACCATTTTGTCATAAGGACAAATTCGGCTTTATCACTTAAATTTAATCCTTCGATCTGAACTGTGGCTGTTTAAAGGAAAAATACTGCACCATTAAATTTGTTAACAAGAAAAAAATTAAAACGACATTCTTTAGAAACATCACGACAAACAAATTTTTAAGATTTAGCGAAGTCGCATGACATCAGACTTGCCCATCAGAGACTGAACCAAATAAGGAGTCATTTTACATTAAATTTTAAAGCAACCGTGGGTAAGAAAATAAAAAAATAACCGTTTGACACAAAGCGGACACCCTGTATGCATACATAAGCCGATTCACAAGACCGTAAACTTTTCATTTCATTTTATTAAAGTATTTAAAATTTTAACATAACATTATATTAAATTCATGAGATTAAAATATCGATGAACTTAATTTTTTGATGGTACATTTATATTTAACACTAGCCGTGAGTTTCTGAGACCAAAAATCCCCGTTCAAAACATATTATCGCTGTTATTTGCCGACATTTTCCTTGTATTACCTTCAGAGATCATAATCTGTATATAAAACATATCGTTATCCCTGTCATTATCATTAACAAACTAGGAATAATATGTTTTAAACAGGGAATTTGGTTTCAGAAACCCCCAGTAAGTCTGATATCATTGAGAAACGAAATGATGAGTAATACAATAGTTATTATGATGAACGATGTATTATGCGATATTTTTAATTCATGAATCAAAACGCATCCAGAATGCTGCAAGGCGTCGGCAGAACAAGACAAAGTGTATGAAAAAACCCGACGGTTTCCGGACACTAAACAATCATTTTTGCAAACCATACGTGAGTTGAATCGTTTCGCTCATTCCAAAGATCATTGTCCTCGTTGTAAGAAGGTCAAGAAAATTTGTACCTATTTTAACAAGATAATAGAGGCTTATTGGAAAAGTGCATGGTGGGATACAGCGCAGAAATATACTTGAAAATCATATATCAATAACACTTTTCTACTGTCAAGCTCAGTCTCAAAAGGTTCCTTGCAATTTTTTCTCTTCTCTTATATGTAATACAAGCCCGAGACTCCGTGCTAGCGGTCTTAAAAAAAATAGTTCTTATTCTTCTAGTGCCTCTTCAGTCTTTAAGGTTATGGTATGTTCTATAGGTACGCTAAATATCATCGAGATCCGTTGAACCGTTTTGGAGATACTTTCAAACAAACATCCATCCATTTATATTAGTAAGATTTATTTGAAAAAAGTATACAGTAATGGCTGTACGTTTTTTTTTAATTGTTATGTCGTTATAAATGAATGTAACTGCAAAGAAATTTCCGTACCGTTGTCCAATATAAGAGTTAACAAAGATCATGCCTTAACTTTTTTTTTCTATGGTAGTAATGACGCAAAGTTCTGTCTTCATTGACAATAGCCTGATCGAATATTCATCGACAGGGATTTGCGGATTTCCTTCGCGAACGTGTCCAGCACACGTGAACGAAATGATTCTGTTAAAAACTTTAACATTGTAAACTAAACGTACAGAACAATCCCATACCAATAAAATTCGATTATCGAATACTCCTACTAATATAATTCGATTTCCGAATTCCCTTACTAATGTAACTCGAATTTAAATTATGAATCTAGAATGAAGACCATCCTTTAATCGAAAAACATTATGATTGCTATTACATATCTCACGGTTACAAATAAGATTTCCACTGTCGAAATTCTTGTACAAAAACATATTGTCGTCTCTGTTTTGTTTATAGAGTATGAGTGAGATGTCAATATATTTTTGTACGAATATTTAGACAGTGGAACTGTCAATATAAAGTTACTAAGGTCAATAAATAATTAAATAACCTTTTCATCTGGTATACAAGATTGTAAAGCGGACCTCTGGGAGAACTTGTGTTAACAAGAACGGGAGGAAATTCTCAAAACTGTTTGTTATTATGTTTATAAAGTTAGTTATAACTTTTGTTTTGTTGATAAAGAATTTAAATATTGACTAAAGTTAAAGATACGCAGAAACACAAAATCTTTATCTATTTATTAAGTTCTTTTAAGGTTTATAATTTTTTTTATAAATGCGTTAGTAGCAAGCAAGATTGAAGTACTGCAAAACGTAAATCCGCAATTCCATATAACAGGAAAACCTATTTTTTATAGTTAAAAAGGACAAACGATCGAACCTTTTAAAATACTAAATATTTTGACATTTTTTCTAAACACAAAGTAAGTAACAATGTTGGCACAGTATGTACTCCTCCATACTTTTAGACATTATAAGATAGAATCCTTTGGCGCGAATGGTGCGCTTTCGTTACTAAGTTAAGTGTCAGAATGATTAGTGAGGGGACATAAACGTTGACACTTTAGTAAGGCTAGTGTTGCCCCAGTATACCGGCACAGTGTCGGATTTTCTTCCTAACAATACATCTCTATCAGACGTCATACCTGAATACACTTCCTTCAAACACGTCCTCTTCCACACAATCCATCCAAAAGTTATCAATAAGCATTTGTTTTTTTTATATCATAAGGTGGCAAACGAGCGAGCGGCCATCTGAAATCGCTGAAATAGCGAAGTGACCGTTGCCCATAGACATACGCAATTGCATATGCGTTGCCTACCTTTAATCGACAGAAGAGATCCACGGAAAGAAAATATTTTCCCTTTTCATGCATCCTCTCATCCGGAAAGTTCACTTCCACTTCCCATCCTTTGATTATAATAATAAGGGAGGGAAGGGAAAGAGGACTAAATAAGGCCTCCGGGACGCACACTCATCAGACGAAACGCGGAATTGCTTCCATTTCACGCCTGTCTTCTGTGTGGTCGCGGTATTTCACCGGGCGAACCGGACAGATTCGTGCGAAGATGTTAAAGCGGGCTCTACCACTGTTTGCACAATTTTTTGTTACGTAGAGTTTTGGAACTAAATATACGACCTTCAAGAGAAATCTTTAGAAAGTTTCACATATTATGGATATTTAAACAATAGTTTTTACATAATTTACATTACAAATACTCTGTCGACCTATATGTGTAGAGGTTTAGAATTCAAAATTAATGTATTCGTTGTTTACAAAAAATTGATTGACAACAAAGTTACGGTAATAACTAAAGTTAGGCAGAGTAGTAGACAAAGCAGTACGTAATTGTCAAAACAGTATTGTTCTACTCAAACAGCAGTACCAACTACTCTGCCTCAAAATCCTACCCTCGTGTTCAACTGGCTTTAGCTCAAAGGTCATATTTACTAAGGAAATATTACTCGTAACAAAGTTTAACATAAAATTTGTTGAACATTGTAAATTAGATGAAAGTGAAGTGCTTGTAAATTACAGTATTCAAAAGATCTTTCAGTTCCTTACTTTATTTTTAAAGCATAATTTGAGATATCGTTTTCAGTTTGCAATTTATAAAAGACTAGCTGTCGCTCGCCTCCGTCCACGGTATTAAGAAAAACCTTTTTAGTAACCTATGTGTTCTTCCAAACATCTATCCATCTATCCATCTAACCTGACGCATTTATAATATTAGTAAGATACCAAAGAATAGTATAAATGGATAGAGAAGTTTTACACATGCGAGTATAAGATGCAACCAAAGCAAACTTCTTAAGGATAATCATATTGTTGGTTTTTAATGGTTTCTTAACTCCCTTAATCTTTATGTATGAACAGCCATGTAAGGATTGGGGAAATACAAACAAAAAGTTTACATACAGTTTACTTTACCATTCCAGTAAGTTGCAAATTAAGAAAATATCCAAGATGAAACCTTTGTTTATAAATACTTGTTCAAAGTTTATTTTACTAATTATGTATAGTTCTTTCAACGAAAATTTAAGCTTAACAGATTTCTCAAAATTTTGTTAAGGATTTTTTTTAATTTGACCCTACTGTATCAACAATAATATGCTAAAAGCTATCCATAAGTAGAGGATCGAAGAAAGGTTCAGGTCGACCGCCAGGTTCTATCCACATCACCTGGATGGCTGGCATTCCACAACGGTGCGATTCTCGCGCAACTTCTTGCCTCGCACAGCCGCGTTGTGGAACGGTCTGTCCTCGGCGGTATTTCCAAACCAATACGACTTAGGGTCCTTCAAGAAGCGAGACTATCACCACCTCAAAGGCCGGCAACGCATCTGCGGTTCCTCTGGTATTGCTGATGTCCATGGACGTCGTTGAACACCTCGGTGTTCCCGCTGCTCGTTTGCCCCATTCTGTTATAAAAAAAAAGTATGGATAGATTGTCCCAAAGAGAATATACGTACGGACCAACCTTCGTATGGAAAAGGATAGGATGTAATTTTTGTCCAAATTACATAAGGTAATGTTTTCATATGACATAATATCATAAACTCACATTGTGAAAACAATAGGTCTGTGTGTCATTATATAACTAAGGCGCCGAGACTGACTTCGTACAAATTTGCACAGCTTTCGTACATTGTACTTACAATAATTAATATTACTTATTCTCGAATGCGTCAGCGCCGACCTTATCGAATGACAGAAAAGATGGACGAATGATACTATGGCCGTGAGCTGTTCCGATTTTTCACGGACGTTGGGGATTGACTCGAGGCACCTGGGGAGTGCAATATACCAAGTCTCGCAGATCATACCTGGACTTGAAAATGAAGATAATGGATAGGATTGGTCACTGACCTTATCGAGTTCATTTAAACTCGTATTTGTTTTGTAACGTAGAAAAGTGAATGAGTATATACTAAGCTATGGAACGCTTTATACTTGTAACCCAAAATGGTGGAAAGTACGAGTTGAATAACCAGTTGGTTAAATTTATGGTGTAACAAACTATGGGTCGTGAGTTGATATTCTGCTATTTTTATAAATGATTAGCGATCATAGTAAGCAAGCTTCGAGTTTATTTGGAATTTTTACAAGAAGTTTTAATAAGTTGTCAAAAATCTGCTATCATTTAAACTAATTTCTATGTACTTATACATGCCTCTTGTTTAGTCACATTCATCTATATAATAATAATAAAAAAAAATATATGAGTTACGATTTACATAGAAATGGCTCCGATCTAAATAATGGTAAGTATTAATTTTGGGAAAAGTAAAACAGCTCTAATTTGAATTCCCTGAACGTGTATCCTACGCGAACTGCGTTAAGTAATCGTAAGCGAGCATAAATCACGGTATTCCGTACTTAGCTGGTGGAACAATGCTGTTGGTTCCCATGGTGGCATCTCCCACGGCCCCACGGCTTGGGAACATAAATGGTGACACACTAGTATTGGCCTTTAGGTTAAGGTCGAATGGTTCGATAATACAGCTATTATATTTCCTTTTTCAGGTAAATTTTTGTAGCCGATGTTGAGAAGTATCAATAGATTAACATTGTTTCTATGAAAATAGAAAAATATGCCATTGATCCTTGTGTATCGTTTTTTAATTAACAAAAAATCCTGACATAATCTTATCTGAAGGTACAATAAATCTGATTATTCAACAGCAAATTAAAACTTCCACAGTTTTTCATGTCTAATTTATGGAAAATCATATATCATGACTCCTTTTTTGCTGTGCGCAAGGTCGGTACTGCCCCAACTCTTGCATATATGGGTTCCTGTTAACCTCTAATTTAACTGCCTTAATAACCAATTTTTTACACTCCTTTTTTCTTTTGTCTTCCTCCATCCTGCATCCATTCTAAACATTACTTCTCTTTACAATAATATCAGTTTTGTGAGTCTTTTCATTTTGTCTTACTAATATTGTAAATTCGATCGTCTAGATGGATGAATGGATGTTTGTTTAAAGTTATCTCCAGAACGGCTTAATGGATCACGATGAAATTTAGCATACATATAGAGCATAGTTTGGAAGAACTACTAGGGTACTAATTATGTTTTTTTTTTAATTCCGCGCGGACGGAGTCACGGACAACTGCTAGTAATAATATATTTCATACACAAGCATCATCATTGCGTAGTCTGACATTTGAGATCGCGGCCTTCCTGAGGTCGCTTTGATATCATTGAGGTTGACCGTGTTGACGCACCTCGTTTACGCGGTACTTTAGGGCCTCGCTAGACGTGACTGACAGTTTAACAGCTTATTCCGCTATTTGGTAAATGTTTAAGGAATTTGGAAACTATTCAGCGTATCAGTTGCGAAGTCGATGTTGTTACTATGTCGAAAAGATTTGAGAAAAGAAATCGAGTCTTGGTACGCTATAACTCAATACGATGTTTTGAAAATACGTGTTACAAGAAAAAATATTTTATGAATGTATTAAAAAAGAAAATAAAGTCAAAGTTAACATTGTTAAAGTTGAGGAATTTTTGAAAACAAACCAATTAATATGTCTCGTAAATTCATTGTTGAAGAAGTTCGTAGAAAAGAATTAGCAGACGAAATTGCAGGCAACAACTAGTTGATTCATTTTGTAATATACAATCGCTTACAATTCAGACCACGCTAACATTAAAAGTATTAAATAAACTTGCTTCATACTTTATCATTTCATTTGGTTTAATTTGCATCACCTTAATAAAAGTTCAATAGACCAATAAAAAACCGAAACTAACTTCCTCTACACATTTGGAATCGAACCCATTGTCCTAGTGCTAAAGATAGTGACCTAACAGTTGATGTATGATGTAATTACTAGGTATAGTATGCCTCTTGATAATATAGGTACTAAAGTGAACATTGTTTGAACCTAGGGTTGACAATTTACAACTCAATTTATTCATCTCGGGAATATTTTAAAATAGGAAACAAAACAAAATTAACTTTAAGCTTATACTTAAGTATAAGCTTAAAGTTAAATATTAAAGTAACAGTGGGTTAACATTTCCATAAAAATGTTACTAACTATCAATTTCATACGTAGTAATATTATGATAAAATTACATGAAAATGTTTTAAATAGTTGGTTACCAAAATTATTTAGCTTTGTTTTTATGATTTGATTTGACCAAAATTAAAAAATTTCAATTCATCAATCAATGCTTACTAGTATTTTGTTGTTTAATCGGTATGTGACAACCCTAGCTGGCAGGAAGGGGCATTTAAAAATGGCGTCAGCGTTCGTCTGGGCGGCGTCTGCGATGCACGTATTCCGTCCGCATCCCACCTTTCCGTCCGATGTCAACAAACTCGGACAGGAATGCATGAGACTGTGCACTGCGCCTGCGCATGCGCATGCGCCACCACATCTACATACACGACGAACCTTCCGGTCAACAAGCAACTATGTCTTTTTAAATTGTAATCGACAATTTTGTGCCAGATTGAAAAACAGTACAATACAATGTATGTAGTAGTTCATAATCCAACAATTAAAAAGATTTATATACTGCAATCGATATGGATGACCACTATAAACGTCTCCTTGCCTGTAAAGCATTGTATGTTGGAGCGCAGTAGTGCCTTTTTTCGTACCGACAGATATAATCTGGTCTAACGAAAATCCCTTTTTGCTTATAAAAATGGATAGACTAAGAACACCTAGTAAAATAATAAGAATTCCGCAAGGTATCATTTTAGGTCCTTGAAATCAAAGGCAATGTTATTATTATTTAGAAATTCTAAATCTTACTTATATTGCAAATGCGAATGTTGAACATAGTCTGAAAGAACACATAGGCTATTAATAAGGCTAAAAATAAGGTAATCTTGTCGTCTGGATAGTTTTTAATATAATAAGAGTCTAGTAAGCAATTTTATGTGGTCAAAAGATATGAAACGTCACCCGATACCAGCTTTTTCTCTTTATTGTTCGCTGTGACGCCGTGGCAGACAAATCTGCAAAACTTCGTGTCTCACATAAATCAGGAGGGGAGATGGCAAATTATGATTTACGTTTTGGCGAGCAATTTATTATTTTTTGTCAAAGAGATATAATAAGCTACCCGTATGTCTTGCGCTATTTTTATTTTACCTATACTCTAATACAAAAGTTAAATATATGGAAACTAACAAGGTAACTTAAAATAATCTAGAGCCAAGTCTAATTCGCCAAACTAAATACTAACCAGACCTTTGCAATAAACTGATGAATGAAGTTACGTACGTGCTATTGCGTCATTCGTTAATTATGGTCAGTATTTCGAGGTTAGTTTCAAATGAGGTTTGTTGGTTTTAAAAAAAAAGCTTGTAGTGATATTACACAATATGTTTAATAGACATTGGTGTACTGGCACATGTTGGGCACGTTGGTAACTCGACATTCACGTGGCATTCACACCTGAGCAAATGCATTGACAATAAGTAAATTCATTAAAGCCTTTATTATATTGATCCGCTATTGAGCAATTTATAGGTTATAACATTGGGACATATACCATGAGGTAGGTATTGTAGAAGGCCGTATACGTCAGGAACCGAATTTTTAGGTCATTATCCAGCACAAGCTTTCGGAAAAAATATTGACTATACGTGAAAAAAAAGAAGTGCTTTATTAAAAAGTGACTAAATATCAAAATGCATCAAAACAATACCGGTTTTAAAGAAATTACGTAATTTATTGTAATATTCTATTAAGCTTAAATAATCTTTTACTAAATACAGAATAAATTACTAGATAATTATATACACGCAGTATGTAACGAACAAACAGATTGATGCGTACAGTCATGACTTTCCGCTGCCGAAACACATTTATAAAAACGTATTGTCCCTTTCCTTCTCTTTGAATAAACGGAGACAGCAATATATATTTTACAGACGATGTGTAGTGAAAACTCACAGTAATAAGAAAGGAAGTCGTAAAAGCAAATGAGGCGAAATTAAAACCTGCCTAAACACACCGAATTTGATTCGTTCATTCATTAAAATTAAAAAATACAAGTATATAATTTTATATGTATATCTTTAGTCGTAATCTTAATTAAGCTCCCGTTACGGTGTATTAATACATTTAATAATAACTTATACGATTACGAGCTGTTTCTTGGATCGTTGGGTTTTAAATGTTGGCGCCGGTTTAAGGTACCTACACACTATCATTATAACAAAGTTTTACTAGCTGTCGCCCTCAACTCCGTCTGCGCGGGATAAAAAATTGAAAGTAACCTCTCATTTTGCGATTGTCAGAACTATTGAATGTCCACTTAAAACACCATAAAAATCGGTCAAGCCGTTTCTGAGGATTATGGTAACTAATAGGTATGACACGAGGTTTTTATATGGTAGGAGTTTCCCCACACATGTGTCTTGTTGCAAATAACAAAACAATTTTTCTTTAATTGGAACACCGCGTTGGGCCCTGACTGTACGTTCAAAGTTGATGTAAATGATTTTTTACTAATTTTAAGTGCTCAAAGTCGTCTATATTTTCGTATATTGCCTTTTTTATTTAAACAAAATGTTATTGAGTAATTTTTTATAGTTGCTTATTTATTACGCCTAGTGTGTATTTGCCCTAAGGCGAGTGCAGTGAGCGCACGCGATACAGTAATATAGGAACGTCTAGGAGCGCCCTTTGGAACAAGTTCGTTATTCTCAATTTATTTTCACTATTGTATGTTACTTGTATTCACAATTCGCATCGGCCACTGAACTACGTCATTTTTTGTTGACCCTTAAACTAAGTTAAGGAAGGAATGTAATAACTTTAATTACTGCCCTTTAAGCTTATACCTTAAGAGGGGTATACAGTGAACAAAGTTTTAATGCATTATTTACTTAAATACTAGCTGTGGTCCGCGAATTCGTCCGTGACTAGCTCTTCCAGACAATGTTATACATCTGCGACAAATTTCATCAAGATCCGTTGAGCCTTTCTGGAGATACCTTCTAACAAACATCCATCCAAACATTCGCATTTATAATATTAGTAAAATTAGTAAGATGATGCAATTACTGTAAATGCGCTTTTTAGACACTAATAAGATAAAAAGGGTCTTGACAGACGGACGGACGGACAACAAAGTGATCCTATAAGGGTTCCGTTTTTTCGTATGAAGTAGGGAACCTTAATAATCATAGATAATTCTAACGTAAAATCAGAATACATAATCAACATAACATTTGACTTAAATATTATTAAATAAAAACATTCATAGGTAAAGAAAATTTACGTAAAAAATTATTTTCACTATTAAACGCGCCTGAATGTTTGCATTTTGTAACAATGTTATCACGCACTATTTTACTTTTGTTTTAAATAAATCAAACATTTAATAAACAATCATTGACCTATACCCAAATATACACTGCGTTTGTCTATCCTGGTTACTGTATGTAATAAAAACACAGTTCCACTAGCGCGATTACCGTAAGCGACTGCTATTTCTACAAGTAAATGATCCATTGGAGACCTCGACTGCTATAGAAATAGCGTACTAAAGATGCGCGGTGAGAAACATTAGTGGAATAGAGGCTTAACTCGCGAGTTACTGGTTTTATTTAACTACTGTCGTAAACGTGGTTCCTGTTATCATTTCGCGGTGGCGCCCCGAATGCTCGCTATTACGAAACAATTGCCGTCGCGTCCCATTTTCGTCTACTAGGAAACATTTCAGCAGCAGTTGCACAATTCTTGACAGACAAAACAATGGTAGACGTCTAAATTTAGGCGGGAAACGGTGAAAAAATGCAGCGTAGCTTCACTTCGTTATCCATTAACGAGTTTGTTGACTTTGTGTTTGGTTTATTATTAATGTCGGATAGTGTGAAGCGGCAATGTATGCGTTGAACGATGAGTAGCGTAGTTTTGTAGGCGGGCGAGGAGACATTTTGGCCTAGTTGGCAAAGCGTTCACTCCTACGCTGATGGCGGAAATCGTTTAGATTTCTTGTTCACCGCCAAGCCGTGTTCACAACAATCTGTGTTACCAGAAATAATACCGTTTGACAGTGTCTGATGACGCCCAAAGACAATGCTTTGATGTATTTGCAGTAATTTCTTAAACGTTTTAAATTTTTTACTCTTTCGATACTATTTTTGTGTCGACCAATTTAATTTACTTCTGTTTATTAATTGCCATGATTGTTTCACTTTTAAGTAACGTTGTAAAGGATCTAATTTAAAAGCCAATAAAAGAATATTTTGGACTATAAAATAAAAGTGTCTGAAGTGTTTCGCTACTATTACAAATACGAAAATTTGGATGGATTTTTGTCATTACGAATCTTCAATACGCCTTAACTGAACATGATGAAATTTGGCACAACAACAACAATTTTTATAATTATTAAATTTCTAGAACGGCTAAACAGATCTCGATTAAATTGCCCATAGGTATAGAACATAGTCTGAAAGTACACATAGGCTACACTAATTAAGTTGGTTTTTTATATATCTACGCGGACGGAGTCGCGGGCGACAGCTAGTCTCTATATATAAAAGAAAGTCGTGTTATTTACACTATTTATAACTCAAGAACGGCTTTACCGATATGGCTGAAAATTGGTGAGAAGGTAGCTTAGAGCCAGGAGACGGACATAGGATACTATTTATTCATTTTCTTTTCGAATTTATGCCTTAAAGAGCTGCCTTTTATTTTACTTACTAATATTATAAATGCAAATATTTAGATGGATGTGATGTGGATGGATGGGTGTTTGAAGATATTAATAATAAATAAACTTAATAATAATATATTATGTAAGCATTTAATGAATTTGACCCAGTTAGGACACGGATCGCAACAACGCAACTGCGTCAACAAAATACCTTTTTTAACAGAGCCTGTTGCGTTGTACATCAAATATAAAATGTATAAAGCCATATTTATGTGAAATACATAGTATAGATTATTTAAAAGATAGAGAGTTAAAAATATTAATAATTCCTTAGCTAAATATACTACAGGGCGAAATTATAAGAAAACATAATTAGTAACCTACGTGTTCTTCCAGACTACGTTCTATATGTATGCCAAATTTCAACATGATCTGTTCAATCGGTCTAGAGATACCTTCAATTAAATATCCATCTATCCAAACATTCGCATTTATAATATTAGTAAGATTAAAAAGCTTTGTCAGCGGTTTCTTGATAGGTTTTTTGCATACTGTGTCACATTTCGAATTTAATATGATAAATCTATAGTAAAGAATATGTGCAGTTGTCCCTTTACTGAATTATCCCGAAAAAATTAAGTTAGACACTGTTTAGTTAAGCACGTGTAGTTTAGCACCTGTTTTCAACCCTCTGAACACCGTAGAAGGATTTAATTGACGTCAAAGTGGTTATATGTACCCTATGTACCCTTTCATCATCATCAGCTAACTAAAAGTCCCCACCGAGGGGCTCGGAGCCCACCCTAAGTTATGGGTGATTAGGCCATAGTCAACCTCGCTGGCCCAGTGCGGGTTGGTTGACTTCACACATATCTTTGCATTTGCATTACATTGCAAGTCAAGTGCTTGACCCCTGAGACACCGACGATGTACTCTTTATCAAGAACTAATTTCGCAAACCTACGCATAATAATATTTTCATTGACCAAGATTTGTCAAAAATCCGTTTCGGATGTTATAGTCACGGTATCAAATAGGTTGACTTATGTTTAAGCTAAAATATATTTGAAACATTGTCTAATTTTTATAGCAAGACATTCATCTGACATTTCTTTGTATAATTTCGAAACGAAATTAAGGAATGCTTTGTTGTATGTCGCTACTGTTAAAATAAACTTGTCGCGCCCTACGCAACCCGGAGTGTACACAACTGGACATTTCCAGTCCATCTTTGTTACAATATTTGCTCTTTATGGTTGTGGAAAATAACCATAGATGTAACAGGTTGATTAATAAATTCTATGATATCAAAGAATCTTGCAATACTTTAGAACACAAGTGTTTTGTAACAAACTTAAGCTTAAATTCCTTAATTGAAGGAATATTGGTAGTGAAATTTCGAGGCCGTTTGATTATATTTCGTTACATGACAGAGAAGGAAGATATACAAATTAAAAAGCTAGAAAGAGATGCCGAAATTAAAATCTTTAAGACCTTTAAACACAGTTCCTTTCTTTAGTTTTGAGAATGATATTGGAAGATAATATTTATTTTCCTATAAGTTGTTTTAGATATCATTAGTCAGAATGGCGCGCTTTTATAACAAAGTCAAGTGTCAGAATGCTTAGTGAGGGGATATAAATATCGACATTTTAGTGAGGCTAGTGTTGTGCCAGTACACCGGCAAAGAGTTGGATTTTATTCCTAACAGTTGTTAGTGATTAAATTCCTATGTGAATTAGTAGCTAATCTAAGATATGACCTAAGTTAAATTCAACGAAAATCAGTCACTTAATTAGTTTATCTTATTTAACCTTGTTACCTATAAATTATGAGTGTTGTATAGTTATCGAGATATCGATAAGTTATCTGTAATGTTTTAGATATGGCCAAAGAATCGGGTCGACTTATCATAATTCTTTTTTCGTCTTTCGTATTGCGATTAGCGAAAGCCCTTGTTACAACGCGATAACTAATGATATATTATCGTACGATTCACTATTAAAATATAATCTGCTGTTACTTCGATCGAAGACTTTGTAATACATTTATAGAAATGATAGGAAATTCTAATTTTATATCTGTTTAATACTTTTATATTTTTTCCCTAATTAGTACGAAGAAGAGATATGAAAAAGCGAGACCAAGCGAAGAGCCCAGTATAGAACGTGTTAGGAAGATAAGTCAAGTAGTAATGTTAGGAAGAAAATCCAACACTGTGCCGCTGTACTGGCACAACACTAGCTTTACTAAAATGTCCCCTCACTAATTAAGAATAAGAATAAATTTATTTCACAAAAACACGTTAGAATAATATACAGTGAAGTATCTTGCAGACCTCGAACTAGGTTGAGCCTGTATCTCGGGGCCTAGGAGTGCACTAGCCATAAACAAAATAACAGTACGTACATATCATGTAAAACTAAGCGTGATATTATGAGATACAATTTGGAAAATAAGAAAATACATGAAGACATTAAACTAAGTAATTTTGAACTACTAATAATATCAAAGGATAGCATGTGTGTGTATGATTATGCGTGTGAGTATGTGAGAAAGTGTGTGTGTGTGTGTGTGTTTTAAGTTAGGTGCGCAGGTGAATTGTTATTGGCTGGCGCAAAGAAGGGCCTCCGTGTCAAGGAATTATCTGACAACTTGACTTTGTAATGAAAGCGCGCCATTCGCTCCAAAGGATTCTACTTAAAAAAAAACATATGATAAAAATAATTTATAACCATTTCTTTTATAATTAATATAACCATTTATATTAAACAGTTAAACATACATTTAAAATTATTACTTAAGTTTGATGAAACGCAGAGTAATTCCTAAAGAACATACCTCATATAATACGAGTACAATATAGGTATATTTTAATGCAATAAAAATTATTTTACAATATTATATAAAATGATCGATTGCAGAATATCGGAAGAAAACACAACAGAAACCTAAAAGACTTACTTAATTTACTTATCATCAAAACCTACCTATTTCAAACAATTATAAGACAGCGTTAAATAAAAATAAAAGTCGTTAAAACATCAAATATTTTTTATTGCTCCGAACACTATAGTAACGATAACTTGAAGTTATTAAGTAATGTTTACAGTAGCCGGAAATGGAGGGAGCGGTCGACACCTACAAACGGACACTTGAAAGATACAACTGTCACAAGCAAATCGTCAATTCCGCTTATTTGTAAATCAACCAAAAATTGTATATCGACAAATTTTAAATCGGACAAAATCTTACTAATATTATAAATGGGTAGATATTTGTTATAAGGTTAGTACGGATCTACGGATTTTGATAAAGTATAAATGTAAGACATAGTCTGGAAGAATATGTAGGCTATAAATGTTTATTTTAATACCGCGCGGGAGTCATAGGCAACACTTAGTTAATTTACAAAGACATGTAATATTTTGTAAATAAAAAATGTGTGCTCAAATCCTTTTGTGATTGACATCTCGTTGGTTACACCGATCGCAAAGAAATAAATTGCATAAATTAATTTGGCCGGCCTTTTCAATTGCCTAGGCAATTATAAACTCACAGTATTTACAATCTATCAGTAACATAACAAATGAGATAACAAGTTCATTCATACCGCAATTCAAATAACAGGAAAAAAATATCAGCCGCTTCTTCCACTAGGATTTCTAATAATCGTAGGCTTCCATTGATGATATTGTCAATATTCCAGTATAAAATCTTATTATTGTTATAAATGTGAATGTTTGGATGTATGTATAGACGGATGGATGTTTGTTGGAAGGTACAACAGAACGGCTCACCGGATCTTGATGAAATTTGGCATGTTGAACATAGTCGGTAATAACACATAGACTCCAAATTAAGGTTTTTTTAAATTACGCACGTACCAAGTGACAGTCAACAACTAGTTAGTAAGTTTTAAATATGAGTTTTTTTTAACAAATTCATACATTATCTTACTACTCGCATCTTACTAGAGTAGATAAGCTATCTGGATGACAATGTAAGATATAGATAGGATTTACAGATAAAAAACGTTGATAAAATATACAATATACACAATATGACATGTAATCCAGAATAACAACATTTAAATTAACTCATCGTTGGTTTCTAGGATCAAAATCCTCTTTGAAACATATTGTTATCTCTATTTCGTCATAGATAATCACAGGTTTCAGAAACCTACTGTTAATCATACAAGGTAGGTATTAATCTCTCGCTGGATACGGAGGGATCCAGCGCCTGAGGCTGAAGGTAGGCCCTCCCCCATAATGGGAGCTGCTTCGGCAACTGACGCAGGCGAGGTCGCTGACGATAGCGCAAGCGTGCCCGTGGCCTCGCCAAGATGTGTAGGAGGAACATAGGGGTTTAGTGGGTATGCTTCCCATCCGGAAGAGAATCCCACATAACTACCGCGTCCCCCCCTGGGCGCGGAGTATGCATAAAGCATTCTCCTCTGGAAAAAAAGGTATTAATCTCTAATAGTTAAGTTCATAAACCATCCCTTAGTAGCAGTTTTGATTAAAACTATCAACTTGAATGATTTATCCTATCAAGTATTGAATTTACTATGCATTTACAAGAAATATAATTAATTAAATTAAAAAAAAACACTGGCAATATTTTATTAAAAAAAAATAATTACAAAACCAATAACGTCATTTGTAAGTTTTATTTTATCTTTTGTTTATTCCAATTTCAAAATCTAATAAAAATTCGATGTCACTTCCAACATAAATACCGGTTTCTTACTTCCTGTAACATCAAAATCAGGTTTGACTCCCTTGCTATGCAAAACATTGCTACATGTCACATTCAAGATGTCAACGGTCAAACGCTTCGAGAGCAGATTTATTTTTATTTATATAAGTTAAGAAATATTTTTTCATACGTCAAAGTTATGACGTTAGAGGCTTAACTCGAGATATGTTAGTCACTTGAGAATTCAATCAGATTGAGTGTCCCTTACGTATGGGCCATGAAATTAAGCAAAGTCAAGCAACAGATGAAATTTCTTTCCTAGGTAAGACAGCTTTAATATACAGCCGTAATAATACATACACACTTGTAAACAGAACGCTGAGTTTGCTTCAACAAGTTTGCTTTGTAGTTAGTTCGCAACTCAACAACAACTACTGAGTATTGTGCTTGAAAACATATTTTTTTACACAAAATATACCGATGATATAAGTTTGTTAAATTGCTCTCCGGAACTACCAACTACTGGAGAGGCCAATTGAGGAACCTTGGACCGCAAAGATGTTAGGAAAGGCTTATACTGACACATGGAAAATTTTAAGTAAAACTTGGTTTCACCTTTCTTCCGTTTTATAACTGTGAGGTCTACTTGAACAGATTTCGTGGCCATACAGTCAGATTGTGTAAAGAATTATTTGTTCAGTACAAACTCACGTACGGACGAGTCACGGAATGTTTTCATTTCGTGTTTGGTTACGTTTTTATATTTATAACCCTTATAAAATCAAATAATTTTACATTAATTCTATCCGATGACCAGCTAATAAACAACTTAGGGCAGACAGACTACTTCAAGCGGACGGCGTTAAGCAGTTAAAGTTTTCATATACAACCCGCATTTTGCAGTCGTCCCTAAAATTGCCATTTGCCGCACCGCACGCCCAAAATTTCTATTGTACATGGTTCGGAAACAATGGTATAGTAGTTTTCACATATCTTGTCGGCTCCTAACTTCGCGCGCTACGCAGAATACAATTTTAAGTGTACCGAGGAGTCATGCGGGGGTAGGGCACAACGTAGGACGCCAGTGACATTGAGTCGCCGCGATATTTGGAAAGACATATACATGTTCTTACCTTTCGGTGATTTTCTCGTCATTACTTGCAGCAACCAGAGGTATTTCGTCCTAAATAGTTAGCGTTTCTGGCAGCAACTGGCACAATGTTCTCGCAACGCGGCTAGAGAGCGTGGCGGTAGAAATCAGACATAATCGAACACAAATCTAACTGTCCTCGATATCCTCCATAGATCTTATGATTATTGAATCAGCGATCGAATGAATGATTGAATGAATAAACTTTTTTGTCGTCTGTCAACTTTTAATTTTATAAATGTTGCCATATACCAAAAATCAAACATCAATGCGAACAACTCTCGTCTATTGTTTCACATAATTGTGAGTTTTAACTTTTGGTAGTTTTTAAAACATCGCAACATATCTATATCAGTAAAAATTCTTTGACAAGGTGCATTTTAATCCCAATGATAAAAAATTTCAAGTGACAAAAAATTCGGTATCGATCGATTAAATGTGTGCAAAATGATTAATCGATTATTATACATCAATGTCGAGTATATCTATAAATAGTAGCTTTTTAAAATTATTCATCGGTTATTTTTATATCTACCTTAAAAAATTACAAGAACTTATTTTCGGTATAACAAGAACGAAAGCGTTTCATTAAATTTTCGCCATTTCGATACACGTTTACTTCTTTTTTAGATTTCTTTGAGGTTTGAGGTTCTCTGGAATAGCAACTTTAGTTAGTTTCTACTACGTAATAAGTAAAGAATTCTAAACTAAACCACTTTTAACTGGAAGTAATTTCATTTACACAGAGTATGTAACATTCCGAATGATGCGTGATTCACAGTATGTTCCTTGACCCTGATTATATGACGAGCGAGCCCCAGTTTGCGCGCGTGATCGTTAAATATACGACCACTCAATGTTTTCCTACATTTCAATAGTTTTTTTTTCTTTAATACAAACATACCTACTAACCTGGTAATGGAGCAGGATTTATCTTACAAATTACATGCAGAATAAAACAAAAACTCATTTATTCAACGCTTTTTGTATGTAATTTACCTAAAATATTAGCCGCTTTTTATTCAGCTTTATCGTTATATGGAGAATCAAAAGTAATAAAGTCATTTGCAGACATAAAACTGTGTTCGACAGATATACATAAGAAATATGAAGGGAATCTTAACGCTTTACCGAAACACATTTTTTTATTATTTTGAATATACACAATACTATGTTTTTGTTACAAATATTTGTGTTTTAGAAATGTGTGGACTAATATTATATTTTAAACTTTTATAAAAAGTAATTACTATAAATAAATATAAAAATCTAATCATACTTTTTAACTCCGGATTAGGTACCTTTAGGCACATACCTACGTATCATTAATTTAATAAAAACTGACAAATTACTGTGTTATTATAAGAAAATTATAATAAATTGAGAGCATACGAAGAAAAAGTCGTCCATTAATCAAGATCCCGCCAATTCTAACCTACGACAGATTAATAAAAATTTGGCGCCAACGGAACGTGACATAACATGCTGCGTCCAGAAATTGTCGATAAGTGCGGAAACGTCCAAGGTCATGATAACAGGCATATTGCGTGGGATCAAGGTCGAACGAATTTTAACCCAAATGACTCACACACATGTGGCATCCGAACTAAGCTACACTTGATATTTGACGTTTTTATTTGAAAGCATCATTAATTCTTATTTTGTAGAATAAATAACTAATATTAATATGGTGAATGTAAATAAACTACAAATAAAAGTTTTCATGGAATAAGAAATCTTTTAAAAACTAACTTCAATAAACCTTGCTTATTTAGTTCAATAATTATTACGGCAATAAAAGTATTTAAAAAGCCTAAATCGTACAAAAGAATTGTAGTCTTAAAAACTTTTTGGAAAGACAAAAAAATACAGTTAACTCGTCCTAACGTATTATGAATCTCATGTAGTCAGAAATTGAAAACTCTTTTTAATCTGTCTTTTGTCAAATACCAGGTAGACAGATTACAAAAGTCGACTTCATTGAACATTCAATATTGCACTGAACACGTACAATCACGTTGTAAATGCTTAAGTTTTATTACTCAATTGTTTTTATTACACAAATAATTTAAAAAAAATTAAACTACTACTTGCTAATGCTTATTTGCAAAACTTGTATCCTAACCTAACCTAATAATTAATCTCTTCTATTTAAATTAAAAATTTCAAATACAACATATGAGTTAAAAGTTAATTATATACCATGCAAAAATTTGTTCTACTGACCTTCGAAATAATCCATTTTAAAACTAGGATAGAGATTGCAAGGTGATATAGAGGACGACGTTACACGTTAGTCTATGCCCTTCATGGCTTGAGTATATTAAAGCCTTTTTAAAAATTAAATTTAAAAATATCAAAACTGTTTTGATCGTGACTGTACCGAAATTCAAATCGCAGGTGTAGTCATTCGTCTCAGGGTATCTCTGGCGATATTTGTAATTCGAATTGCATTTTTTATGGCATATATTATGCGTGGGAAATATTACAAGCTGGTTCAGTCAATGGTCAATTTACTGAATAAATTTTTTGTATTCATAAAAAAAATCTTTGTTAAAATAATTCAAAAAAATCAATCAACAACATTTTGGATATTTAAGAATATAAATATGTCTAGTATTAATTTATTAAGAAAAACCTAAAAGAAAGATAAAATGAAAACATTTATTGCAACACATTGAAAAAAAAACATAGACTAAAAATAGATTAAAATGTGGCAAAGAGTAGGCAGCGGACGAAATACAGGAACGAACTAAACCCTCCTTACAATGTTTTTAAGCTGGCTTCATGTCACAAGACATAGAATTAATTCAACAACAGTTTACATTTATAAAATACGAATCCTTTTCACGAAGGCTCACGGTATACCCTTTACCTAGATTAATTACTCCTATAATTTAATGTATATATTATAGATAATAGCTATCGCGGTATATTATTCTTTCCAAGTCATTGATTTTTTAACGGACATTCACTAATAATTTATAGTAGTCGTAAAATCTAACGTTTTACGACATTCAGCCCTAATGAAATTTGAATTTACGATAGCAGGTAGCACCGGTACCTTTGTATTTCTATAAATATTATCCTATTATGTCAACCTGTGGCCAAAACACATGAAAATTTTGACATCTTAATCGTTAATTATGAATGACGTATTGCGTTTTGAAATTCGTCACCCATGACATATAACGTCAAAAAAATTGAATGAAAAAATTAAAAGTGTGGATTATGACGGTTTCACCCCTACTTTTTTTTAAATATGTGTATCAATGCAACACCTTTAAATTAAATAAGCTTAAGTTCAAAATCCCTCTGATAAATCTCGCATCTGCCAAAATATACGTTTTGTTGACATCCAGTTCGGAAACGGCTTCTATTTCCGGCGTCTATTTTTTATCTATAGTAGATGGGATAGAATGAATAAAATTATCCGAAGGGTGCTTATTGTGAAAGGGTTTGTATGTCGTTAGGGTGAGCGTGATCTAATTTTTCTAGGGTTTTGTTACATGGACGGGGGTTGAAAAATCGAATATGACATTACGCCTACCACAATTTTAGTTTTATTAAAAGAACACGCTTATATGTTTCTCTTAATTTAATTCCAAAAACCATGATATCTTTCATCATACTACGCCATAATAATACATAGATAAATAAAAACTAACCAACTATTAGTTAACTGTTTATTTTACATAATTGAATAGCATTATATTTATTATTTAAATAAGATTCCAATAAAGTATATTTCCGCGAAATGTTAATTCATAAATAAAACCTTTAAGTAGACGGCCTTCTTTGAAACGATGACAATTGTTTTACTATTTTAAAAAAAACTAAAAAGTTGGGCGGAAAGATCAGTGAAGAGTTTGTTAATGGTTGGGACAGGTAGTCATTTTTTGTGTTCATAATTTGTCGGTGTCTGTTAACTCAGTGTGTATTGATTACGGTAAATCCTACCTTTTATTTTGTGAGCAATCAGTATAATAAATTATGTCAATTTTAAAATTATTTATTATCAAATAGATATGCACAATTAATTAGATACACAAAGATAAGTAAAAAAGTTAAATTATTTTTTAATATTTTTCTTCGAGATTAATGTGGTATAAGTAATTTTAATCATTACATTATATTCGTTAATAGTTCAATAAAACATTTTAATATTTTTTCATCACAAGAACAACGCGTAAAACATAATGTCGGTTAAAAATTAAAATCGTACGCTGCGTAGGTATTGTTTGCTTACAAGTACGTTTAGCGACATCTGTTGAAGAGAATGCGCAACTAAAGTTTGTTACTATGCGGGAGAATCTAATCACGAACATTATAAAGCTTGACTATATTAATAAATATTTATTGTGATTGTTACTAAATAATAAATAAGAGGTTTTGATAATGAATGCAATAATTAACCTTAAAATAATTATATATTTAATGAAATTACTAAGAGTAAATTATGATTATGTATTCGATCAGCCATGTTTGATTAGAAAATATCAATAAATAATCTCATATAACGTTCGGAATTAAAATCAACCGCCATACGGCGTCCCTTTCAGAGGAGGGAGAGGGAAAGACTTTTATTAGTCGCAAGTAGGGTTACCCCTAACATACCTACATTTTATAGGGATACGGATTGATTATAGTCATCTAAAATAATTTTGTGACAATTTTTATATCTTTCTCGGGACATGGTGATAGTCGGTAATATGACTAGTTACTAATCCTATTAAACAGGTATTTTGTCGCATATTAATGCAATTATGTCAGTAGGAAGACATCTATCTGTATTCAAATTTGAGGTTATTATGATAAAAATATATAATTAAGGATAAGGTCTAAACTCAAAAGTATCTATGGTTGTCCGTAATTTATGTTTGACATAAGGGAGCCCTACACTTAGGTTTGCAAAGTCGATGCTGATTTTTTTTATTTCGCTGGGAATGCAGCGTGGAATGCGGGTCGACGAACTTTATGGGGGGAAAGTAATGCTCGATCCTATGATGTATTACTGTGCATAGATAACAAACAATAAAGTTGCCATTCGAATGTGTTATGAATTAATTGAAATAAATCATCATGTTGTTTGATTAATTACTTCGATTTTTTTTGTATCCTTACTATAAAAGCGGGAAATGAAGTTTGCGTATGTATCGGGCTATAAAGATTATTAATTTTGTTTATTGAAATATAACGGTCATATTTTTCCAATGTCTAATACATTATTTCTTTATATGTAAGCATTTAAGTAGGTTTCTACTCTATTCCGTACGTAAAGTTGCATTTTATAGTGCAGAACTAACCGTACAATGCAAAGCTAAGTACATTTTACGACTATGAGCCCTAATTGTTTGCAATGCAAGCGCTCAATAAATAATACGCGCCAATTCATCAGAATCGCTCAGGTATTTCTGCTTCGCGCCATAAGCCTCGATCTTAGGAATGTCGACTGACTAGCTCCGATAGCGGCAGCTGTGAAAAACAATACAACAAACGTTCTAGCCAGAGAAAGACCGGCGGCCGAGTGAGGAGAGGACACGACAGCTAGCGCTAGCGGAGAGCCGGCCGGCGACCAGCGCTCGCCTCGATTTTCCTCCCACAGCGTCAGAAACCGCACCTTACTCACACAGCCGACCATTACACACACATACAAACGCAACGTAACGTCGATGCGCTGATTTCCTTCCCCGAGCACTTGTGAGGCGCGAGTCGCAACATATTTTATGACATTATTCGGTATTTATGCGCTTCTACAACATAAAAACTATGTGACCGCATGTAGAATTGATATGTGAACATATGTGTTATACAAAATCGACAGGACGAAGCGTATTTTCAGAGGATTTCGTGAATGGCAACGAATTAGCCGGGCCGGCAGAGGTGCGGGGCGCCGCGAGCGGCTTCGGCGCGGAGGGGGCGCCGCGTCAAAGCCCGGAGCGCGAGAGCGGCCGCTGCCGCTACTCGCTCGCCACCTCGCGCTTCGCCAACTAGTCGTGTCCACGGCGCCACCCGAATAGCACGCGCGGCTGTCCTTAGAACCGGCCGGCACCCGAATAATGTTTCAGTGTCTGACAAACTCAATAGGAGGTCTCGGAAGAAGTACCGTATTTAATTTACACTGTATAACCAACCGCATATTCTCAGTGAGTGTTACGCAGTGTGTACGGAAAAAACTTTGTCGAAGATTCTGAAGAATTCTGTGTGAAATTGTGTAACTCGCCGGCCCCAGTCGGATCGCGTTTTGCACAAACTTTTCGGTGAGCTATTTTATTCCTATTGCTAAAGTGTCATTCATCAACATTGTTCAGCAATTTAATATTGTTTAAAAAAGCATCAACAGGTGCGGGTAGTTATTTTATAGGTTTATAGCGTATTAGTTGTCGGCGGGGCGTTGCCGACTATGAAATGAACTTCGGCTTGTTAGCGTTTCTGCGAAAACCAGGCGCCCAAATTCCTTACATTGCCGTAACTATTGCCGCGGGTAAAACAGAATTTCATTATAATTTTAACTCTCTTTTAAATTATGCCTATTTCATTTAATGCATTGCACAATAATAATTTTTTGTTAGGAAACTTAACCATTAAAAGTAATAAAATAAGAATCTCGTGCAGTATATAAAATAATTACGACGTTATGTTAAAAATAATAAATTTAATTAAATTATAGTAATTTTATAAATGAAAATAATTTTCGACATACAAAACAATTTCGGTTATTTAAAACTTATTTTTCAATATTTGTTACGATTTATAATTATTGAAGTTGTAATTTAATTTCATAATATTTCACATTTCACAATATTATATTGAATGTCAATGTTGCATGAAGTGCAGAAACATGAATTGCATAATATAAAGCAAAATTCATCCTAAGTAGTATATTATGTAATTTTTAAAAATAAAAAATGTCAATTAAAAAATATAAGAAAAGATATTAAAATTTTTAATATCTGTGAACTTTTATGTCGGTACAAAAATTTTTATCGCACATTTTAGTCATTATTTGGATAAAATCAATATTAATAGCGAAAAAAAAATATTTCCATGAATTGTTATATTTTGCTTATTTGTCAATTTTAGAAAACTAATTTAAACAAATAATAAGTCTCATAAAATGTTGCAAAATTGACACAAACCGAATGTTATATATTTTTATAATAATAAAAATACTTCATAACAAAATTTTACTACTATTAAATACAAGAGTGTATGGAAAAATTTCTTCTATTTTGTGTGTGGAATTCAATTGAAGTGTAAAAAGGCGCGCAGAGTCGCTGTATTGGTAAACACTATGTTTTCGCGCCATTCTGCGCTTGTAAACAAATGCTCTTTTTACAAGTCGTAGCCGTCTACCTGGCATTGACGATTGTTCGTGGAATCACTACCGTCGACATCCAGGTAGATTGTAAAAAATATGCGGGGATGGTACTCCAAGGATAATAGCTAATTTTTGTAAGAATTGGAATAAGCCTCAAGGCCAAAGTACCCTTTAAAACAGTTCGTTCTCGTATCCCGCCTTCAGTCTTGTTTTGGACACCGAGGTGGACACTTCCCGCTCCCCGACTTGGTGCTCTAACGGGATTTGTTTGTAAATACAAGGGGGTCAACACCCCTTGTGTTACGAATATCTGTTTTGGTTTTTAACATTTTCTAAAGTTTTTAAGTTTGATAGTTAACAGTGAATTTAATTTATTTCAATCATAAAATAAATAAATAAGGTACTTTAATTGTGAACGATGTGCAATAATTAGGTAATGCAATTAAATATGTAGTGTGTGTAGCTTTAATTTTCAGTTTTAATATTTTAAACAATCCTATTATTCGATATCAGTATGATTTGTCGGACTCCTAACCATTTGCGTTACCAATACATAAATTATTTTAATAATTCTAAAACAAGTATTTCTTTTTGTTGCAGACGGTGTGCGTAGGACCCATCGCGCGCATCGTCCTTGTGATAAGGGGCTCTGTGATATCAAAAACTTCGTCGTAGCTTTAAAACTAGTTAGTATTTTAGTTTATATAAAGAAAGAAGAAGAAAAAAAATAAAAATGTCGCCACCGATCCTCGACCCCAACATACTGCAGTTTGACATCTGGGAGACATTGGATGAGGTGACGATGGAGATGGCTTCAACGTCCGAGTTCTGGACGCAAGTAGACTACGAGGAGGACCAGCTGGACTTTGTACCGCCGTCTAACCCGGACAGCCTGGACGACAGCGACCCGGACTGGCGGATACCGGACAGTCCGGAGGACCACAAAGATAACATCGTGCACCACGATTGTATGTGGGCGGGATCTTGCGTGGATTCGGCGGTGCACCCGTCCAACACATTTGTGCCAACGGACTTGATATCTGCGACGCCGGGCCAGAGCCTGTTGCGGCGGGACATCTCACCACCTCGACCTGAAACTCCGCCTTCACTGGACGGTGACGAACAGCAATACCCGTTCGAGCATGTGGTGGACGTAGCGAGTGCCGCACGCCGGCTGGTACGCGACTCCGCCGCCGTGGCCGCCGACCACTCCTACACCATAGCAAGACAACGCATTGACTACCTCGGAGTGCAGACGCCGTCTGACTCTTGTGAATCAGGTATGTTTTATATTCTTCAGAATAATATAGTCTAAATCTTTCGTGACCTAGATCTTAAGTTAGGTATCGCAGTGGTAGGTATAAGTTACTTTTGATGATTTTTATAAAAAAAAATCTCGTTATTTCAACGTACCCAAATAATCGATGCATACCTTCGTCAATACTTGACATATTTTCTATTGTACGATATCGTATAATAAATTTTTCAAAGCGAGATTTTCGATAAGTACACCGATTTATTTCTGATTCTCCCTTTTCTTCAACGATAAGTGTAGTGTTAATGAGTAAATCTAATAGTGAAATGTTATGATATATAATTGAGTAAGACGGCGGCGGTACAAGATGAGAGGAGGACGCAGGCGTAATTCTGCGAGCGCGGAAACTGGGAGTATCGACCCGGCTCCTCGCCCCGCACAGCTCGCCCCCCGCCCGCCCGGCTAGACGCACTCGCGCCTTCCGGAACCTCGCCGACCTTGAACGTACCAACCTTCCTTAATGTCAGAGCATCCTGCTCATCCCGAGGGACTCTATAATTACGAATAGTTGGTCCACATCTGAACCGCATTCGATTAAAACGGCGACGTTCAAATGTCATCGGTGCAAAGTTCGAACGCAATGAATCTGTCATTGTCTGACTGTTAATGTATTTCAATCGTCTGCAGATCGGTTAATTAGATTGTCTCGTTTACTCAATTTTGGCGGGAAGTACGTAACGTACGTAACGACACATGGGTTAATAATATTTACAGTTGTGACTCTCGACCTCGGTGCACGCTACACGAGTGCATCATTACTACGACTACAATGTTACGTTATCTATTTGCACTTTAGCTATCATCGATTGCTGCGTGTGAGGTCGCATCGTGGCTCGCATTCGTTTACGATGCACTTGTTGCACCGTTAGAATCGTAAAAAAATGTTTTTTATTTTATTCTTTTTAATTGTCAATTATGTTAAGTGACGAGTTAAAAATATCGATGTTCGCATTCACCGCGACATTCTCGCATCGAGTTGTCCGTTAGTCGCGCAAGAATGCGACGGAATGAAATGGAATCTCATTGAAGTGGAGCTCGGCTGGCCGGTCACCGGTCACCGGACCGGTTCGGAACGCGGTACGCCCGCTTCTAGTCCGGCCGGATCACAATTCATAGACAGTCGATAATTCGCGACAGTGAAATCGCCTAATGAGGTATTCGCTGCAAAGCTACATTCTAATCTATTTTATTTTCTATAAAACAATGCGATATTAATAACTCTGACGGAGTCAATTAAAAGATTGGTAACGGTCCGTATCGCATCACTAGCAGCCGCGCCAAATTTACGACGCATGCTCAGTTTTATCGCGCCATACGCCGAGGAGCGCGCCTGCTGCGAACTCAATAGATTCATTTTCCCGCGCAAAAATGTTGCGACAAAACTGTACCATTAATTATTGAATGTTATTACACGTACTTTTTGCAGCGGTAACTAGTATTTAGTTAGATACACATGTAACTTATCACAGAATAAAATTGAGTTATTTTCTGCGCCATGTATCGAATTAAGCTATCCGACAAAATTTCGGGTCACTAGTTTTATGGCTCTTTTTGTTGAAAAACTTCGTGTAATTTTGCAATAACGCTAGCTAGCTATTGCCGGCCGCTATAATTATAAAAGCGGCTAACCTAATAAACTTTAGACAGATAACCGAGTTAAACAGCTCTAGGTGCTTTTGACCTGTGTTTTATCTTGACAGATTGCGCGGCCGAGATTGTGATTTATGACATTTAAATTCTAGGTCCCGTTAAGTAAGTGGGGCAGTGGCTGCGCTATAGAATTGTTAAGTTCCTTTAAGGGCAATTCAGGGCACTAGATCCGGTTTTAGGCGCCCCCCAAACATTGCTCGGAACCGTGTCGGGGCCGACAACTGCGCTTACGATTTCGTACTTTTCGCGAACGGCGACAGAACAGCTGATCTATTTTTGAATACTGACGTAAATACTTACTAAGCAATGTTAAATATAATCACTTGATTAAATATTTGGTTAACATAGTTCATTCTTTAGCAACAGTATGAATTTAATTTTGTCGTATCTTAGAAACTCAGAACATCTGCTCAAAATACTTATTTGACGCAGGTTCCATGTACTAACTAAATCTATTTTTATATTGTATTTATAAAAAAAATTATATTGGTTCTACCAACAAGCGATGTGAATGTTCTCCGCTGCATAGATAACGCGATTTGCAAGTTCTTATGCCGCGTTTGAAACTGACCTACATATTGTTATATAGTCTTAGTTAAGAAGCCCAGTTTTCAACCAGAACTATTGTACAGAGTACAAGATTCTACTGATATTAATGCGGAAATTAGTACGAGATTTATCCGACCGTTGAGTGACATAAATGGTTATGAGAGCGATCGAATGGTGTCATTAGTTCTATCGGGTTTTTCTCGGTTAAATACGTAAAAAAAACATTCGATTCTTAACTGAATATGTGTGTGTGTTTGATGGTTTGTCGGACAGTAAAGCGTTTAATGTACAATTCATTATCAATTCACGATAAGTTGTCGCAGTCACCGGCTTCGTTGCCGTAGTGTTGCAAGTCGTAAAATACAAATGTCCCACTGTAGTATGTTCGCTGTAGTGGGAGCGACCTTGTCGTTATCGCGCTGAATTGTTAGATATTGTTTTAAACGATCGCTATATATGTGTGTGTAAATATTTCAAATCGCGATAAAAAAAAGTTATGTGACGTTAAATGAAACGTGGAAGTGCCGACTTACATTCCTCGACGCGTTCGCTACTGTGTACGACAAATTTGTAGTTTGTAAAGTACTTAAAAACATGTACTTCTGTCAAATACAATTCGAAAAAAGATCGTTAAGTCTAAAGAAAAGAAGAATAAAGCTATGGAAAGAAAGAATGCACTGGCAACTTAGAAATAGTTATAGAACGCAACTTCAACAGCGCGGAATTAAAACAAGTATTTTAGTTATAAAGCCTCAGTTATACTCAGTGCTAATATAGCTTTCTAATGGCAAAATCAGTTTTTAAATCGATCAATTCGTTTTTGAATTAATTCGTTACATACAAAAATACAAATCTTTCCTTTTAACTAATAAAGATAAAATAGAAGACGATTGAAGATGGGTACAAGTACATAAAAAGCCTTGAACGGAGGCTCAGTTTGGTAAATATCGCTTCGATCCCGCGGCCTTCGAGCATCAAACATCAAGTTCGATAACGGTTACGCAGTCGTCCGACTGGCATAAATTTGTATTGTCTTATCAAAAATATCTTACAATAACCACGTGATATCAACTCGACAACCAGATAATTTACAATTTCACCTTGATCTTTCCGACCTAATGATTATTTAATAATAAAAAAAATTATAATCTAAATCCCATATCTCTCAATTTTTCCATAAATTAGTAGTTTTGTCGCGGATAGCAACACTGTTTAGCGAGTCTATGTAGGTCGTGCAATCTATTATAATATGTATTACCAGAATTAGCAAAGCGGAATAATTTAAAAGCTATAAAATTTCGATGTGTAGAAACGAAACATGGCAACAATTTTAAGAACAAATCTTTTGATAGTTCAGTGGATTTTATTCAATTTGTCTCACGTTTGATTAATTTAAAATGTTTTTAATTTATATATGAGTTTTCAGACTTCCATTAATTAGTATATTTAATATTGATTTTATCATCACGTGTTTTTGGATGGGGCCATAAATACATAGACGATTAAAATGACGCAACAAGATTTCTTTGATAACCATTAACGTCTCGTTTATATGTCGTATTATTAATCGATTGACATTTACGTTTTAATGTCGATTTTAAATAAGTCGATTTGAGGATTTTAAACATTTTAAAAACTACCCTCAAATAAATTTTATATCAATATTTTGACAGTATCATTTTAATGGATCTCTGTTGAAATTAGTCTTATTCTCTTTCTGTATTAAATATTTCTAGTATCACCAAAAGATAACATACTCAATATTGAAATCCGGTTACATTCTCTCGTTCATTAGCACTCAATCGTTGGTTCGTTGGTTTGTTAGCTTTTTTCTACGTCAAACAGTCGCCCGTGAACTTCATACAAACCAAGGCCGTACGCCCAATCGATCCGCCATCATACCTCGGCCCATAAATTATCACTGCCTGATTTAGAAGGCGGCCGGTCTCGTACACCCGCCACTGCCTAGATGACCGACTTTTCTCGGTTGCGTAATACGCCGAAAATACACAGACGATCGGGTCAGCGATGGATTCGATCGCCATATTACGTTCCTACTCGAGACTATTAATATACCTTACAAGTCGCAATCCATCGATCTGTGGGATGGTACCTTCAGTTTGACGTAACCGATTTCCATTTAGGGCTCCAGCAGTAATGAGAAAACAATAAAAACATAAGCTGCGGCCACAGTTATGGTCTCTTAAGCTTATTATCGTTCAGCGGTACTCCAATGTACAGGATGTGTCGAATTGAAAATTTATTTTGCCGCGCTCACGCGACTTCTTATCGCAGATTAAATACTTTCAAGGCTGTTATAAATTCGCACAATAATCGTATCGATTATCATTTAAAATCCCATCGAGGAATAAAATTGATATCGTAATACAACTGATAGAGGCGCACCTTTATAATTATCAATATTTCGCGGACTTTTGATAGTCCATTACTTTTACTGTGCAAACTCCGAATGATCTAATTCTGAGGCAGTTCGTGGTTTGATTTGTGAACTTGCTGTATAAGATAGCGTGCATCGCGCGCACGTCATGAAAATTTTTAATTAACGCGTTCAAATGCCAGTGAACTTGGCCTGGGGCTTTAGAGCGTGGCGAGCGCCTTGCGGGTCATCCGTCTCGACTTCACAATAAAACCCTTACGGATATAATGTTTGAGACGTACCGATTAAAAAAGATACAGAATAATTCATATCAATCAATTAGTAGAACTAAATCTTGTATCGTATTTATGAAATCGGAACGTGGTTACTGTGTGAACTGAAATGTATTGCTGCCGCGCCCTATCGCACTCGTAGCCCAGAATTCAATTTATTTGTATTAGTTCCACATATTACCAATACAACTGCTACTATGCAATATTAATTTAAGATAAAACATATGAAATTATGGCTTTATATAAAATATTTCTATAAGTAAAAATTATCAGTAGGCAAACTGAAATATAAGGTTGTTTTTAATATCTTCATTATGTATTCTTACAAGGTTTTATCATTATTTTTAATGAGTGTAGTTTATAGAGGAATATAGTTGTACTTTATGTGATTTACGTTGTTGTAATGACTAAGATAGTATTTCAGTTGTAAATATTAATGTGCCGATTGCTCAATGTGGGTCTAAGCAAGTAATTGGCAATGCAGTTGAATGACTCATTGTATTTCTCACGGCGCAGACGTAGACAGAGCCTAGGAATTGTGACTAATATCGAGTGGGCTAACAATGTAGATACCATATCATCGAACTTTATTACATGTTAAGTATTAAAATTTAAGATTTGTTGACACACAAATCTATTTAAGGCTCTGACACACTCGGGTTTTCCAAACGTTACATTACTACAGACTATCTGCAGTGATTTAATGTGAGACGCGACATTTGAAATCACGTGTTAGGTGAGTAAAATAAGTAGTAACTGGTTAGGTACGCGCTAGAACGGAGCCGGCGGCGACAATGCGGCCGGTGTGGCTTACACGCTGAAAATAATACCGACCGTCGGTTGTTAATCGCCTCGGCGCCAGGGAAAGAGAAAATTGCGATGTGCGAATCTACTTCCCACACAATGGATACCCCGCGCCCACTGCCGCGCGTCACACAGATCATATACGCAGGACGAATGCGGCGCGTACGATAAGCCGTGTTACTATGCGGAACCGACGAAAAGATCGCGCGCGTCGGCGTTATTCCATTGCCGCCGAGGTCGTCTATCGCGAATGCTCAGTTTCGCGTATGTTTCGCAACTTTCGTCCTTGGACTGCTTAAACAGCTGCCCACGTGACCGGTTTCTATTTTCAACGCCTTAAAATCTAATCGGAAATTCACGGGTGCGGACTCGGGCGATTGCGTTCACTCGGGCGATCTGGATTGCGGGAACCGCTGACATAATTATTCGTTCGCGTAACGAGATAGCGCTGTCGAATACCGATTTTCCGCGAAATTGGCCCAGCATAGTAAACACGATACGTAAGTAGTAGGACTACATCCGTCGAGCGAGTACTCTACGCCCATTACCGCTTCCATTCATTATTACATCTGTTAATGACATCATTATGTAAATTGTGAGATAAAAGATTAATTTTATCCTGCTCATTTGGGAGTCCTAGTCCTATGGCTTCGATTCTAGAGAATGCAGGTACATTATAAGAGAGAGGCGCCCGTGTTGAGGCAGTTACCATTGACGCCATCGACTCCGTACGTCTCTCACATTTATATTCAGTAAAGAAAAAACTAGTTATCCATTCCGAAACGGCAAACTGCGTTCGCCTGTTGCTACGCGATTGTGCCCTAGCAACAGTAACAGGTTTTACTGGTCTCGAATCGCTCGCGTGTCTGCGCCGAGGGAGCGTGCTCACCGATGTACTAATGAAGCTCCTCTCTACCGTCATTGGGTTCGACAGCCGATGGCGACGCGCTAGGCGAGTCCGCGCCGTCGGACGGGCGTCCATTGAGTGCGGACGCTGCAGTATACGCCGCGCACGCGCTCTAGTTTTGGCGCGAACGCCCGTGACGTCGGCGTCCGGATCGATGTCCACAGACGCTGCGGTAGTACGCCGGGGTCGACGCCCTCGACCCCCTGCCTACCCCCGCACGCCTCCCCCTCGCCGTGCCAGCGCCTCCCACCTGACTACTGCAGCCGCATCCCTACATCACATCTAGACCCGCAATTGTATATAGACGACGCTACGGCGATCGCCCGCCTTTTATGGTGATGCGAACATTACGGTCGTTGCATGAATGAAAGCATGCGAGCTATGAAACTGTTAATGCGGGTTTTAATTTGCAATACAAATAAACGAACGCCAAACCGTACTCGGCGCTCGCATCGCTAGATAACAATACCGTTCTAGGAGATAAAAAATATACTAATTGCATTTTTAATTGCCGTGTTAATATTTAAGGTTCAATAGAATAAACTGTTTCTCTATTGTTGCAGAGGAGGAAATCGACGTGGTGTCGCTCGGTACGACTCATCAGCCTTTGCCGGGCACCACGCAGTCGCGTGACTCGTACTCTCGGTCGTCGTCGTCCCAGGACCTCCTGTACTCGCCTCAGCAGACCCCGCGACCGGCCGCAAGGAAACGTCTCATACCACCGACAAGCATACCCAGCGCCTCCGTACCGCGACGGAAAGCGCGCGGCCCGGGCCGGCGCGGCCGACGCTCTAACACCGACACCGACTCAGAAGCCGAGGCGCCCGACATAGAGCGCCGTTCCATACACAACGACATGGAGCGCCAGCGCCGTATCGGCCTCAAAAACCTCTTCGATGAACTCAAGAAGCAAATACCCGCGACCAGAGACAAGGAGCGTGCCCCTAAAGTGGTGATACTGCGCGAGGCGGCGGCGCTGTGCCGGAAGCTGCGCGAGGACGACTACGAGCGAGAGAACCTACAGAAGCAGCAGAACAAACTGGTCGCCAAACTAAGAAAGCTACGCATGATGGTTTCTCGCTACCGCGTGTATTGAGGGGCCGGCCGCTCTCTGCGGTGTTCGTTCGTTCAGGGAGGGCTCTCCGAGACTTCCGCGTGATGTTTGAGGACGCTAACTTTAGTAAGTTGTTCTGATGCGTATTATTAATGACGCCGCTAGGTCTTCGAAGAATCGACGGAAGTTCATTAAATTTCATCAAATTGTCAGCTTTTACGGCTTACTCTGCTTCTGTACGAATGTTGTAGTGATAAATAACCGCTAGTTAGTTTTGCTCAAACGATATTTTGCAGTGCCAAAGTGAGCCATAAAACTGGCATAATCGAGTCCCAGGACTTCATATAAAACATAATAGTTTACAGACTGTTGCGATAACTCGTAGACTGGTTTATACCTCTGAAATGTTTTTCGACTTATTGTTTAAAATTGTTTAATAAAATAGTTGCGATTATATTGAAATCGCCATTGAATTGTCAAAGATACATTTAACATGTTTCGGAAACGTTAAGTGATTTAGTTGAGCGTTTCTCTGTGTAAAGAGATGAGGTAGGGTGGAGAGGAGAAGAGAAGTATCCGATTGGGTTTGTCAGTGCTGTATATAGGAGTGAGTAGAGGCGTAGTGCCGACGGCGGAGACTTGGTAGGCTAGGCTGGCAGGTGGCCGCTGAGGGCCGTGAGAAAGTTCCGGATGTGCTGGCCTCTATATATGTTTTCGGCCCGGTTCGTAGGATTTTCTATTTCATCCCACGTCTCGCGCGCTCGTGCGGGAATAGGATAGTGATATCAAATATAGTTAACTCGATATTATTGTAAGTCTAAAATATGCATAGGTTAGTTTGCTTACGGTTTTTAGTGGTTTTTGTTATCATGTAAATTTAACACTTAATGTTTTTATATTTAGTCGCGCCATTGACCTCGATTCAATATTTTAAATGTATCATTACGAACGAAGAAATTATGGACCATTTAACTATTTTTTAATCATTATTTGTGCCTATATATTGCACGTAATTTACATAAAACTTTTTACGCATATGACTAATACTAAGATGGTTTTGTTCACGCTTGGAACGCGCGCTTTTCAAATTAATTTCGCGCTCTTTTTACTGTCACTCGAAGTGTATTTGGCGCGGCGGTGAAAAAAGTGATTTTAAAGAAATGTGTTTTACAGGCAAATTTGCACTTCGTTATTGTATATGCATTATTATTTCACCTAGTTTATACGGATACTTTATTTTGTACGTTGTGAATATTAGACAGATTAACAAATGTAGCTGCAATTTAGCTAAATAGTCCAGTGACTCAAAACAATGAAACATAATCTCAGTGACTAGTATACGTTTTAATGGCATAGACTGTGTATTTTGATAATAACATCATAATTACAATTATAACTACTTTATTTCCGTTAAGAAAATAAACATTAAAAAAAAATAACCACGAAATAGTTCCTCATAGTACCTACTAATAGAAAATTTTGCATTTTCTTTTATATAATATTTTACTGCAGTAAGTTAGTGATGTACTTTCGTTGTAAAGTCGATAGATGTTAAGCCAGGCTGTCAGATTGTGAAAGCGCTAGATTTTGGCCGGCGTCGAGGGCGCAGTAACATTTGCTATCTGTCCGGGCTTCATCCGCAGTTTGATGTATTATAAAGCACATGGTCAGCAGAATGAACGCTCGAAGGCTTTAATTGTGTGCGGAATGTGCCTTGCTATGTACATATAAATATATAGATAATATTAGGTTTATACTCGAATTAGTTGCAAGAAATATTTTTGTGAGATATTATGTAGGATATAGCGTTGTTTTAATAAGTAGAAACACGAGGAGGTTTAGAGTTATCCTGTTAAAGGTTTGCAGTTTATCTTCCATTAGCTGTTAAATGTACATAATAGAAAATAGATCATAGATGTACGTGATTTTTTTTTATAAACGAGTTTTTTTTTCTAGTAATCGTTTAATTTTTTTTTCTTAATGGGAGAGTTACGAATTCTCGAATGTTGTACCTGCATTTAATTTTTTTTTGTTATACTTGACATAAATAATAAAGTTATTGATGATTTAGCTTATGTTGAAAGTAACATTGGTTTCTTATTTGGTGATAACATACAGTTAAAAACTATAGTTTTCGCGTAAGGGAAAGTCAGTAGATAATGTTTAATGTAAGAGATGACAGCTTTATATTCGGTAGGCAGATCGAGATTACGGAAGTTTTAACGAATCAATGCACATCAAACTGTGACAAGGCACATTTCCACCATCGCCAAATGGTACGTCTTGGGTCAATAAAGTTACACATAGCATATACATACATAGCAACTCAATTTGTAAATTTTTATAAATAAGGTTGGGATGAGTAAATAATAGTTTAATTTCTATTGTGTAATTTTTATTTGTATAGTATCCGTAAGCGATTTAACATCTAGCCACCGTCGGGGCCAGTGGGGAATGTAAATTTTTTTAATGGTGGTCGATCGGGCGTGTTGCGAGCGGTGGTGAGTTGTGGTGAACAGTGGTGAGCGGTGGCCGGCCGCAGCACGCCCCCTGGCGGTGGCTGCACACTCCACTACAGAGAGTGCAGGACGCAAAATAAAATTCCGCCTAACATTAAATTTGCACCCTGCCATCTTTGAAGTGGCGTTAGTATAAAAGGACATTTGTACTTATCGCGTCAGATACGACTACGACGATGTGAAAAGTTCTTTGGTTTTTGTTCCTTAATTATGTATATCGAAATGCTAAGATAATCATTAAATATGGAAATAAATGATAAGGCCGTTCCGGGGCAGAGTTGAGAAACCATTGGCTATTCGATTGTGATTTTTATACATTTTCGATTTATTTTAATTGGGTTTTCGGCTACTAAATTAGTGTTTAGATTCTGTGATTTTATATGTACCTGTGCGGTACGCTGGTGTGATGATGTTTTTAATGCTCTGTCTTGGTCGGTGTAAAAAAATAAACGGTTTTTATTCATATTTTGTTGTTTACCTTTCTCTTTTCCTATCCCTCAATTACATACATAAACATAAATACATGTAATACTGTGACTATTATAAAAAGCAAAAATACCTGGCCATCTAAACTGGTTGAAAAAAAAAAGAAATAACACAATGGTCAAATCTATATTATTTACAGTTCCAATCAAAACTAGGAAGTTAAAAACTTCTATTTCAATTAAATAATAACTACCATCTTTCAACTGCATTAACTAATATTAGATGAGGTCGTGTCTAAGCGCAAGTTTAGTCTTCATTAAAAAAAGTTAAAGGTGTTTAAGACCCACCAGTACACCAGTTTATTTGATAAATGATTTGACTGGTGATTATTACATTAGGAACTCTAATGACATGAACAGTGTGGTATTTGATTTTTAAAAAATACTCGCTGTGTGTGGATAAATGAGACGTAGGTAAGACAAAATATTAGTTAAAGTCACAATTAGAAAACAAAAGTATTGGCCTACCTAAAAATGCGAAAATTTTAATAACGACAACTAGGATAATTAAAAATTAAAGATTTTTTTTGTGTCTGGTTGTTTCTGCACTTTGTTATAATATAATTAACAAGATTTAAATACGTCACAAAATTACTTTTAGTTTCAATACGACATTGATACGACAAACCTCACATCCATGTAGAAATACGTTCTGCGTAAATGTAAAGAATATTCTATAATACATGTAATAATATTGCACAATACGATTTCAAATAATGTAAGTCATCGTGTTTGTTTATAAATAAACAATGCGATAGATGCATGCATAAAAACAAGGAAAACAATATAAGTACTACGATGACTTTGCCAAGAACGGAACGTAATAAATTGTTTGCGACCTGTCATAACAATTGTGAAGTTAGTTTTGGTGAAGTGAAGTTCGTGCAAGTGTTGTTATGATGGCTCTGAGATCTGTGATATCCTCTAAAATACCAATGGTGATTATTCTTGGTGCAACAGGAACTGGGAAAACGAAACTAAGCTTGGAATTAGCACAAAAGTTTGAAACAGAAATTATTAGTGCTGATTCAATGCAGGTTTGTATCCTAACCTCAAATGTGTTTTTCACGTGAAGTTCAGTAGTAATTTCTATTCGATAGTACAATTTTTATCGATCGTTGGTAATCTATGCTTTGTTTTTGACTAAATTAATGTTATTTGATAATTTTTAGCCCTGAAAGTTATATAAAAAAGGATTTTATAACCTAAGAAAATGTGGATTGCCTTTTAAGTTGTTAACATATGGGAACAAATCTTTTGCTTAACAAGATTGTTTAAAAATGACAAACAAAACTACAAAAGTAATATACAAAGTCTGTTAAAGAAAATGTGATATAATATATATTACATACTTATATCTAAAAGATGGTACTCTCAATTGCACAGCGTTGCAGGAACCAAAAACTACTTGTCTTCAAATAATTTAACAGAGGATACTAATATGCTTAGTTGATAGTAAATGGTGATTGATTACAAAATCTAAATTTTTAGGTAAGAAAACAAACATATTTAAAATATTTTGAGTGAATGTTATTCATGAATTGAATTAACAAATATAGCCGTAAATATGTGTCAAGAAGATACATCGTCAGAAGGGAAAGGACTAATGAGTAAGGTCTAACAATATATATTAAAAATGTCCTTTCTAATAAGAATACTTTTCATCCAGAAGTACTATGTCTAGTATGGATAGTAGGAGGTTGTTTAAAGCGGAATGAGGAGTTCATACTGTAGAAACCATGCGGGTAGGCCTTTCTTTCTGTAATAAATCATCATCTCCCTGGCATTATCCAACTGACATGGGTTCTGTGCAGAAAGATGTAAAACCTCAATGTTTTGGCTTAGTATTTTTACAAGCTCAATATTTATAAATTACTTCTAAAAATATGTGAATTATAAATACAAATAAACATAAGTAATTAAACATTAAAAATTGAATATAACTTCAAGTTCTTGCCGCTTAGAATTGTTTATGTACATAAATAAAAAATAGTGTTTGCATGCTTGTATTCATTTTTAACCCGCTGTAATGATCTTGAATAAATTTTATAGGATACTCTGAAGATGCTTGAATATATTTGTACCTAAATAATTAAAAAATATAAAAGTAATTGTTGTCAATATAAGTATATTGTTATATTACTAACATTACTTATTACTTTACTTTTACTATTATAATATTATGGAAGCGAATGTTTAGATGGATCAATAGATGGATGTTTGTTTGAAGATATCTCCGGAAACAGCTGAACGGATCTTGATGAAATTTGGCATAAATGTAGAACATAATCTGAAATAACACATATGCTACTTATTTTTTAGTCCCGTGCAGCTGGAGTCAAATATATTTTTTGGACTTCATCCATAAAGCCAGTTCTTTAGAGCACTTTTCATGTCTTTGCTTTTTCATAGATAATGTGAGTGTTGATAATACAGCGAAACCCCATAATTATGATTTCATCCATAATATGTTTTAAAGTAGGCTACCACATTATTTGTGCTTGAATGTACTGCAGACCTTCCATATTTTAGATGAATTGAACGGAGAGAATATTATAAAGGCAAATAAAGTAAGAGCTGTTTACAACAATAATTAGAATTGATTAGGACATTGGAGCATCAGTGGCTCAGGGGTTAAGCAGATGACTTGTAATCTGCAGGTCCTGGATTTGAATCCTGCTATGTATCACTATGTTTTTTGATTTTCAGTAGGCTCCGAACCTCATGATGATCACAACAAATATTAAGTTAATGACAAAAGTTAAATCTTATAAGAATTTTTATGTAGTACATAAATAAATGAGTCAATGAAAACATTTTTAGGACACAAGGATTTTTTTAGGTTACACAGCTGAAGAACTGGGACGCATATAAATCTTTATGAAAGAATTTCACTTGCACTCCGGCCGAGTTTGTCTACTTTTTATTATATAACACCGCATCGTGGGATGGCTAGCAGCCTTCAGTTGGGTAGCTAATACTATAGTATATCCTAAATGTGCAGATAAAACTCTCCAGAGCTTGAAAACAACAATAAATTATGGTGTGAATAAACACAGGTGCATTTTTTAGGCCAAACGGCTTCTTACAAGACCTTGGAAATTGTTAAGAGATATTTTGGAGTACTCGAGTGCTGACGTATATGTTTGGATTGCATATGCTTTTGCATCCGGCCAAGTATTTTAACAAAACGTTACAGAAATGAATATATCTGCAAAACATTTCTAATTAGAATTAGTTTAAAAGGTATCTTAGTATGAACGAATATTTCAATGATGTTTTTTTGGATTTTAAAGGAGATTTATAAAATTGCTAAACTGTGATAACTAATTTTAGTAATTAACCTACTAAGCGAAGTTCATAAATTCAAAACATATCTTCGCCTTGTCATTTTGACTATCCTAATTTTATAATTTAGCTACAACCTTTTATGTGAAACTTAGGTAATTTTATTAAAACTTGTTTAGGGTTGGGTTTTCATAATAAACATGAGTAGCGAATTATTCTAGTCACTCTTCTATAAATAAATGTCATTAAGCAAATTGAGTTAGTGAACTGGAGTGGCAATTAGTGTTACATTTGAGACGTGTGTCCGGAAAGCTGTTTGGAACGATTCCAGCCGCTGGCCAGTTTCGATGTTTCGCTTCCCATACTTTCCCGCAATTTCTAGTCATATTGTAAAATCAACTTTCGCTTTTTCTTTGCTAAGATCTTCTGATTGCTATAATATCTTATAATGTGATTATAGTTCCCACATAGTTCATTACGACAAATACGCCCTTTTACGCTATACCACGCAACGAAGATTTTTAAGTTACGACCCAAAAAAATATGTCGTATTACATTCAGTTATTTTTTGGGTTTTGATAAAAATCAGTATACTGTTCATATTATGTGATTCTTGCTTACAATTCTTATTGGAATATAGTTAACAAGTTTGATAGACACGTTCGCCTTGCACACCGTAACACAAACCATGGTATACTCGTATCAGAGGACGATCCGATTAGAGCAACGGTGCAAATGCGGCGAGACGCTTTTCCAAATTTACATCACTTAAAATTGTCGCATTAACACATATGCGTTACTTTTGTATCGTGCGTATATTGTTTTTGTTAATGTTTAGTGTTTTGTTTGTTAGGGTTCACTATTATAATAGACACTGTTGGTAAGTATAGTATTTTTTAAATATCTGGGCAGCTCAAGGTCATCGATGCGCTGCGCAGTACCCTTCTACGCTACAAGTCCTTTACACCTAAAATGTGTTCTGCGAATCTCGCACGAAGTTACGAGCTGCCAAGATATCGGACAACTAGTGTAATAAATACTCTGTCAGGTGCTTTATTACTTAGTTATTTACTTTACTAATAGGTTATAGAATTTGTCAAATGTACCAATAAGATTTGAATAAAATTCAGATTAAAAACCACTTTACGTATAAACACGTAGTATTTAGTATAATATTTATTGTATAGTTTAATCTGTATATTGCGCATGTACTTGACGAATTGGGCAGGCGGCGGTCGTGTTTGCATTCCGTCGAGTTCGTCGTCTCGTTCAAGGCCGGGTGCTGTGCCACCCCGCGGCGCCTCCGCTGCCAAACTTGGTGCGCGTTCTCCGACCGGACTGTACCTCCGCCACATACCTTCGGACCGTACATCAGATATACCTTCGGAATACCACCGGACCATCTTGCACATATTATCCGTCGAATTTGGCGGCCCACGATCAACTTCGCCTCGGTACACCTTAAATTGTGTTCTGCGCAGCGACTTAGCCGCCAAGATTCAAGTTCTAGCAAATCCAGACCTACTAATGTTTACAAACAAATCTGTCAACTAGTTATAATTTGTGTCGCAATAGATTTCCGTAAACATATTCGACCTTTGTGGTAGGTGTGATTGTTTAATAAATATTAAATTAACTATTTATTTCAATAGTTTCTATATATTATAGAAGAAGATGTTAAATGATAAGCCTTTAAGAGAAACTTACTCTGCGATTATTACAAGATTTGGCTCCGGAAGCACAGGTAACCTAGTACAAGAGCCAAGGCTTAAAGATTTTATTTAATTAATAATAATAATAATAAAATAGGACTTTCACAGTCATTTACTAATTACTAAGGAGTCTTAAAGTGTAGCTTTAGTGAGAGAAATTAATATTTGTTAGAAATGTAAAACTTTGTTTCGTAGTCATAAAGATGCAACAATGTATAATTTAATATCTTGGTACTTAATATTTAAAATCAATCAATAAAACACATAAATAAAACATGCAAATATCTTCATTTTCGATAATAAAGGGGTCAAATCCGGTTTGTTACCGTTGTAGACGTCGTAACTAATAGAGTGTGGTCATTTGATAGCAATCGACATAGTTACTAAGATTACTATGATTGATAAATATTGCTTCGCGATGAAAAAAAACTAACATGTACCGGCTTTTAAACATGCCTTTTTCCTTACTGTATGAACCGGTGAAGTTTTTATAGTGTCATTGGGCGTAGGTATAAAATGTCTCCAGTTTCAAGATGAAGATATTTGAAACTTATAAGAGCATCTACCAGATATGTATTTATTTGCCTATATTTTGGCACTTACTTTACAAAATAAACAAAAATAGCCTCAAGAAGGGAGAGAAAATCGCTCTTTAGACGAAAAGCATATATGAGAAGTAATAGCGTAGCCAGAATTAAAAAAAGTACGAGTATATTAATATGAAAGCAGTTGGAAGAAAGTACTCATGCAACAGTGTAAATCAATTTATAGATTGTCCCAAATAAGTCTAATCAGTTTAAGAGTAATTTGTAGCCACTGCTGTTCACTCTTTTATCCAGTTCATGACTAATTCGAATATTTTTACAATGGATAATCCAATAGCAATTCACAAATACCCATTCAATAATTCTATAAGGCGTTTTACGATCCAACTTTTGTCAGTTGTGCTTAAGTTCTGTGAATTGGCAACAGGTTTTAACACAAAATTTTCCTCAAACGAAAAATGCAATGGATTTTTGACTGTTTGATATTAAGACTATGTATATGTGTCTACAAGAAGATGAAAATAATTTCAAACTGTGTCAACAAAAGTTAACCTAATGTAAACAAGAGATTAATCTTGAATTAACCTAAAACAATTTTTAAAAATTGACCGTTAAATCTTGCGTATGAAATCAAGTCAAACTGGATATGAATTGGTTTCCAAAATAAAGTATAACATTTACGAGTCATCCAGTATTAGTATAATTAGGAGTTACAGTGTTGCTTTGCAGGTGTGCTAAGATCATGCCTATGATAGCTCATATAAAAACCAGTGTTCTGTAATAAATAGCCGAGTGCAATGACCTCGCACCCACTTGCTCGTATTAAAACATACTAAAACGTTTATTAGACTATAAAACTCTTTTACTTCGCGAAACTATGAATATCATAATATGAACCTGCCTGGCTGCTTATCTATATTATTTCGATGAAAAAATGGCTGCAGACGTGGTATTTTCCATTATTTTAATTACTGACCTGAATTTATTTATATTATATAGTTTTGGGACCAGAAAAAAGTATGGAATGACTGTGTGAAAGAGGATATGCGTAGGAAGGGTGAAGTTTCGGATATGACGACTGATAAACATGTATGGAGGAGTAGTACATACTGTTCCGACCCTCAATAAGGGTAAGGGCAGGTTGATGATGAGTTTTGGGACCAGAAATCTTATATCAGTACTCCATCACTTTAAGATGTACAAATCGACCAACTCGTACAAACGTACTTATAATTGTTGATTTAATATGAAAAATCTACATAAAGGGACTGCAAAGTTAACCACTAAACGACTGAAATGCGGAAATTCTACTAAGAGCTTCCACGTTTACCTTATTCGAGGCAGTCGTATATTAAATTATTATGCAATAGCACCTTTATTATTGATGTCATGTCTCGTTTCAATCTTTTTCTACACCTACAATACAATATATTGTCATCAGAGTATTGACAGTGGAGAGAAAGCGGAGCAGTGCGGGAGATACATTCATAACAAGCACTACTATGTGTGTAGCACATGTAATGCGAATGAGATCACAGCTACGCCCATTCTTAACTGATCCTGCGTCTGTATGATTCATTGCCTTCTGCCTCGCCCGCGCCCGGTCGCCGGCCATCGTTAAAAACCAGCTGTACTGTCATTTCTGATTAGACGGGTAGGCGTTAATCTGTTTAATGTAGATTAAAAATGTATATTCAAAGACAGATGCTTCGTTAGTTGATGACAAATGCCAACTATGTTACAAACTTTGGTACAGGAAATTGTACAATTCCACACACAAAACTCTACCTCTCCACTGCGATTTACGTCTTGATACAATGGATGATTCAGTCTGTAGCAATAATAGCATGTAGTAAAATCTGAATTTGTAAGTAAATAGTCTTCTTAGTATAAATTTTTAATGTCTTATCATAGACGCAATATCAAGATATTAGGTACTAGCAAATTTATTCGATGCACCCTATATTACATTATCAATATAAGTCAATAAGGTTTCTTTATATATGGAGAGGTAATTAAAATGAAAATAGACGAAGGATTGAACGACCTAAATTAAAATGAGGTCACCCACCTCAGTTGAGAAAGATGTACTTGCCAAGACAGACATGTGCCCAGTACTAATGCTAATTATGTATACACGCTCTAGTCTAAAGACAGGTTACTGACACTAGTCTTTTTGCCAGAAAGTTCCTATACGGTAGAAGATTTTAACAGACCTTGTGGGTGGGAATCGGGGGCGATAGTTTTTTGTAATACTGGGCGACGAATGATTTGGTTAATAACTAGTGTAGCTGACTGCCACTTTCTTTTGTCTCCGACAACTGAATAAGTTTCTTTCTTCAGCTTTTTAGATTAACTGTAACACTGCACTTTCAAAGAGTAATTTTATTTATAGATTAAAGTCCATTAGATTGTAGCATTTGTTAATAAAATCATTATTGGTTCACAAATATTTTGGATAGCTTAAATCACATTTTTGTCTGTCAGTAGGGCAGACGTCTATTTAAATTTGAGCCAAATTCTTCAGGTTTGATAGTGCATATTAGGATTGCGGGTTTGCCATTATTGTCTTCGGGTTAGAAACAAGTCCCTAGATATTTGTGTCATCGTCCGCTAATAATCAAGGATGGATGTCGTTTCTTTCATCGCCGGGGATTAAAGGTGGATTACTGACTGATCGTAATTTGTTTTTTTGGTTGCAGCGTTCTGGTCTTGGTTTTTAAAAAGTTGCCAGCCCTAGCAATTGATCCATTGCAAGATATTTAGGCCAGGAAGTAGTAGGAGCGGATTGGCCAACGATATCTGCCCACATTTACCGTGACTCAGTCGTTGCATAGAAAAGTTTATAACTATTATTGTTCTTTTGTTCTCGCATCTGGGTTATGGGATATTTTGTTTTTATTTTATTTTATATTTTGTCCGTGCCTTTTCCCGTTCCTTTCATAATTCTACGCTGTATTTTTACTATTTGTTTCGGCACGTAAATAGGAATTATAGGTGATGATAAATATACTTATAATACTATTACGAAGTATCCATTAAGCTACGTTATTTACTAACGATATTTTTTAATCATTTGCTATTTAATTAGTCATTTCTCGTCAGTTCATATATTGACAAAGTTAAGAATCGTAGACGTTACTACAAAGCTTAAGTGAAAGCGACAAAGATGTGTGTATTAGATTCAATACGACATAACTTCGGTCGATGTTGTAATAATTACCCTTCGATAATTGGAGTATATTTCCAACGTATTATAATGCTATGATATATACGTCTTTGTACGCTTGACCCCTGCTGTAAGTAATTCTATTTTCAAATGAATGAAATGACGCACTTCTTAAAAATATTACTACATAAATGACTGACGGTTCAATACGTATTATATGACGATAGTCTGCTGTTTAATTATGTCTTTACTATGATCATATACAAATATCAAGTTTAACACATTCGGTACGTACTCGTCGTACGAGTTCACTTTGATATATGAAAGACGTAGTGGCATTTAAAGTGTTAAATTAACATTTTCGTATAAGACATTGATTTCGAGATGAATTTCTTTGCCTTTGACTAAACGTCACGTTTTAAACATGTAGCTTTAACCGTGAATTAAATGCTAAAATATTAATGAGACTTATCTCTCTTTCATCATCATCAGCTCACTATACGTCCCCACCGAGGGGCTCGGAACCTACCCTAACGGGTGATTAGGTCATAGTCAACCACGCTGGCCAAGTGCGGGTTGGTTGACTTCACACATATCTTTGAATTTCTTCTCAGATATGTGCAGGTTGCATCACGATGTTTTCCTTCACCGTAAGAACGTCGGATAAATGTACATATGTAAATCGGAAATCGAAAAACACATTGGTACATGGCGGGATTCGAACCCGGGACCTGGAGATTGCAAGTAAAGTGCTTTACGCCTGAGCCACCGCCGCACTATCTCTCAAAAGTAAAATTCTATAGGCATTTATGTACAAATAAGTTAACAATGGTTTAATTTTTTTGTCATTGAAAACTGAATACAAGAATAATTAATATCTGACACAAATCGTTTTGCAATCGAGTAATAATGAACGTTTTGTTTTTGTCCATTTACTACGAGAACTATTGTAATTGCTAGCAATATATTCAGTTATCGCGTGTTAACTGTCTTATGTTATTCCTTATTCGATTCGATTAACATAATCGATCACCAAAATCGATACAACATCGATACGTGAGTTGACAGACAAATATCGCGATCCAATTTTGATTGTTGACGATTAATAATTCACTGTCGACATAATTTATGTACACGTAACGAGTTCAATGATTTGAATATTAATGAAATTAACTTTGAAGGATTTCATGTGGAATTTTTTTTATGACAACACATTGTGTTAAGGTCGAGGTTTTTGGAATAATGGTACTAAATATGTGAAAAAATATATTGACCTACTGACGGCTTGGTTGAACATCTTGTTAATTTAAACTTTTAAATATCTGGTTTTTAAAAACCAAAATCTTTGCATTGAACATATTGTTATCCATGCCATCATCTGTGTCAAAACAGTGATACCAATATGGGGCTTTTAGTCTCAGTAACCCACAGTAAGTTTATGAATAATGCATTAATTAAAATTCGATGTTTAATTATTAACTTTATAAGAAATCTTCACATGTCTAAAACAAACTTATTACAAATTGTCTTTAAAAGATTTAAAAGAAATTTATATTATCTGTATATCGTCTTTTGAAGATTTTGTCAAAATTAAAAAAAAAACATACTAAAACAAATTCAAAATTGTCTATTTTTATGGTAACCCCCAAATATAACGAACATGGAATATTTATATGTCAAATGGTTAATTACAAAAGGTTTTCATTTAATTAACAATACAATTTAACCTTGATTGTGTCAGTAACAATCGCTGTAACTGAAAATTAACCTTCAAACCAATAAGGACGGGGCGCAGTTCAATGTATTTACTTTACATAATGTATATAACAAGTTACGCAACACAATTTACACATATCTGTACTGTTCGCAGTTTCCATTAGGCTAAATCTTATATATAAAATTCTCGTATCTCAATTTTCGTTCCCATACTCTTCCGAAACTGCTTGACCGATTCTCATGAAATTTTGTGAGCATATTGAGTAGGTCTGAGAGTCGACCAGGCCAACATCTATTCTTAATCCCCCGGGGACGGAGTCGCGGGCGACAGCTTAGTGTATATAAAAAACATAACTAACTTCATTTAATCTTAAAAAAATCTGTTAATGGTTTTGTAAATTCAAACTACTCGTAATAAAGAATATACATAATATGAAATTTATTGGCCATTTAAGCATCCCAAAGCTTCGAAATAAGTGCAAGCAAAGTCACGATTACTAGTTAAAAAATTACTTTTCTGTATATTCGAACTGACAGATTCCTTGTCTTTAAAAAAATTAAGTGATCTTTAAGAATTTCCCTTAGTGACCAATTAACAACTGTGAGTTCGTTAGAGGGTATTATGTCACTTAGCGACGGTCATCGTAGTTCACACGGCGGAATATTTCGCGCGCTACGTGTGACGTCACACGCCACTGACCTACCGAGGCCAAAACTCAAAGTGTTAATATTGCGCCTCATTTTGCACAGCCGTTGATCTTTGTTTGTATAGTTTTTGTATTACCAATCGAACTATCGTCTGTCGTCTGAGCAATATCATGAAATAGTTTAAAAAGTCGCAGATATTTGGAAGATTTTCTGATGAATGGGAAAGTAGACATCCTTCTAGGATTTAATCTTACTAATATTATCTTACTTCTTACTTCTTACTAATAATATAAATGCGAATGTTTAGATGGATGTTTGTTTGAAAGTATCTCCAGAACGGCTGAACGGATCTCTATGAAATTTGGCATACATATAGAACATAGTCTGGATGAACACATAGGTTACTAATTATGTTTTTTTCTTAATTCCGCGCGGACGTAGTCGCGAGCGACAGCTTGTTATAGGATAAAGAAAGAAATAATTGCAAATTGTTTGTTATTTATTAAGTTAACAGGGAATAGTGCCTCTTATAAATACTGTAATAGTTTTAAACTTTTTTTATGCTTTTTTTAATTATTGTTTTAACGCATCTTGGTAACCAATTAGAAGCTATTGTATTTGATTTTATCTGTTTTATAAACATGTTTTTAGTTAGAAAATCGCTGAGCTTGGGTACTTATGGTTTTTTCTAGAGAAGTTGGTAGAACCTATACTAATATTAAGCGGAAGAGTTTGTTTGTTTAAACTCGCTTATCTCAGGAACTACTCGTCCGATTTGAAAAATTCTTATTTTGTTGGATATTCCATTTATAGAGGAATATTTTAGACTTTATAACATTATGCTGCGACCAATAGTTTACTTTTAATTCTGCGCGGAAGCAGTCGCGGGTGACAGCTAGTTAGTTATAACTGGCATATATTTTTTGATAGTTATCGCTTGGTGCGATTTTATGCGAATATAAATTTGGATGGCGGTAAAATTGATAATTTTACGGTGATTCCTTTCAATGTTTCGGCGAATTAACGAATTCCTTTTAAAATGTAGTGTAAAAAACTTGAGTGAATTTCATGGTATAAGTTTTAATACTATAAAAAAACAGAGTTTGGTATTTACGCAAAACGTATTTATTACAAACTAGCTGTCGCCCGTGACTGCATTCACGTGGAATTTAAAAACATACTTAGTGGCCTATGTGTTCTTCTAGACTATGTTCTATATGTATGCCAAATTACATCGAGGTCCGTCCATCCGTTCAGGAGATACCTTCAAACAAACATCCATCCATCCAAACATTCGCATTTATAATATTAGTAAGATGAGTTTTTAATTTTTACTAAACCAAACCTAACTTAATGGGGATGAAAAATATAATAATATAAAAAATAACAATAATATCTGTTTTATTTTTTTATTTTACCGTAACGTAATAAATTAGTTACAAACAACTTAATTACTGGATTAAAAGTCGACTTGTAAAAGTTTGCATCGTTTTGTTTGTATCTTCAAAGAGTTTTTAACCAGCAAAATGTTATCTTCCTACAGGCTTTTTGATGTTATATGTTCGCGCGTTTCATATCTTCTCCGTTGAAATGTGTATAATCGCATCAATGGAACCAGACAAAGACATATTTATCATTTGTCTATATTTATATGATTTTATTGCATTTTTTAGTTTTGTTTTTTATTATAAAAAATGTGCAGCTCTTACATTGAAAGTTCATGCAAGAGTCAAGGTAACTTTTTTAAATATTATTGCGTTATGACTCCATGAAAAGTACTATTTTTATGCAATAGATATGTGCCATTGTATCTTTTTCACTAAAAAAGCTGATAGCAGAAAAGTAACGTACTAGGTGATGCCCGCGACTCTGTCCGCGCGGAATAAAAAAATAATAATTAGTAGCCTATGTATTCTTCCAGGCTATGTTCTCTGTGCCACAGTATTATCAGCAACGCAAAAAGATCGTGTGCGATATCTGATATTTTATCGAATTTACACTCCATTTTTATTAATATATTGCAGTGAACTAACCTAAAAATTTACTGACTGACAGTTATAGATTTAAATAGTAAATTGCTGGAATATTTCATTGCATATCTATAAAAAATATTCACTTAATACTACCATAGCTATTTTTTCCCAAAACATTTGTACAAAAAATTATTGCTCTATCTATGTTCAAAAGATGGGTCACGACACTATGCTTATAAACAAGTTTTGGTGCCGAAATCTTACGATTTTAAACGCAACTAACAAGCGCGTTTGAATTAAGTTTTGCTCTGTGTGATTCATTTCATTGGTGTATTAAATGCGTATATCAAAGCGAGTTAAAATGTATGAAGCCAGCAATCAGTTGAAACGGCGTGAAATACGATTCTTTTAATTATGTTAAAACGTCGCTTTTGATATTTAAACTGGCGACCTGAAAACGTCAGCTTGTACCGTCCTGTTGCGTTTATTTTATTGTTTGAACATAGTTTATTACAATATTTTATAGCGATGCTAGCTGCCGCCTGCGACTTTGCGTGAAATCATACAGTAATATATTTCTATTTCAAATGTTATCTTATAAGGAAATTATGGTACGGAGAAGTGGATTCAGCGGAGGAGAGACCGCATAGGAAGAAGAAATTTCATCTTTCTGTGCGTCCTCTCTTCTGCAGAATTATGGTAGGCAATTCATTTGCAATTGTGGATGGTGGAATTTAGGAGGCCACTTGCTCGTTTGCTACCTCATGACTTGACTTGACTTAAAGTTCTATGTCCCCATAGTGGGATAGAGGGCGTCCACAGTGCGCCGCCAGTTCGCTCTATCTTGGGCTCTGCGTCTACCTTATAATATTAAAAAAAAATTATATGCAGAATCTAATTACAGCTTAAAGCTCACCAACAAATAAATCTAAACGAAGAATAGTCTTTTATTACGATAAGTATAATCTTATATATAAAATTCTCGTGTCACAATTTTCGTTCCCATACCCCTCCGAAACGGCTTGACCGATTCTCATCAAATTTTGTGAGCATATTGAGTAGGTCTGAGAATCGGCCAACATCTATTTTTAATCCCGCGCGGACGGAGTCGCGGGCGACAGCTAGTTTTGTATAAAATTAACAATTAATTGTATAAATGCTTGTTTATGTTACAATTTTCAGGAAAAATCCTTTATATATTAAACATTGTGTATATGAAAACCGCAAACCGCAGACATGAACAGTTCGTAATTGCTTTTTATAACTTAATCTATGTAAATAAAATTAATGCTACATTTTTGTTTCCCCCTCACATATTCCTAAACAACTGGAAAGATTTTAATGAAACTTAGGATGCCCTGAGAACGCCAGCAAAGTTTTGCGCTGTAAGAAATCAAAAAAAGAAAAAAAGAATCGTCATTCGTTCAATGAAATTTATTACACCTTAGACTTGCTTAAAACTTGGTGGGCGTAACAATGAAATAGTCATCTATAGTTTTTTTAAAGTAGGTCTGATATAAACAAAGTACGGATTTACGGCGTATTTGAGTGGGCCGTTCTGGTCGTTCGCGTGGTCGCGTAGTCGAAAGTGAAATTGACTCGGCTGACCCGGCATTGTGGGGATTGGGTCGACCTTGGTGGGTCATCGTAACATCGTAACGCTCATGGGGATTGTAAACAAATTATGGTGTTATACCGTTGTTTAAACTGTAACATGGTGGCCTATAAAAACTTTATGCTAGGTTGAGTTGTTTTTGGTTATTTAATTTTACTTTTCATTCGTATACTATTTAATATTGTGGTTAGGATAAACTGACCTATTTTGTAACGTAGCATTAAGTTTTTTTTAGAAATAATATACTTTGGTTCGCCCCAAAAATGTCATAAATTAACATAACTATAGGTTTCTATTGTCAAAACAGTCTAAAATAAACATATCGTCATCTCACTCTTTCTCTTAGCAAAACTGCGATAACAATATGTTTTTGCATATTTGTTTTGGCAGTGGGAACTCACGTTTACTATACTCGATGCTACGATACGATAATGGAAATATTGTCCGTAATTCGAGGCGGGAATTGCTTAGTGTTTGAAGTAAATATTTTTATAAAACCAATACTGTGAATGTTAAACCTATTGTTGCTTGTACTTATATCTTCCTTCTCTTTCTAATATACAGAATATAAGGTGAATGGTTAGTTAATAATAAAGAATGAAACCGTAAGAAACAAGAAATAATTACTACTTTCTTGCACACATGTTGCATATTATAAACGTATATAATTACCATTTGTATTGTAAATAAATGAAACACATTTTTAAATATGCAATTCATTGTAAACATAAACAATACACTGTTTACATCTAAGTGAAGGCGGAATAGATCTGCAGTTGTGTGACGTCATTACACTAGACAGACATGGTGTTAACATTTCGGCTGCTTGTTGCCGTGCAAATTATTGGCCTCACGTCATGGCCTAGGCTAAGCCAACGACCCGACAAGGTCAAAATGGCCGTTTACGACGCTGTTACATGTTTTATTAAGCCGGTGTGACGCTAGTGTTTTTTTTTAATTCGAAGGCTAACTTCCAGGTTCCAGCTTGGTTGTATATAAATAAAAATAGATTGAATTCGATTGTTGGTGCTTTATTTGTTTGATTATAAAGTTACTTAGATTGTTGATAATGTGATAAAACAAAAAAAAAACATAGTATTAGAATTGGGAGTTTGCACCAATGTTTTTCACAAAAATCAATTTATGTCTGTATTAATTTAAGATATTAACCATTTTAAAGGAGTATGGAGTATTTATAAATCTATATTCTTTAGGTTATCTACAATAGAGGAATTCATGTAAATCCTGCTCCTTATGTTCTGTCGAACAAAAATGAAACGTATAAAAAGAGCGTTAAAGTTTAAAATTCTTTAAACCGATCTAGTTTACCGTGTCACGTAAATTGTAGGGATGAGATGAGTAGCTAAAGATAAAAAAGATGTTGCGGGGGTTTATTAGGCGTGTAATTTGAAAACTTTCCCGTAAATCCTGTGAATTTGTGTGAATTAATGGCGAGAATGAAGCAACCCTAAAGGCATAATATCAGGTAAAAGACATCAAATGAAGTAAATCTTATTTTTATAATTACTGTTATATTTATTTAATTTATTTATATCTGAGAATAAGTCTCTTAGCATCTTCAAAATTATTATACTATATGCTGAATGATTTCAAGCATATAAAACTTGCGCCTATAAATTTTCGTTTTCCAGCCAAGATTCAGTTCTCTCAAATAATCAGTATTGAATGCTTTAAACGGCATATCCGTTGCAAATTGCACTGTGACGCTTTAGCTCAAATGCAACACTTTCAATTGAATGTGTTGCTCGAAATTGGTCCTTATCACGTTTGTTTTAAGTGCTCACTTGTACAAACGTGCGCAGTTAGCTCACGTGTCCAGCCACGTAGTGTGTAGAGTAATTGATTTCATTTCTTTCGATTTCGATAAAAATCGATGCGACATTGTTGCCACATTCCTAAGTCGTACGCGGAACTATGCAACTGATGCGGTGAAGGACGCATGTTACATTTCACCGTTATCGTTCGCTAGAATGTGTTACGATTCTAGTGCGTTTTTACGCACTCCAATGAAGTAGACGCATTTTCTCAATGACAGTACTGTTGCGTTGTAATTCCGTCGTTAAAATTGACATTTTATAGTTTGCTAGAGGGCAAGATGACGATGTTTAAAGGATTGGCAAACGCCTTTCCATTAATTTTTATAAATAAAAATGCTTCACATATATTCTTTGCACTAAATTGTAACAGCGAAATTCCACTGCCGTAACTCTAGCGTAAGCGAATATAGAGTTAATAATAACTCGACAATGGAAACCGGAAGTTAACTACATAGTACTGGGCCTTTAAAGTACTTACCCTTGTCACGATAAGAATTGACGTAAAGGTATATTTATTGTATTTCATTTTTTTATTTACGAACTTAACTTTCCAAGATATGGTCGAATCTTCTAAGTCTCCTTCCAAAACCGCTATGTTTATACAAAAATATATCGGCTGTGAAAACCCACGGTTAAATATCATACTATTAAGACAAATAGAACAAATAGGAACTTAATTTAATTGTGGCCATTTAAATAATACGATAATAAGATGCTGCATCTGTGTTATCTTTGCAAATAGTGTTTTTTATGTAATTTGTAAAAGTGCATAATATACCTAATATGTATTAAAATTTTGAAGTAAAAATAAAATTCGCAATGTGATAAATCTGTCGATCAGGTTGCGTCGTACGAGGTCGTTGATCTGGCGGTACTGCATTGCCGTAGCCCGTAGCGTAGCCGTAGCCCGTAGCCCGTAGTGCGTTGGGACGGCTACGTCACGTTTCGATCTCTTTATGGACTTTTTATGTATCTACGTGCTCCGATATTGGATGTCTTGTTTTGTGATTGTTGGTTTTCTTTCCTTTTGTATACTGTTTGTAGTAATATTTTTCAAATATTTCATTTAAGAATAGTCTCACTTGAACGTCACAAAAGTTGTTTACACTCTCGTTAACGAAAAAAAAACCGATTTTTTTCTATGTACTTATTTTACGTTCTATGTATTATTTCTTATACTTATTTATTTTTAGTTAAAGCCTAGTTATAAATGTAAGCTGGATTTACATATAAATATGTTTGTAGGTATGTTGTTTACATATTACCGAAAACAAAACACCGTCGCGGCCGCACTAGCGACAAATTTTATTCATGGAACCCCCGAATGGATAGCGTGTTGGCTTTTTTATGCATTATTATTGGAAATGGTACCATTTGGGGCTAAGGGCAGGCGGTGTCACAGTGTATTGCGTTGCTAGGATGGCATTGTTTGGTCGGTCCACGTTGCCGGCTGTAAGAGGGACGGTTATGGTAATTCATTCAAATGTTTTGCCCTCGTTTTGATTTCTGTGTTATGATATGTATAATATATAGCTATACTAGTGTTCGCCCGCGAATCCGTACGCGTGGAAGTAGTCTAAGTGTAGCCGTTCTAACATACATTAATCCATACGTCCAAACTTTAACATTTATAATATTGGTAAAATCTATACTTTGAAACTCCTAAAGAATTTCATCATCAACCTGCCCTTATCCCTTCGGAGGGTCAGCACAGTATGTACTGAATCTGAAAGATAAATATTCCCAGAAATCTAACAGAATTTATTGGTATTGAAATATATACTTGTTATGTTGTTAGTTCTTCTTTAGATGAATAACAATGTTTAAAGACGATGGAATATGTAAGGATGGAAGAGCGTTAGGATTAAGATGAATTTTGGAATATTATGTTATATAATAAAAAGATAAAATGAAAATATTAAATAGAATTATTAGAAATAAGGAGAAAAGCACGCACTGTTACAAGAATATATTTACAACTAATGGTTTAAAAATAGAGAAAAAGGAAGAAAAAAAAAATAAAGTTCTAAATTCAAAAATATAACAATTATGAATAAAAAAGTGTAAAAAGTTCCGTATCTGTCGGCAACAATGTTCTTGTGTGAGTTTCGACAGTTTAAAGAATTAAAAATATGAAATAACAACAACCAAAATAAGATAATGAATTAAATATTCGATATTTACGAAGTGTTTTTGTGATAAAACTGTACAAAAGTTTCCTAGAATTGCATTTGTAAACAAGTCAAATTTTTAGACGCAATAAACGTCGTATTTGTTGTCGAACATGAGGTAATGCTGATATTATCTATTATTATTGTAAACATAATACATACACAGGTAAAAGAGATATTTAATTCAAGGAATGTTATCTTGTTTACCTAAAACGAATTTAAAAATAGTGATTGCAACTAATTTACCAAAGCAAAGTACAATAGAAAAGTGTGTATTATATATAAATATTATCTTACTTTAGTAATATTATACATGCGAATGTTTAGATGGATTTTTGTTTGAAGGTATCTCCAGAACGGCTGAACGGATCTCGGTGAAATTTGGCATACATATAGAGCATACTTTGGAAGAACACATATACTAATTATGATTCTTTTATTCGTAAAGAGTCTAAAGCAACAGCTAGTAAATAAATATTCTTCATTTTGCATACTACAAGCAAACTCATAAATAATATTTTGAATTTTCGAAGTCTATCAAATGCAGAGAAAATGCCAAGAATTTTGTCAGGCAAAATAGAAAGTGACTTCAATTCAAATAATTTGTCATTGTACAAAATTAATAATTTATTTAGATTAATTACCATTTAATAATGATGTACCAAGTTTTTTTAGACTCCTTTCCCACTAGTGCGATTGCTGTTAACGTGTATTTATCTCAAGTTGACTAACAATCAAATAATGTTTGAAACTGAGAAACCTCTTATTCCATACGTGACATCCATTAATTTTAATAATTGATAATTAAATGGTGAGAGAAAGTAATGTAATTTGCTTACCATAGTAAACCGTGAAATAGCGTTCAGGCGCAGTCCTAGCGCGGTAATTCGCTCTGTGGAATAAGACTTTAAGCATATCTAAAAACATTGCGGACAAAAACCTAAGCTCAATTCGCATATATACAGACATAATCGAGGTGTAGAGGCGAGATAGAGGTATGACTAGATTCATTTGCGATAGCCAGGTGAACGCTCTACTTGAGTTGAAGGTCAAAATTCGACTGGACGCTTGGTCAGTTTTTATGTATTACATGTCGCGCGCCCCTGACTTTGCTTGTTATATAAGTACACAGATAATTCTAAAAACTAAGTAACTTTGTTTTCTAGCTTGTCTAAAACTTTTGATAAGATTGCAAAGGAGCTGCACTTTGCAAAGATAGTGACCACTGCCCATAGACATGGGTTAAGATCTAAAAGGTTGCATGTGTTGATAAACGTAATGTCGAACCTGGAAAAGCGAGAAACTTTAATTAACTTCTATAGGAGACAGTTATTTCTTAAGAGAAATGACTGACTGCTTCCTATTTTTTTTTCTCTAAAGAAATAACTGTCTTCTTATTTTGTTTTCTGTTTATATTTTCATTTTTGTTTTATGTCCCTAATAACGGAACCCGTACAGGTTCACTTTGTTGTCCGTCCGTCTGTCTATCAAGACCCTTTTTTTACATCTAGTGTATTATTTTAGTCGTTTTACAAAAACAAAATAAATCCATTTGTATGTTACAATAATTTTTATATAGTTAACAGTTTACCTTGAAAGAAGTCAATATTTTTAGTTCTCGAAACTTTTTTTTCGTTAGAAAAAACTACTTTGGTTATGCATATTGATTGTAGATGAATACGTAATCTAGACAAGGTTAATGACCTGCTATAAAAGATTTTGATTTAATAACACAGACTTTAAAAGGGCCATGTTATTGCGTTGTAGATTGCAACTCATCTGCTATAGATGATTCATTGACTACTGAGACATAGAGTTACGTCGTTTTTTTAATCAATTTTATAGTCCTACTAGCGGACCCGACAGACGTTGTTCTGTCTACACGTCTTTATTTTGAATATTATTTAAAATTTGACACTGCGATGGTAGCGCCGTCTGTCGGATCCAATGTAAAACATTCCAAAATCAACAACTACTAATAAATTAAAAATTAATTAAAAAAAATATTGTCCCCTTGAACACACATAAAAAATTTCATCAAAATCGGTCCAGTCGTTTGAGAGAAGTTCAGTGACATATACACTCACAGAAGAATTATATATATATAAAGATAAGTCAGGTAAATAAAATATATCAAGTGATATGAGGTTAAGAGAAATAACATATAAGAACTATTAAACTTTAAACGAATTTTTCTCTAGTATTTTTTTATTATTTAATTTATTTACATCCTCAGTAAAGCTTCCAATCTTTAAATGTATTTTGCTTTAAGTCTAATGTTGAATGAAATCGAACGCGTTAACGATGTTAACTGTCTTCACCTCGATCGGGGCAGTGCAGGGATCAATCAATGTTGTCAGTAAATATTTAATAATATGCGACCCTGTAAACTAAACCCAACCTATACTAGTTATGTGCTCCAACCTTGCGTTAAAGACACACATAGAGTATATTTTATCGATATTTTTGTCCGTAATAATTTGACTCCGTCAGTTTATCGAGACTATTTTGCCGTCCAAGTAAGTCGTTGAAGCATTCAAGAATAGAGTGAATTGGTATTTATTAAGCTGACATCACTTAAAATCAGGTAGGATCGAGGTCAAGCGCTAAATTATTTAATATACAGAAAAGGACTCTCTTAAAAATCACCCAAACAGTTCAGAAGTTCATAATGGAATATAACTACCCGGGAATAACACTTCCCCCTGTCATTTAGGCAAAAAAGGGTCGATAAACTTGAAAGGTGGCCTGATGGATCATTTCTTATATGGCGATGTCTAAATCGTCGTAATTGCGATCACTAGAGGTGATTCGATTCGAATTTGGCGAACTCCATGTACGGAGCTTCATGTCTCATTAGCGATATGAATGTGTCATTACGGGCGTTGCTATTGATGCTTAGATTAGCCTCTTTTTCCATAAACTCGACAAGCGTCTCAGCCAAGATATATTTCATTGAGCAATGTCTTTAATAGATCTATTAGTCGCGAGCGGTAGTTACGCAGCTAGAAGTGTTGTGGAAAAGGGGTTTTACGTGGTAGTCGCTTCTTTTGTAACTTTTTGTTGGTTTATATTGGCGCCTAGTTTTTGTATATAAAAGTTTTATTTGTAGATAATGCTCATACTTATAATATATTATACATTTTTTTAAAGTAAATAATAGTAGGTATCGTTTACGGTTGGTAGTTCCCCTCCAAATGTAAACGATATGGAAAATACCAATGTTATACGATATTTTGTTTAAAAAAAACATTGAGATGAGAGTTTGTTTTTGTATTGATGTTTCGGTAGTGGAAACTCGATGTCAAACATATAAGACGCAGTTACAATTCTGTATTAATTCACCCTTGAACTTCAACTTGGTACCAATTCAATGTAAGTTAAACGTAGTAAGATATGCGTTTCTTTATTGTTTCACACATTTAGTTTTCACATTAAATTATTTATAGCGCCATTACATTTGTCCGGACAGACATTCAAGTCACCTTAAACATATTTTATTTCCTCTCATTTGGCGTTGAAATAGCAATATACAAAAGTACTACGCATTTTCAATTATTTGTTTTGTTAATCTTTCGTAATATTATAAAGAGATAAGATTTGTGTATGTAACGAAAACTCAAAAACTACTGGACCGATTTCAAAGGTTCTCGTATCCTTAGAATGCTATATTATCCCTAAGTAAAAGGCTATATTTATGTTGTTATAAAATGTAAAAAAACTACAATCCCTAAAACTTAAACCTATTACCTAGAAATAAAAAAAAACGATTTTATCTTCTAAAAGTACTAAGTATAAGTTTTTTTTAAATTAAAGTATTAGCAGATTTTTTTTGTAAATTTACTATTATATTATTTCTTTTACCATTTCCAAATAAGCTCTTAGCTTGTGCTGTGATATGGTTTACGACAATAGTCGAATGGCGGGATTCGAACCCCCGACCTAGTGATCGGAAATCCGTACCTTAAAGGCTATTGACGCTTAAAAGTAAGTTAGTATACTGTAAAAGACCGGTCTTATGAAGTAAACAAATCGTATCTACGAAGGATCATCATAACCAGAATTGCGATAAGTGATTAGCATGGTTCGCAATGTGGCCATGGAAATCAAAAGTGGAATCACACCGGCTTCGCTTGTAATATTCCGCGGAAACGACAATATCGCGCCTTGACAACGCTCGGTCTGTTGTGAATAGGCCGGTTTTTAAATGTCTATGTCATTAGGTCAATAGTGGTAATGAATTGTTTTCTTATTCTTCCATTTATTTATGCTTGATTCTTGACGAAATAAATGAGTATTCTGAATATATGTGAAATATAAAATTGGGTTCTTTACTAATATTTAGTATCTTTCTGTTCTGTTCTGTTTCTTGTTTATGGCTCTCCCTCATCGGATTGGGCCAATGTCAAGTGTTTTTTAGTATCTTTTCGAATTATGGCGGATTTTTAGTATTTATAAAATACTTACTATACTTACTATTACAAAAACTTAATTAGTAGGCTATGTACTCCTACAGCCTATGTTCTACATATATGTCAAATTTAATTAAGATCCATTCAGCCGTTCTGCAGATAACTTTGGGTCCTTCAAGAGGCGAGCGTATCACCATGTCAAAAGCCGGCAACGCATCTTCGGTTCCTTTGGTATTGGTGATGTTCATAAGCGACGTTGAACACCACGGTGTTCCCGCTGCTAGTTTGCCTCCTTATGTTATAAAAAAACGTATATATCCATCCATTTAATCTTTCGTATTTGTAATATTAGTAAATAGAGGTAAATATATATTTGAGCTTTGTAGTAATAACTTTCTTTTCACAGCGTTGCAATCTAGAACTATTATAATTGTCGTTTTACCTGCTTATCATAGAAATCAACATAAGGGAAATAACATTTTACACCTATGTGGGTAATTGTTCAATGCATGTTTAAAATAACAGCGCCACATAATGATTTTCCTTTTGTATAAATAATGATAAATATAATTATTCAAGAAACCGCACGCATCGTGAGAAGGTTCATGTCTCTGCAGCCCTGACCACTAGTTGTTTGAGTCTTGGGACTCCGCAGCCGGTGGTGCTCTATTTTTAATATAAAATATTTTGTATATATTTTTTTTTATATGAAATGTAATATATTAAAAATAAGTTTAATAAATGAATAAGTAAACATTATTATAATTACAATAGCCTATTTTCATGAAATTATTGCAGTATCGTTTTCTATATTACAAAAGTACTAGCTGACAGCCGCAACTTCGTCTGCACGGGATTAAAAAATAGATATCAGCCGATTCTCAGATTTACTGAATATGCGTATAAAATTTCAAAAAAATCGGTCATGCCGTTTCTGAGTATAACTAACATTGTGACACGAGAATTTTATATATAAGTATAAGTCATCATCATCATCATCAGCTCACTATACGTCCCCACCGTGGGGCTCGGAGCCTACCCTAAGTTAAGGGTGATTAGGCCATAGTCAACCACGCTGGCCAAGTGCGGGTTGGTTGACTTCACACATATCTTTGTATTTCTTCTCAGATATGTGCAGGTTGCATCACGATGTTTTCCTTCACCGTAAGAACGTCGGATAAATGTACATATGTAAATCGGAAACCGAAAAATTGGTACATGGCGGGATTCGAACCCAGGACCTGCAGATTGCAAGTCGAGTGCTTATCCCCTGAGCCACCGACGCTCTTAAGTATAAGTATAAGTATTAGCTATGAATTATAACAGGCAATATTAAAGTTAAAATTAGCATGTAACTGATATCAAATACTATTTTTCCTGCTTTTAACATTTTCACGTTTTGATTTTCCTCCTCCGCATTTAGAATGTCAAGTATTTGTTATAAGTAAGGTAAGTTATCGCCGCTGTTCGTACCCGAATGCAAATTCGGTATGATCTCATTCGTTTATTATGTACTATGAAAGAATTTAATGATAAAACCTTAGTCACCTAGTCATTAAATACAAAATCTTAAATTACAAGTTAAAAACTTTGTTTAAATATTTTTCAAATATTTACATTAATTCTCATACAAAATTAATTCGATACTTCATAGGCGTCGGATGTCATGTCAAACTAGTTTGATCATGACATCTGTATAAGCTATGTTACTTTCTATTGTCTATATGCAAGTAGTCTTCCGGTATGTGTCTGTGGGCAGCATATCCGCTTACGTACGAATCAAGTCAATAACTGCATGGGCGGTTATTTACTAGTATTTAGACTGGTGCTCGTCGATATTTATATCTATTTTTGAACTGTAAGAGTTTAATATCTTACTCAGTATCTAATGCAGCGATTTGTTTTGATTGTTGAAATATATTACCGTTATAAAATATACGAATGATAGAGACGTTTTTGTGGAAAAAAAACTAAAATAAAAAAACTTCCATTGCATGTTATATTAGCTAGATGGCGCTGTGCGATTTCAACAAAATCATGCAATATACATTATTTATAACTAAATTATATCATAACAATAGGTCGATTCAATAAAAGGAGGTGGTCTCACTAACCTATAATGTTGAGTTTGCCTGCTCCGAAACCCAGCCTATAAAATATTAAACTTTGCCGCTTAGGTTCGATTCATCGAAGAGATTAATTTTATAAGGTTTAATTTAAACAGTATTTAACGTTAACTAACTTTAACGTTATAAAACGTTAACGTTAGATTACAACCAATACTAAATAAGGCACTCCGAGTTCTTAAGTAGTAACTAAGGGAGTGTAGATTTAGATTTAGTGTGGCATTTACACTTACCAAGTGTTTACGTAACCATGAAACTTCTTAAAATGATTTTTTTTGTATTTTAAAAACTTTCGTTAATATGGATTTTTAAAGATTCAACATATTTTATTTCGGTAATGATTAGTGAATATTACCATTTAAAAAATAATTAATGTCTATAAATTTTCCTGCAACCTCTGTCGTAACCTGCTCTATGACACGTTATTAATTTCGTGTTGTTTGTCACCGCGCCGCAGACTGATGAAACTTTTCACCCTCTTTCCACGGAAAAGTAAACTTTCCCGCAACGCTTTTCTAATTTTCATCCTATTTTATACAAACTCAATTTTTGTTGAAGAATAAAATCAATTTCTCTCTCATACCATATTTTCGTTTATATTTTATTCGCACATATTTTTTTTTATTAACTCGTTTTCAAAGGTTAAAAGTTTAATTATATTTAGCCTATAACCTTACTGAATTATTGTACTATTAAATTAGAAAATAATTTATTACTTTCGGTTAATAAATCCCTATATTAACGCAAACAAACATTAAACATTTATATCGAGACTAGCGGACCCGACAGACGTTGTCCTGTCGTGACGTTCAAAAATTGAATTAACGTTTAAAATTCGAATATTATTTAAAATTGTACACTGCGATGGTAGCGCCGTCTGTCGGATCCAATGTAAAACATTCCAAAATCAACAACTGCTAATTAATTAAAAATTAATTTAAAAAACATTGTCCAGCGGACAAAATTGTGAATCTAAACCATTCCCGGATCCCCTTGAACACACACAAAAAATTTCATCAAAATCGGTCCAGTCGTTTGAGAGAAGTTCAGTGACATACACACTCACAGAAGAATTATATATATAAAGATATGTAATAACCATAATTTTGATATAGTACCTACTATCATAATATCCAATTGCTCTATTACATTGTTATGATTAACGAAGGAATAAAGCATTCTTAATATTCCTACTCGAGATTTGAATCCGTTTCATATTCGAGAATGTTCTTACGACTTACTCGTGCCAAATAGGTCAATATGCACGATTGAACCTATTAATTCCGTTCACAGTACAAATATCAAATAGTGAAGTGACCGTGCTAATAACATCTTCTTATAGTAATGCTAATTTGTTGTTTGCTTACGTCACTAGTGATTTCATTTCTTGACAAACTTTAAGGTTCCTAGACGTTGCACTATAGTTCATTCACCTTAATGTTTTATCTGTTATTCGATTTTAGTTAAAATTTTTAACACTTCTATCATCTTACATATATCGCTGTTTCGCCGATTTCAGGTGGCCGCTCGCTCGTTTGCCACCTTCTGATATAAAAAAGAACACATAGGCTACTAATCAGGTTTTTTTTTATTTAGGACGGAGTCACGGGCGACAGCTAGTCTTTAATAAAACTCTGTTATTCTCTAACTGCGAGTTACCATTGCAAATTTTTTTTAATTTTTTTTATGTTGAGAAACAGGAATAATTACGTTTTTATAGATGTCTTAGGAATGGAAAAGTATGTTTTATAAATCATATTTATCTTATTCATAGTAATTGTTATGTTTTAAAGTAATGTTCAAATGAATATCGTACAAAGTACAAACATAAAAACAACAAAGTACAGTGGCCGCCAGAATACCGTGACTACATACTTGTACCTTGTTATCTCTGATCTCAAATCGGCCCAGCTTCGAACGCATTAGTAGTCAACACAAATGTTCTTGAAAGTTTTTTTCATACTAATAAAAGCTCTTTGCATGTCATTTTTTGTGTCCATCACGCTGGTTATTCGACATTCGTATGCGTAGATACGGACGTTAAACCTGTAATAGGTACAGACTGCGAAAGCGAACCGAAAGCGAAACGAACGTAGTTCTTTTCGCAGAACCGCTAAATCAAGTACTACTACGCGAAACTTATATATTCTTAACTAGCTGTAGCCCTCGACTCCACCGCGCGGAATTAAAAAAAACTTTATAAGTAGTGTGTTCTTCCAGACTATGTTCTATATCTATGTCAACTTACATCGAGATCGAGATGCCTTCTAACAAACATCCATCAATCCATCCATTTATAAAATTAGTAAGATAAGATTCGTTTTAAAGTCTGGGCTTGTTTTACGACGAATTTCGCTTTGATTTCGCATCGTTTGCTCCACAGGCGTAAGTCTCGTGCGTACGGGTTAGGGAGGGGTTAAGGGGGGAGCGTAAAGGTATGTAGTTGGCACATAATTGCATAATAAATGAACGGTCGTCGGGCGGGTAAACGCTCGCTTGGCACTGACTGATTAAGACGGATTATCGTTGCGGCGGCCACGCGGATTAGCTGGATAACATCGGACGATGGACAGCGCGAGATGTGGCCCATATTCTCTAGAGATTTGTGCGCAACTTTGAATAAATAGTTTTTGCTTCAGATCCATATTATGTTTTCATATTAGTAAATGGTAGGAAATTTTATGTTTTATGCTTGCTTTTCCTAAACTTGGAACACACTCTTAAGATAAACTTTCTTAAAGACTTTTTTGGTCGCGATATGACATTTTACATTTCCATTATAACTTGCGACGTTATATCAACTATATCTGTCAGACTCGCCAAACCATTTCACAATCATCGGCACAATTTATTTTCGTGATAATTTTAATCTCCCCCTTTTAAAATCCTTAATGGTCCGTTTGATGGCCTGGTTTACACACATGATTATCTCATCACTGAAATAAATGTGGTAACTACAATTTATCCGGAATCACAGGACATTGTCACTTTGCATTCAAAAATAAGTATAAGTGTATCTTTTCAACATATACCACCAGGCTAAACTTACAATGAAAAAAACTTCTATATCGTGAAGTAGATATAATACAGCGCCATCTGTTGCCCTGCATCTGCAACTCTTAATAACAAATATTGCGTATAATGTAAAAGTAAAGAATTATAATAATTTATAGTTTTATTTTTATTCCGAATTTCTTATAGTAAAAAGTCTGTTAATGCAGCGTCCGGAAAAGTCCATAGCATATATGGTCGCAATGGAACGCCGCGCGGTCGGCGACCCGTACCTTGGCATTGCGACGCGGCTTACGTCACGCAACCTGTCAATACAAACCGCTCATTTACAACTGCAGTCCGTCTAATTTATCTGGCCAGCTGGGCATAAATTACATTTACCATAGCTCGCCACCATGCCGTAGTCAAAAATTGCCACAAGGTCTTTGTCGGACTCTAAATGTCTTGTGTATTATTTTCTAAGCCCAAATAGGTTTTACATATTTTCTGACCTATCCGCTGTAAAAGCGCTTCTATCAAGCCAGATAAATTTGTCGGACTATATTTGCTCGATGGCCCGCGTCGGAATCTGCCCAGACTTTATACGACGTCTTTTGATGGCAATCTGTGATGTTTCATTATTACTTCTAAGCGGAAGTTTTCTGTGGTATTTAGATTTGAACGTATTTTACGCAATAAATTGCAAGATTGAGAGAGTAAAGTTGTTCAAGTATAAATATATTCGTTCCAATGAGAGCTGTTGCATTCTAAAAAGAAAACCGATTCAAAGGAGTAAGATTATTCTATTCATATCTTACCCCGGAGTGTCATATTGGTACAGTCGGTTAGGTTTATTTTGGAGCGTAAATGATAGATTTATTCATTACTTACTAACTCTTGCCCGCGACTCCGTCCACGCGGTATTTAAAAAAAACTTAATTAGCCTATGTAATTGTATTTGCCTACGTAATTGAATCTGTTCAGTCCTTCTGGAGATACCTTCAAAGAAACATCCATCTAATCATTCGCATTTATAATAATAGTAAGATAGTAAATATAAACTGTATAAAATGTCTAATTAATTGTAACCATACGATGTCTTAACTCTAAATTACTATCTACCCACCCGGTCGTGGTTTATAGGCGTGAACATACAACAGTGTAAGAGAACTGGTTCCCCAGGCAGTCGGTCATTGCGGCGTCAAGGCCAGCGCCGAACAATCCCACGGCAATAAAACATTCAAATATTATAAATGTTCGCCATGTAATTGCTTGATTCCATACACATCGAAACTAAATGGATAAACTTCCCAACATTGAAGAACATATCACGTAAAAAATTATCTAACTTAATAAAGCAATAGTTATTTTAATTTTACTTCTTACAGATATTATAAATGCGAATGTTTGGATAGATGGATAGATAGATAGACTGGCTACATGGTTCTCTATGAAATATGGCATAGATTTAGAACATAGACTAAAAGAACACATAGGCTACTAATTTTTTTTTTAACTCCGCGCAGACGGAATCACGGGCAACTAGTAACCAATAAAACAGACTGTACCCAATGACAATTGAAAGAAGAAAACGGATCAAATAATACCTCATATTTCTAAATTAATAGAACATTCTAGACTACAGGAATTCGCGATGGAACTAACAAACACTCATACGAGTAAAAATCCGCTTCAAAAACATACCCCTCTTGTAAGTTTAGAAAAAAATGATATTATTCGTTTAACATAATACACACGTTTTGCTATGAAATATTTATCATATGCTTTTCTCAACCACTTCATTATGTACTGGTCAATAAAGATCATATGTCTTAGAATCTTAGGGCGCAAATTCATTAGACGATAACTCAGTCATATAGGGTGATTGCGCATACCGGTTAACTAATGACAATTGTCGGTCGACAAGCAAGCGTCGTGCATGCAGATAACAAATATAATGTACACTAAAAAGAAAGGAGTATCACCCAACGCATGGGGCATAACGACGCGATATTGCATGCCTGAACGGGAAATCTTTCGCACCACGCATGCGCAACGAGTAATGTAACTGCGCCCTTAGCGTAGTTTGCCTTAGATGGTTTGATCGAGAGATCTCGCTCGACACGAGAAAGTACAGATGGACTACCTTGATATCATTAATACGTTTATTAGGTCACTTGTTACATTGTAAGCGTTATCTCAATGTGTTGCTATAATTATATTTTAGCTATTACTTGTTTAACCCCCTGGGAGCCTTAAGATATAATCTACATCCGAAAAGCCTTTTAGTTATGCGTACTTTGCTATTAATTTAGTCGACAAATTATCCTACTTTACCGTATAGTTTAACAGGGCCGTAAAGTTGAATTATTACTGTGTTTTTTTTCTTAAATAATGCCTAATGTGAACTCTACTAATCTGTCTTTCTCAAACTTTTCTTATAAGTAAAAGTAGCTGTCGCTCGCGGCTCCATCCGCGCAGAATTTAAAAAAAAAACTTAATTAGAAGCCATCCATGCCAAATTTCATCGTGATCCGTAAAGCCGTTCTCGAGATACCCTGTAACAAACATCCATCCAAAACATTCGAATTCATAATATTAGTAAGATAAAAGAAAGAAAGGTGGATTTAACGGTTGATATGGGAGGTTAAAGTATTTCTGCATATGTAACCTATTAACTTAATTAAACCTCCTTAGCATGGTTGGTTTAAAATGCATGAGAATTTTCTCACTATAAACGACACCGTGTCTCTTGACATTTTTTTATGATACTCTCAGCCATTGCAAACCTGTTGGATATTGGTAGATCGTTAAAATTTACATACAATATTTTATTTATAAACGGATTTTTCCATGAATTATATTTAGAGGACGTTACTATGAATATGTTTGACATAATTTAAACAACCTGTAATATTTTAAAAGAAAAGAATACTTCGTTGAATTGTTTTATAACATTTATGAATTTAATATAAGTTGTTTGAAAAAATCACGTTTCACGCAATATCCATAATGAAATACATATTGAGTTGAAAGTGCAATTCCTTACGTGCTATGCAAATATATCAAATGCACTTCCGTAGGCTGAATTAGCAAATGCATATGACACTTCATAACAACGACCTTGCATACCAAAATATAACAAATATAAATAGACCCTCAATCACATATTTAAATACATGTAGTTATTGATGGGTCAAGTATCTTCTATAAATGGTCGGAAAATTGCCTACTTACGAATTTCGAAAACACATTTATACTCATGTTGTAATTTCTGCGTAATGTATGCATTTTTAGTACAGTCAACAGAAAAATTTAATTTTACATAAACAATGTAAGTATATTACAGTAACAAAGTATATTCGTCTTTATTTCTTTGATGTTAAGATTGAAATTCATTGTAGCTTTGTGAACTCAAAGTTTTTCCATGTGGTTGTTGCACTGTGCCAGTTTATATGGATTTATCAGCGAATTGCGACAGTAATTTTATTATTCTAAATGAATTTAATATTTGATTGTTAACAGAATACGCAGTGTCATTGACCTTACACTTTTTACCTAGTCATAGACAAGTTCATCATCATCATCATCAGCTCACTATACGTCCCCACCGAAGGGCTCGGAGCCTACACTAAGTTAAGGGTGATTAAGCCATAGTCAACCACGCTGGCCAAGTACGGGTTGGTTGAATTCACACATATCTTTAAATTTCTTTTCAGATATGTGCAGGTTACATCACGATGTTTTCCTTCACCGTAAGAACGTCGGATAAATGTACATATGTAAATCGGAAATCGAAAAACATATTGGTACATGGCGGGATTCGAACCCAGGACCTGCAGATTGCAAGTCAAGTGCTTGACCACTGAGCAACCGACGCTCTGATAGACAAGTTATATCTTACTAATTTATTAAATGTTTACGTTTAGATGTATGGATGGATGTTTATTAAAAGGTATCTCTTGAACGGCTTAACGAATATTGATAATTTGGCACAGATATAGAACATAGTCCGGAAGAACACATAGGCTTTTGTTATAAGTTTACTTTTTTATAGGGTTGCTAGGTTTTTTTAAATCCCGCGCGGACGAAGTCGCGGGCAACAGCTAGTACTACTATAAAGGTTTCTTCAGTAAGAACTGAGCTGCTTAAATTGAACCCTTACATAGTATTATATCTAAAAGAAGTTACATAAAAGATAATAAATTTGATATCTGGCATTTTTTTCTTTGTGACCTATATTGCGAATATTCGATAAGATTGGTGACGTGCGAAAAGGATTTATTTAGACAGCTGCAATCAACTCCATTTTTTACTGATAACGATGATGATAAGATTTTACTTACTTTTTACATTTGTACATTTAAATGACAAGACAAGATAAGAACAAAGAATATCTTAGTTTTTAAATTAGTAGTAAAATAATCGGCATACGAAGACGGCCACCAAAAGTACGCATATAATCTTTTGGTGGTCTTTAGTAATCCAAAGCTGAAATGGGTTAAATATGAACATTTAACAGTGGTAGAGCCCACTTCAACATCTTCGCACGAATTGGCCCGGCTCGCCCGGTGAAATACCACGACCACACAGAAGACAGGCGTCAAGTGGAAGCAATTCCGCGTTTCGTCTGATGAGTGTGCGTCCCGGAAGCCTAATTTAGTCCTCTTTCCCTTACCAAACATTTTCTTATAAGGAAATTATGGGAAGTGGAAGTGGACTTTTCGGATGAGAGGATGCATAGAAAGGGAAAATACATTCTTTCTGTGCATCCTCTCCTCCGTCGATTAAAGGTAACGCATATGCAATTGCGTATGTCTATGGGCAACGGTCACTTCGCTATTTCAGTGATTTCAGTTGGCCGCTCGCTCGTTTGCCACCTAATGATATAAAAAAAACCCTACAATAAAAGTCTCCACTTTTTTAGATCCTGTGCCATCGCGACCCAGTCGTGGATTTGAACCTCCTTTATGTCTTGATTTGTGAATTAAATATCTTTTAATTTAAAAGTATTTTATATATAAAATTAACGGTACAGTTAGCTATTCGATCTTAATATTTCCGATCGATAATAAATGGAGGCTTGTCAGATAATTAATTCTAGATCGCAAACAGCGACAAAACATGTATTCGAAGGGCTCGCGTTGGTGGTCCGGCTTCAAATAAAAAAGGTTCTTAATGTATTCATTATTATAATTTTCTCTGGTAGGTCTGTTTAACTTTTCATATATGTAAAATTATATTAATTAGCGTATAAGGAACTGTAGTGTCTACATAATGTTCTTTTTTATAAAAAATTAAACTAATGATAAAACTGGAAAGTTCGTGTTTTGAATTAGCAATGTATTGTAAAGGGAAAAGCTTATTATTGTTATTCACTTTTGAATGTAACTTACATTTTTATATATTAATATTCGTTATATATTTTATTACTAATATTATAAATAAGAAAGTTTGAATGGATTCTACAAGGTATCTACAGAACAGCTCAACGGATCTTGATGAAATTTAGCATAGATGTAGAACATTATCTAGAAGAACACATAGCTAGTAATTGTTTCTTACGTGCGAAAGTAGTCGCGGGCGACAGCTAGTTATTTCTATATCCAGTTAATAAAATTCAATTCTCAGTATTGTTTTGCATGTAATTGTAAAACTACGTAATCGTTGTCAACCGGATCAAATTGTTTTGGGCGCAGATAAGATGGGTCAGGGATTGCAGAGGTGATGCTGCACGGCAACATTGTAGCGAGCGGTTACGACCTTGATTGTTGGTGCCATCTGGTGCAATTAATCGTGATAACGCTTCGGCCAAAATATCGTACATTTATTGCGTACGATATGAGATAACAAACTACTATATTGATTTTGATGCATTCAATTTTGTTGAATATTAATGCAATTGATATTTAACACAACTTTATTTGACCATCTTTTTATATAAACAACTGCAAAAAGGATAAAATATTAAATTTTGGTAAGAAAAATAAGATAAGATATACCAGTAGATTAGAAAACAGTACGCACCTAAACTTCACTTGGTAAAGGCAGGCAACAATGTATAATATTATTAGTACAAAGAGGTAAAAAATTTAGTGTATTTTTAAATATTATTGGAAATACTTTGACAAAGAACATTTTCGAGATCAATTTCTTATTGTACATACGGATTCTGTTGTTGTTAATGCCTTTTATCACTTACTAGCTATCGCACTCGATTCCGTCCGCGCGGAAATAAAAAACTTCTCAAGTACTCTATGTGTTCTTCCTGATTATTAGCTACATCTGTGCTAGAAATCTTCAAACCAACATCCATCTATCCATCTAAACTTTCGCATTTATGATATTAGTAAAATTTGAAGATTATAGGCATAATGTTGCTATGGCGCCTGTTATTTTTAATCCACTATCCATTTGGTATCTTCATACCAACGTATCAATATCACGCAACAACACGTCGCATACTTGACCTCTCCAATTTTGTCTTTGTGAGTTGTTAGAGTCACATGTAGATAAGAATTTTTGCGTGAGCTGACGCGCCTTATCTTTGTTATGTTACTAACCAAATTATCTGAATTTGCCTGCTGGAATTTGATCTTTGTGCATTACAGATATTAATGGACAGTTGTTATTTAGAACAAGAAAGGTCAATGAAAGGTCTGTTGAGAAAATAAAACTAACAAGTTAAACTTTTATTCTAATTGAGAGGAATATTTTTCGCGTAAGCATGTCTCGTTTTATTGCACTTCTTTAGGCTGAACAAATTGATTTTGAAGACTAAAGTTAATCTTATTCGAATTATTTAGTGGAATTTTTTTTCACAAACATATTCGAAACAGGTCGAAGCTTCCAATTTTTATCTCAATTGGTGTTTAAGATAGCTTTCGGTTTCTGCCTTCTTTTTAAATATACCCACACAATAATGAAAGGTGGCTGAGCTTGTTATGACAACAGATTACCATATCAACATAAATTGAATACCGAAAAAGGGTACTAACATTGCCCTCAAGTAAATGATTCAAAGGAATAATCGTTTAGATTTAGGGTCAGCGACATGATAAGAGTTTTAGGCATATAGAACATGAATATTTACTGGCCAGTTATCAGTACAACGATGTTATGACCGATAAGACAGTGTTACCTTTTGCAAAGAAATGTATAATACTTCACAATTATTGCACTGAAAATAGCTATTATTCCCTTTATCTATTCTATCTACTTACATCATTGTTATCATTTGTTAAATTTAGTGTATTAAAAAGGTAGCCTACCTTTTTTATTGGTCATCATTTCGTGACGTTGTCGACATGAATTGTAGAATGGTAGGGATAGCGATCGAATAGCTGTGGTCTTAAGAATTATGATAACTTCGATTAGTGAAGAAAGCATAATGATACAGATCATATACGAACAGAGGAAGCTGTAAAATATAATTTGATATTGTAACCTCTGTTTGTACCTGCTCTACACATTTGGACATGACATCCGATTTCTTTCTGACTTCGAGATGGTATCAGTGACCGTTATGCGCCGAATGTGCTGCGAGCGGACGCAGATCACAATGTTATCGGTCTCCAGTGATATCTCCGGCTAAGTTTAAATCAACCGGTCAGCTGTGGAGAGCTAGTGTAATTACTTTTGAATTCAACGGTGAGATTAGGGTTGGTACTTTTACTCGACGCAATTGAAAATTAACATACGAAATAAAACACGGTGTCTTATTTAATAACAATTATTAACATAACATTGCTTTAAAATAAAGAAAGAAATTTACAAATTGGTTATTGGTGGATTTTACATAATAGAGAGTAAAGTGAAACATCTTTGAAATTGCTTTTGTGTTATAATAATATTGAAAGAAAGCTGTTGTATTAGTATAATAACATTTGTGGCAACCCTAGCCATGTCTCCGTTCTCTGAATAGCTTTTGTTGTGGGGACAACTCATTTAACTGTTGCTTTATATATACGAATAGTTTGTACCGACATACGTGTCGCGTGTCTAACTTCTTGCTCGAATACTTAAATTCGATTAGCAAAATTTTATTCGTTGTCAAAACTGTTATAATTAAAATATATGCCCCTTTCTTATTTAAAATATACGAAGCCACACTTTTGATGATTGTTTCCTGTTTTTTTTAAAAAAAATGCTTTCAAAATAACTTCATATTTTATTTTTATATCATAAGGTGGCAAACGAGCGAGCTGCCACCTGAAATCGCTGAAATAGCGAAGTGACCGTTGCCCATAGACATACGCAATAGCATATGCGTTGCCTACCTTTGATCGACGGAGGAGAGGATGCACGGAAATCATATTCGGAGATTTAAGAACTTGTTGTTGAATAGATTGTGTAAATTCTATGTTGTCATCATTCCTAAATTTTGCGACTGGGGATTTCCCTAACATGAAGAATGTGGTTTATGTCACTATCAATTATAATCTTTGATTTTGACAGTCGCAATATCAAGACGTTGCGTAATTCGTTAGATTTTTTTTTATAAACTGCTACGAGCATGTAGGGATAGTGCATGTAGATTGACTATCGATATTAAAATACATCTCTCTTTCTCTCTAAACTGATATATAAACTCGGCTAAACACTCACGTATATTCGCTCACTGAGCGACGGGCCGCGTCCGCGAAATTATACCAGTACCCCTCATCCTGATGAAGGGCCCCCGATGGGCTCGAAACTAGTCGGTGCCGCCACCGGACGAATATACGTGAGTGTTTAGCCGTGTGTATATATCAGTTTAGTATAATGTCTTACGAAAGTTTGAATAATTTAATCTCTCTCAAGGTGCCATCCACCAGTCTTGTGCCATGAAATAAATATTCCACGCTGGTAATATTCCTCCATGGATCGCAATAAAATACATCTAAAAGTGTCTTAAAAAGATACGGACGACTTCTTTCGTCCATATCTTTATACTTGCGTCATAAAGATATTGAATTTAGATTGAATCATGAATGGTGTTCAATCTATGCCAAATCAAGCAACTGTGTCCTTTATTAAAACCTATACGAAGAGACTGAACGCAATCAAGGCAATTGGGAGTAATATGGTCATGAGCTCACATCCCGAGAACTTCACTATTCTGATGCCGTCAGATTTATTTATAGAGACTGATCAGAGAACATCTAACTTATTAATTAAACAGAGCTTCAGATTTCTAAATCCTGGAGAGTCAATTTACGTTCATTACATTTGAAATTCTCTGTTAAAATTATTATTGCTATATTTCCTTGTACTCTTGATAACGTGTAATTTTTAGACTATTGAGGTATTCATTATAAATAGAAATTTTCTTAATTTCCTGAAATTCCATTTGAAAATCTTACTTAAATTCTAAATTTTGAACTTTTAACGAGGTTAATTTATATTTTCTTATTAACTAAGTGAATCCCTAATGTTTTAATTTATACAGATCGATAAAATTCGAATGTCTGTTTGTAATTCGACAACAGAAAATAATATTCGTAAAAAAACAATTTTAAAAATTTTGTCTGTCCGCAAGCCTGTCCTGAACGGCTGGATTTTGACAGGTTTTAATGGGAAGGTATTTGATATACGTGGGGATAATATACTTTTTGTTTTTTAATCTGTGCTGATGAAGTCACGGACAAGCGCTAGTTTTAAGTATAATCTTAATCTAGCGTCCAGGAATAAACTTGTTACATGGACCACGTCTAAGATTCGTCATCCGTCGGGGAATCCGGAAATGTGTCTGTGCGCGAGAGCAAAGGAGCTGGAGATCTTAGTATTACTTATCTTTTAAATATCTTTTTAATGTATTATGACAATGTTCCTGTTACAGATAAGAATTTAACTTTTCTTATTTAGTGCTTTTATAAATTATTTTGTTTTGAAGTTTCTATTTAAATATACTAGGATTTGCTAAACGTAATTCTAATATTATAAATATGAAATTTTAGCATAAATTAAATTTGATATAGAATATAACCTGGAAAACTTCAATTACATTTTTGTTAATTCTGCGTTAACGTAGTCGCGGGCAAAAGTTAGTCACCGAATAAAGTTATAGCAAGGAACGACTTTTTATTCTAAAAAGTGAAGATAACGATAACTATGATTTATTTCCTTCAATTACAATTTGTCTGATTGTTTAATATGATACATACGTTCAGTTCCTTAACTCGTTTAGTGGGATAGTGCGTCCGGGCCCTTAGCTGTTCTATTGGGTGATTCATGCATGTAAATAATTACGAGTTATTGCGGTGGGAAAGCAATTGACAGTAACGAGGAAATGAAAGTGTTGACACCACTGTTTGACTTCGAAGGTTAAATGAATTAGATTTTAAAAATATTTTTCTTTGACTTACGAGTATAAATAGAGTAATAGAGTTTTTCTTTATTCTAATGCATAATGCGCCAATAGTCTGATGGTTAAGTATACAGATTTCCGATAACGTCGTCGAGAGTTCGAATCCCGCCATTCGACTATTGTCGTAAACCATGTCCTAGCACAAGCCTACAGCTTAGTTGGAATGGTACAAGACATATTAGTAAATTCACCAAAATCTGCTAATATTAAAAAATGTATTTCGTTTATTATATCGCTATTGGCCAATGCCATGGGTCAGCATAATTGACTAAGGCCTAGTCAGCTCTAATTTAGTTCCCCGGTGTAATGAACTGATGGCAAATTGTCAGAAACATCTTTAAAGAACACGGCATAGACTGTCTAAACGATGTCTACGTTCTGAGATTCGAACCTGCGCCCACAGCTTACATACTCTTTTTATCCAATGTTTCGTAAGTAAACGATAAAAACAAAACAAACGCTGCGTTTTACTGCCGTTTTACGCGTAGACGTTGCGTGTATTTTGTGTTGTGAGATACACACTGTTTAATACGTAATTAGAGTTACAGAAATACATAACTATTTTATTGTTAAAGTAAAATATTACAATGGCCACCATGCTAGGAATTTGCCTTTTTTATCATAAGGCGGCAAACGAGCAAGCGGCCCCCTGAAATAGCGAAGTGACCGTTGCCCATAGACATACGCAATTGCATATGCGTTGTCTAATTTTACTCGCCGGAAGAGATGCACAGAAATAAAGAGTTTTCCCTTTCCTCTCATCTCCTCCTCCTCTCATCTGGAAAGTCCACTTCCACTTCCCATCCTTTCCTTATAGGAAAAAGGGAACTCATCAGACGAAACGCGTGTCTTCTGTGTGTTCGTGGTATTTCACCGGGCAAGCCGGGCCAATTCGTGTGAAGATGTTAAATCGTTCTCTACCACTGTTAAATGTTCATGTTTACCCCATTTCAGCTTTGGATTACTAAAGACCACCAAAAGATTATATACGTACTTGGTCTTCGTATGCCGATTGATTGGTTCCGGTGTCGGAATGCTACGAAATGTCGCCGAACAAGTCATGACATGAACTGACACTTTCTCTACATCCGAAAACATCTCTGATATTATTATTGATTAATTAACTCGTTAAATTAATCTAAACATCCGTATTATAATTGTAGTGCTAAGTGATATTTAATTAATCAAATTATAAATTACATCACGATCTTCCAGTTTTTTTTTAAAGTGAGGAAAGACTTAGGAGGAAGTTTATTGGCCAGTGAAACTTTTTAATACTATCCTATGTTTTTTCTGCGAAAGTAACATTGCAAATGTTCTAAAGTAGAAATTAGTTGGTTCTTTAATATAATTTAAATGTGAACTCATTTGAAGATACGAAATTAATGTTATAAGTAACTACAAAATGTAATCTTTATCCATTCTCCTTGGTCCTGTATTAATCTTTAAATATGCAATCTCACAATAGATATTATCTGTACAATAGGTTTGATTATTAGTTTTAATAAACAAAAAATCATATTTACTCTTTAATTTTCTATTGATCCCAAAGTCTATTATAAAATTAATTTATTTTCAAAGAAAGTTGAGCAAACATTAAATCAAGAGTCATAAGAATCGTATTAATATTTTAATGCAGCTTGATTTCACTACGGCGGCTTAAAGTCTAGTCATAGATGGGTCGGCGTCGTGCACAGAGTATAACGGTACAGAGCGTGCAGTAAAAAGTTCAATTAACGAGTCTATGGTTGCCTTTCTCTCGGCCGGTTCCGGTTTTGTCTCGTCAGCGATAGTGTATCGATGGCCGGTTTCCGGATGCCGAAGCTGGGCAGGTTCGCAACACTGTTGCTTCTCCCTAACACCACAGTATAAAGCAGTACATCCATTTACTATAGTCCTATTAGATCCTTTGAATATATTATCTTTGTTTAATTTGGTCACCATATCTAAGGTTTTATAAATGTTTGTGTCTAAATTAGTTAGGAAAACTAGATTCGTAGTGGTCTTGTCGGTCATTCGATTTACATATTATTTTCCTTGTTGAAATTATTTGCATATCCTACGAATTATATCTTAAAATAATTGTTCTTGACACGTCAAAAGTTCCTAATATATATGTATTGTTTTTATGACTAGTTATGTGCAAAACACTGATAAACGATTGAATCGTTGAGGCGTTAATTCGTAACTAACAATCATATACTCGTATACATAATATTAGATAAGATTAACATAATATTGTTGGAGAGTTTCGAATATCTCTCAAAGATCACACGGTTGTCAGATTAACGTCACTGATCTGAATTTAATCCAACATTAGCAAATGTTTAAAATGATAATCTGAACGCTTTGTTGAATAATTTACGTTGCAGAGCGGAATGTCAAGGCCGCGTTTGATTCCGCTGATTTCCATAGACTGTGGCACAGTGGAACATCCGGGGCACACGACTTGCTACCTAGTGCACTACATTCGCGGTTATAGACCGGTTGGATATTTCTAGGAGAACCCGACGGATCTCGACCTAATGTATTTGTAAAACGAACTATAGAGCAATCGTTTAGGACTTAGTTTATAATAGCTGGGGTGTTTTAAATGCTTGATTACTTTACAATAGTTCTTTCTACTTCATCTCTTTAAACTTCTTAAACGTAGTTCTTCGTTAGTTGGTAATATATATGAGAATTTATTTAAAAGATTATTGTTACTTTTAGACATTATTAGTTAGGATCCTTTGGCGCGAATGGCGCGTTTTCATTCCAAAGTCAAGTGTCAGAATGATTAGTGAGGGGACATAAACGTTGACATTTTAGTGAGGCTAGTGTTGTGCCAATACACCGGCAAAGTGTCGGATTTTCTTGCTAACGCTACATAGCAAAACTTTGTGTTTGTTCTCACGAACTATGAGGTTATCTTGTAAAAAAAACTTGGCTACTAAACAACTTCAAATCTAGTATAGTATATTCTTAGTACATCTTTATTTCGATAAAATCTCGAAACTAACGACATGCAGTGTTTTCTGATCTGATAAAAGATCAACTTTTTAAATTATTTAGTATAAGAATATTCCCAGCGTTTCTTTTACGTGGAAACTTGCAGAAGATGTCTGACTAGACTCAATTAGCTTTTAGGATTATAAATATGATATTTCCTTAAGTATTCCGGAATTAAAGGCAGAATAAACTAATCAACAAGTACGTCTGGGAAACCCCAAGACGTTTTCTAGGTACAACACGGTTATGCAAATATTTCGCCTCAACGCCATATTGGCGCGAAATCATGAAGCCTTTAATTGATGCTGACATAATCGTGCGCGATTGCATATTGTGATAAATAGCGCTGAGAATTAATAAAATCATTGTTTGAGCTGGAGCGTCGGTGGCTCAGTGGTCAAGCACTTGACTTGCAATCTGCAGGTCCTGGGTTCGAACCCCGCCATGTACCAATGTGTTTTTCGATTTCCAATTTACATATGTACATTTATCCGACGTCCTTACGGTGAAGGAAAACATCGTGCAATGCAACCTGCACATATCTGAGAGTAATTTAAAGATATGTGTGAAGTCAACCAACCGGCACTTGGCCAGCGTGGTTGACTATGGCCTAATCATCCTTAACTCAGGGTAGGCTCCGAGCCCCTCAGTTCACTTCAGGACGTTTAGTGAGCTGATGATGATGATTGTTTGAGCTATATAAGTTTTTAATAGCATATTTATTGCGACTTTTACTTAAGAACGAAAGGAACACATAGAACCATTGCAATTTGCTACCAATGTCCGCGAAACGGACAGTCTAAAATGTACAATTTCAGACTATAGATATGTCTACTTAGGCACATCAACATTCTAGATTAGAGATAGATCTTACTAATATTATAAATGTTAAAGTTAACATATAAGTATGTATGGATGGATGGATGTTTGCAAGTTATCTCTAAAATGGCTTACCAGTTCTTAATGAAACGTTGCATATGTCTGGAAGAACAAATAGGTTTCTATTTATTTTTTTATTAAACACGGACAGAGTCGCGAGCGACAGCTAATTATATACATTCACTAACAGACCATCCATACATTTTAATTTAAGGATATTTGTGGCATAAAAATATGTACATATTTTTATACCAATTTTTGTACCAAAACAAACTCAGGTGCAACAAACTTATTCGCTCGTTATATTCGACCCTCGTGAGATTTTGTCATGTTTCACACAACCTCATCAACCGGGTAAACAAACGGATGAATCTTAACATTCAATCTTACAGTATTAAGATAAGGTTGATATTAGAATATATTTGTGTCGTTGTATTTGAATTTGGATGTACTCTGAGCATCGTTAACATGCATTTGCTGACGTTGGTGAACAGTATATCTGATTAGGGCAGTTTATTTTTGTGGTTTTGTTTTTGCGGACGATGTTGAGGTTTTTTTAAATTATATTATTTGTTTCGGAATTTACAATTGATATGTCACAAATAATACCCGGTTTTTAAAAGGTTTATCAAAATATTTATTCCGTTACAATTAAAACTTCGCACTAATCAATCTTACTAATATTATAAATGCGTAAGTTTAGATTCATGGATGAGACGAGTGGATGTTTGTTAGAAGGTATCTCTAGAACAACTCAAGAGATCTCACTGAAATTTGGCATAGATATAGAACAGTCTGTAAGACCACATAGGCACAAAACTAAGGTTATTTCTTAATGCGTGTAAACGGAGTCGCAGGCGACAGCTAACCTAGGCTGGTGTAATAAAAAAGTGTTCTAGGAGCCCTTAGGAGTTAAAATGATTAAAGAACCATTTCAAAAATAAGACGTTCGATTAAGGAAATTTAAGAAGAGTATTTCAAAGATAATAAAGATAAAATAATTTTTATTCTACTGTACAAAAATCATTAACAATTCGCACGAAGACATCCCTCAGGACCACGTGTGTGGGTGGTCTCAGCAACAGCACAATCAATCAAAGGAAGGATGTGTTTCTCCTTATGGTTGCAGGACTTCCTTATGAAGAGCCCTCGGGAATAAAAGAAATGCAATTACGACAATCAACTGCTACAATCAATGCGTTGCCAAATCGATGATTGCAAAAATTTTGTCCTTTTAATACCCTAATGGTTGAGAGTACCAACTATTGATTCTAAAGTCCTGAGTTCGATATTTAAAAATATCAAGAGCTTTGTCCTTTTGTCATTTTCATCTTTTAAGTTAATGTCATTGAAACAAGTATTGCGAGTAAAATATGGTGGTACCGTTATCCTCTTCAATTGGAATTCCTTGAGCAAGGAGAAAGGCTTTTGGGTTCTATTCTGCTATATCAATATAACGGGACGGAATATTGCTAATATAAATATTTTGTTTGTTTTTTACGTTGGCTAAAATAAAAAAGCTAGTATAGTTCACAGATTTCCTGAGTAATTATGTACTATATTTAAGATTTCTTAAACTCCAAACTTCAGTTATACTGTAAGAATTCAAAGTAACAAAATTATTAGGATGTCATAATTAAGAAAGATCCATAATAAAAGTTTACGCGTTTGAAAAACTTTTTTTTAGCGTACCTATTAATTTAATGGCATGTGGATAGAGGGCTTGAGATGACTAATCTATAGTTAGAATCTAATTGCGTAATAAAACGGAAGTTGTATGATCTTAATATGCATTCCGCACATGAAATAACGCACGGCTTACAGAATAGCCCCCCGGTTCCGATGCGAAATTCCGTTCATATATTTAAAACGCTATCACGACTGCATTCGAAACGATACTAGCCGCTGACTCACCGCCGTCAAATGCACTACGTTTTCCCGCGTAAAGTCCGCATTCGGCCACTTCGCCCTTTCCACCGCAAACTAGTCCCGTAGCCCTTAACACGTGGCTGGTAACATTCAAATTTGAACGTTACGTAATTTTTTAAACAGCAAAAACATAATTGTCATTTTATAAATAGTGCAACGGTCCGTTCCGCGAACCGGCTGCGTTCATTTTCCTCTTCGAAGGAATGCGACTTGACGTCACATTGAACGCACCTTACTACGTAGCTATTTTAAATGGCGCCGGGCGGTTTTCGACTGCAATGTTGCGACGCGACTTTTTAATTTGGTTGTATTATTGTTCTCCGAACAGTCGTTCAAATTGAAATGTAACGATCGCATTCAAATTTGACATACGTCGTTTTGACTTCTGGAAATCGTTGCGTTATGTCAGAATAACGGTTTGTCAGAATGTTGCAAACGTTGATAGATTTGTTGTTATCTTATTTGTATTCTATTTCTAGTGATGAGGTAGTGAATCGCTTTACCTAGAATTCTCACTACTGTTGAATACTAGTGAGCTTTCAAGGACCTACTTGATAGGAATAGTTTGCTTTGACTATTAACATTTTTATCGCGTTTAACAATGGTATATAATTTAACTAGAGTAAGATTACCAGGATTTAATAAATAGAACAATTTTTGTACAGTATTTTATGTGGCCAATAAGACGCAATAAAGGTATAAGTTTTAAAAATAAGAATTTTAGAGTCAAGGGAGGGCAAACTGATTTTGAACGGACGAAACAAGTTTGGAGAAGGGTTTTATGGTATTCATGCGTGTGAAGGAAGGAAGCGTTAATGGACGTTTACATTTCTTGGTCAATTAATCCAATGCAAGGGCCATCATAATAAATTACATCGACATATATTACAACGATTATATACAACGTTTAGATGGATGGATGATTGTTTGAAGGTATCTCCAGTATGGCTGAACGGATCTCGATGAAATTTGGCATATATATAGAGCATAGTCTGGAAGAACACGGACGGTGTCTCGTGCGACCACTAGTTTTATTATAATATTATCAAATGGGATTTAATTACTAAACAAACTATGCTTTCAACATCTTAGTAGGTAATACAAAATTCAAAGGTTATCCATCTGTAAAGGAAAGCTACAGTGACAGGTAAACAAATTGTCTACTAAACAATAGGGATGTGGGAAACTAAAATGTAAAAATATTACCAAATCGTTTGTCTCTTTTGTGTGACATAAAGTAACGTATAGACAATAATTAGTCGCCATTAAAGAGATGAATGTCTATGGTAACTACTTTCAAACTTTTTAATTTTACGTAAATCATGCGACAATATATCGTACACCATGGTAATAGATCCCAACAGAATATTCGGGTCTGCGCACACTCATTTGTTTTGAATAGAGAAATGAAAAACGAGTGAAACTGGAATTCATTGTTTTCTTTCTTTCTGTTTCCGTGGCTTTTGTTTTGTTATAAATTTTTAATGCGTAGGTCAATAAACTTGAAGAATAATTCCAAAATCCATACGAGAAATAAAGCTAAGCGTATAACAGTGGCAGAGACCCGCTTTAACATCTTCGCGCGAATTGTCTCGGCTCGCCCGATGAAATACCACGACAACACAGAAGACAGGCGTCAAGTGGAAGCAATTCCGCGTTTCGTCTGATGAGTGTGCGTCCCGGAGGCCTCATTTAGTCCTCTTTCCCTTCCCACCCTTTTTCTCAAAGGATGGGACTTTCCCGATGAGAGGATGCATGGAAGGGGAAAATATTTTCTTTCTGTGCATCCTCTCCTCCGTCGATTAAAGGTAGGCAACGCACATGCAATTGCGTATGTCTATGGCCAACGGCTACTTCGCTATTTCAGCGATTTCAGGTGGCCGCTTGCTCGTTTGCCACCTATGATATAAAAAAAAGCTTCTACTAAATATAAAACTAACTTAAATTAACATAACGTAGAATTTATACGTAAAGTTTTATATTTTCATTGCTATGGTAATTTTATTATGATTCCGATACAGTGCTTTTTTCCGGGCTGCTATCTCATAAAAATATTTCAAGTATTAAATCCCCGAAGTTTTATAAAGTAGTATCGCGCAAGTGTCAAGTTGTTGGAGGCGGACTATCTCCGCGTCCTGCGGCCTGCAATGCGACAACTCAAACCTGCTATGCGGCGTCCTGGTACTATAGTATTCAGACTTTAAGGCGGCTTGTAGTCTACTATAACCTCATGTTTTTTTATATAATACAATTTGGCAATAGAAGACCAATCACCTAATATCTCTAAAATAAAGAAGTAAGTGCTCGTGTAGACGTATATAATAAATTTAGTAGGATAAGATGTTTTCCTACAATTAATGACCAGAGGAGTCGGACAGGAGAGGTTCATTTTCTAACATGTTCAAATAAAGTTCTCAAAAACCACTTCTCAATCGCAGAAGCTCCTTATAAGGGTAGGGAGGGGAAGAAGACTGGTAAAGAACGCCATCACAACATTATGTTCTACGCAGAGTGCGATGTGGAACACCGAGCCGCCTTAAAGTTTGGATACGACTATACTGTACTCTCACATACAACGACGTCTTACCTAATGTACTCTCCCGAAACATTTTTGTTGTTCTTACTTTCATACTCCGTCGGAACATTATACATATTTTTCTCTGACAAATGTAATGGACTCGTAAAACTTTATATTTTTAAAAGCCCTTGTATCTGATGAATAAGCTTTCATATCTTCAAACGTAAGTCTACGAATGCACGTTATTTGAAAGTTGATTATCAACATAGCGGTAACCAAACTTTATTATACCAAAAATGCAAATGCAATAACGAGTTTTATTTATAAATATTATATTAAAACCATAAAAATCTAGTATTTATCAATAACATGCACTCTTTCTATTGCATTAATTTAAAAGCGCCAATAGCCTAATGTTTAAGGATACGAATTTCCGATCACGAGGTCGGGGGTTCGAATCCCGCCATTCGACTATTGTTGTAACCCATATCCTAGCACAAGTCTAGAGTTTAGTTGGAATGATACAAGAAATATTAGTACATTTATAAAAAATCTACTAACATTTTTATTAAAAAAAAATGTATTTTTCGTCTGTTTCGTGTACCGGAATGTGCCTTAACGTAAGGCCCTTGATTGGTCATTAATCAAATCGACAATTAAGTTTTACTTTAGTGTAAAAAAGCTGTTATCCTCCATTAAATTTGTTTCTTGCCTAACCCTCATGACTTAATGACATGTTTATCTGTTATATTAATTGGCATGAGTCCCCGGTCGGAACTTGTCGACTTTATCTATTCCATATTGTGCCCGAGTTAACATTTTGTCGGCAACATTTTAAAACGTCAACTTCATATATCTCTTTGTTTTCTATCAAGTCGATTTATTGCTATAAGTTAAAGTAGTACCGTGGAAAGAACATCACATAAATATGTTTATAACGTAAGGCACATTTCAGTGTTGCCACTGCTAATATCTTATCTCATAAAAAAATTATGTCAGTTCAGTATTCATATTATATTTTTAGACATTATTAGTTAGAATCCTTTGGCGCGAATGGTGCGTTTTCGTTACAAAGTCAAGTGTCAGAATGATTAGTGAAGGACATAATGGACATTTTAGTAAGGCTAGTGTTGCGCCAGTACACCGGCACAGTGTCGGATTTTCTTTCTAATAATACTTATGTCTAACTGAATTCGTTGAAAAACTATGTGTACTTCACTTTACGTAGTACTTCCTTAAAAGTACATATACGTGTGTGTAAGCACATTCTCTTGTGTGTTATTATTGCATTTTTCTAAGAGTTTGTAAATTCTGAATATATTTTTACTTTTCAATTCATAAATACCTTACGCAATTCTATTTAAGCTTGATAAATATAATTTGTTAATTAAAATCTGGCATCGTCTTTAATGAAATGAAGAATTTTTTAATAAAGAACAAACTGCTTTGAGTTCCCTAAGCTGAATTAATACCAGTGTGTATTTGACCATAGATAAATAATTGTACTTCCTTGTACATTTTTAGGAATGGTAATAGAAAACCCAATAGCATTTTTCATTATACTTTGAAAATTGTATTAAAAGTTAACGGATATATTTATTATCGTTTATTTTCATATTCACGCTTTTTTGCCACTAAGGGAGACCATTAGCGTAGATTTATAGTACTAAAACTACACTAAGATGTAACAATTGATTGTGGATGTATTAGTAAATATCTCTTACTAAGCTGGTATGATTTAATTTGTTTTTAATTATATGTAAGTAAGACATATTAAGTTGTCAGTTTCGTTTGATTGATCACGCGTCAGCGCCTTGTATGTCAACAGAGGGCGTTGCGATCGAGTAAGAGAAGCCGCGGGGTCGATGACCTCGTATTGAGTAATACGCCTTAGGTATTCTAGACTTGTTCGTGTACGCTGTCCAAATTTTTTGCATGCCGTCATTCAATAATTTAATCAAATGATATTACACTCTAAATGTGGGTTTATAAGGTTTATTTTTCGATGCCGCATTAGTTATTCGTCGCAAAGGTAACACGCGCTGCAGAGAATCCGCCTGGTGACGTATTTATTGCAGTTGTTTTCGGAGTTATTGCTTATGATTGACCTAAAGTACTCAGTTTCTTGTATATAAACATTGGTTTTTGTTCGCCAACTTAAGTATCTGTGGGTACCATTTAACTTAATTACACATTCTATCTGCCTATATCTCCAAATTCCATTTTAACATACTAGTTGTTTTGTCATAAATAACACTGAAATTCTTGTGTTTGCGTCTACAGCTTTGTATATCCTTGTGTATAGGAAAAGCATTATACAAGAGCTTTCAATCCATTCGTGTAAAACAAAAATTTAATAACTCTCTCTCTCTCTCTCTCTCTACCTAGCTTGCAGCCCACAAATTGGTGCGGTAAACTTTCCCAATCAGTCTCTTCCACTTCGCTCTGTTCACGACATCTTCTGAGACTTGGCACTCACTCATGTCTTTTACCACTACATCTTTCCATCCCGTTTTGGGTCTACCTCTGGATCTGTGGAAAAATACAATTACAGCTGAATTATTAATAGTATTGAAAGCATTGATAACATTGTAATTACGTTGTTATAATTGTTTAAGTTGATTGCCACTACGCATAAACTAGACTTCACCGAGGCGGAAACAGTAAAATTGAATTCTCAAGGACTGGCAGATACGATATCAAGTATTGTTTAGCAACAAGTTTTTTCCCTAAAATCCCCACGGGCCCGCGATACAGACAGGAAGGTTGCGGTTGTATATCAAAGTACAGTGAGCGACGCAGCGCGTGCGCATTTAATCAGGACGCGAGTGGAACGCGTTGCTCCCGCGCCGAGGATCCGGCACTGCGCGGCGACCTGTACGACATCCGTCGATATGCCTCTGATAATAAAGTTCCCATTAAGCTAATTGGTAACGTGGCGCGAACGATCGCCTAATTAAAAATATTTTCGGGTTCGTCTCCACGAGGTTTCACGATCGCGATTGCAAATTACAAATTAATGATTTTGTTTTTTCATCCATTACTGAATACTTTGTTAATAAGTGTAATCATATTTTTGTTAATAAATTAATCAAATATCCGTGATATGTGGTCTACTTCTAATATTTTCTATCTAAAGTTTTGTCATGTCGTTATTTGTAATAATTTACTATTTAGAAGCGATTATCTTCATGTCGCTCAGTAATATCTTTCGACAGGGTATTATTAAGAAAATTGAAATATTATTAAAAATTTCAGCTTAGAAAAGAAAGCTACAAAAGAAGTTTTAATTAAAGCCTCTAATCCGGTTGGCGGGATGCAAAAATGCGAGTACTCGATAAATTACTTAAGAAGCGTCGTAAATTAAAATGTTTATACGTATTTCGGAGTTATTAAAGTTAATGAAATTAGCAGAGGGCTTTGTGAGTTTCCGGTTCTAAGAAAGCTCCTACTATTGGTGTCAAACTCGATTTAGGTCGCTTTTATTATTAAAATGGGTTATAAGTCGTCTAAAGATATATGACCTTGTCTATTTTCTATAATTGCAAGATGTATTTATTACCTTTTCTTGTTAAATGAATGTCAACATGTCTGAATTCCCAACAAAGTCGGAAGCTTATAGTAAGATATCTTGCGAAATAAGTTAGCTTCCATTCAATTCGATACGTGTTCGTAATGAGTCACGGCGCATGCGTGGGCGCAGCTCTGAATATTGACAAATGTTAGCCATCTTCCAATAAAGACCGGATGAGTCGGGCGAGTCGAGCCATCTGTTGCAATTTCGCTGCATTAAATTCACCGCCATTGGTTTTACATTTTAAGTAACGTACTGCCAGAAAATTAATGTCACTTCCAATTGTATTCATTACGTTCATATTTTTTGTTATTTACCATTTGAGAAGACGGACAGGACGTTCAGTTGTAGTAGTCAATATTTCGATAATAAAAGGCAAGACCGACAAAAATTCGAGTTTAAATGGTAGGGGTCGATTTGCAAAGATCCCTAAACCGTTTTAAATGTTAATACGGTGTACCGCAGATACGGAGGGCCCATCTTAATAGAATCGGGGCGCTAAAAAGGGATTTCTTTAATCAAGGCAGACGGCACCGCGGATCGGGACTTTTTATTTTGGTCCTTACACCTGGTACTGCGTTATGTATTGAAAATAAAAGGTCCTCGATTCGAATACACTTTAATACTCTTGCAATTTATTTTTTAGAACGTCTTCTTAACTTCCGGTTAAGGGGATAATTTAGTGTGAGTTTCCACTGCTGTATAAAAACAGTATCAGACCTTCACCCATTAAATAAGCTACGCCTACAACTCGTTTAGCTATAAAACTGGAATACGTCCATGTATGTCGTGGAATACGTATAAGTGAAAACGTAAAATCAGACAGCCTAATTTTAAAACAACAGTATTCTGTGTCTTTAGTACGTTTTTTTGTATTCCCATATATTATGTTACAGCCTCGAAGGACCAACAAAGGCTTTGTTTGATACCGCTCTGATTACAGATATATTATTTTCACACTATTTAAAAGTCTACTTCGAGTAGAACGGAGGCAAATGAGCAAGATACATCCGCAGTTGCAGATGCGATGTCTACCTTTAATCGGTTTTTTCTCTGAGTGTCTAAGCTCTCCTTTGCATGGGCGTTTTTTTATCGCGCGTTTCAAAAATAAATAAACTCGTATTTCCATGTATCTATTCATACGGCAGCGCTTTTAAAACGCGACGCTTTTTATAGCGCAGTGTTGAATTGTAGCGCTGCCCGAATGGAACCAGTCATTTTAAAACGTTCGTCGCTCAAAAGCCGCCAACACCGAGATTTAACGCAGCGTTAAAACAACGTTCGTGCGAATGAGCCCTTAGCGTTTATTTTTTTTAATTGAACACCAGACTTTTCTGGCTGTCCCCATACATTTTCTATGTTTATATTTCCTATTTATTGAGTCAAGCCTGTAAAGCTGTTACATCCGGGTTAGAAAGCGGGTCGTGTATAGTGTGTACTTTCCTCTTAAAACCCTATAACTTCAGTTGTTTATTAAAGTTATGAAAATTTAAAGTTACTTGAACTTTACTTATCTTGATATTTCTTATAAACAATAAGTACTTCGATACTTATAATAAACTAACTTGAATAACATATAAGTTATGTTAGAGTTATTATCATGGGAATTGCGTTAACAATTAATATCCGGGTAAAATTTACATACACGTAATTTAGCTTGAAACGATATCGTCAACGATTTCTTATTAAGAATAATATCTGATTTATATTGTTATACTAGCTGTCGCCCACGACTCTGTATGTCTAAATTAAAAAAAAACCTTATTAGGAATCTATGTGTTCTTAAGCACTATGTTCTACACTTATACCAAATTTCAGCGCGATCTATGCAGCCGTTCTGCATACATCTGTCCATCCATCAAACATTCACATTTACAATATTAGTAAGACTATTCGAGTTAACATTTTTCAAAGAATTATTTGTAGCGCCATAAGACAAGTATAAATATAAATCAAAAACCAAATAGTTCTGAACGTAGTCCGACAAAGGTACTGTTCTGCGAAATGGTCATCGACACCAGGCCCCTATATATCACGAGGTAGGTCAGGGTTCTTAAAAAAAATCGAACAAAGAGAACGGAACCAGTCTCCTGACCTCCAGACAAGCCGGCGGCCATCTTAATTCCCCATACACTATTGCAGAGGGAATTCTTGCAAGACCTTATCCTTTGATCGTAGCATTAACCTCTATTCGGTTTTGTCTGTTCGTTTACAATACTATAATAATAGTTTACCAAATAATGGGAAGGAATGTAATACGATCGCAAACTCTGTCTTACTTCTTACTAATATTATAAATGCGAATGTTTAGATGGATGGATGTTTATTTGAACAAATCAGAACGGCTAAACGGATCTCGATGTAATTTGACATACATACAGAACATAGTCTGGAAGAAGACATAGGCTTTTTTTTCGCGCAGATGGAATCGCGGGCGATGGATCAACAAAATCTCCTATTTTTACTAAGCTTATATTATTAAACTTGAAAATTTAAACAAAATTTAGAAATACGTTATAGGTATAGTAAATAGCAAATTCTAGTGAAACAAATATTATAATAGTACGTCTTAAAGTAAACGATCTATGTAAGTACATATGTAACGCCTGTTTACCGACATCTACGCCGTTCTGAGAAGTCTTACGACTCTAGGACATTCATCTTTATTCATTGCACCTTGACACCATATTATTAGCAAAGTCGTCCTTGTGTCTAGATATATCAATTTATAATCTAGATACAATAAAGCTTAAACACACATTTATTTGTGTGCTAACCAAGGCATATTTTTTTATGATTATGAAAAGCCCAATATTTACGACATAGCTAGAAGGATGAATGGTTGCCATGGTAACGGTATTTTTCATCGAATAGCGAAGGCCTTCATTTTCATTTGAGAATTTAAATTTTGATAGTTTTTTTATAGATATGTAAACAATAAAATGAAGTTTTTCTGCGATTTTTTTTTTGGAATTTCATCCGGATGAAGTGTCACTGGAACAGATGGAACAGTGTTCTATAATACAGAGAAAAAGATCCTGTGAGTTGCTTAAGAAAAGATTAAATATAAGTATAACGGCTGACAATCCGGTAATGTAAATCCAAAGTTAGGCGTCTACTACATTTATATTGTTTCCTTATAAAAACCTTTTTATTTGTATCTTAGTATGCACTTACTATGCACAATATTTTCCGTAACAACTATTTAGTTATTCAAATGTACATAACAATATATTAAAATGAGGTACATTTGTTAGAGAAACAATAAAACAACGGTTCTTCCTCTTGAAACAGGAAAACTGAACAGTTTACGTAATGAGGGGCCCTCTTTATTATATGCTATTTTAATATACCATGAGTATCATTTTACGTTTATATTTACATACATATTTTCCCTAAATAATATTTATAAAAAATGTAAGAAAACCAAAGTATACTATACTGCGTTTGCGCGGGATTTGAAACATAGATAGTAGCCGATTTTCAGATCTACTGAATATGCATATAAAATATCATAAAAAATCTAGCCGCTTCTGAGGATAACGTTAACTAATATTGTCACATGAGAATTTAATATACTTACTTCTTACTAATAATATAAATGCAAATGTTTGGATGGATGGATGGAGCTCAATGAAATTTGGCCTATTTGTAGAAGTGTTAAGTCTTTTTTTATAATTCCGCGCGAACGGAATCACGAGCGACAGCTAGTATATACATTAAATTTCATAAAAATGGGTCAAGCCGTTACGAAGGAATATGGTAACTAATATTATGACACTAGAATTTTATTTTTTAAAATAAACAAATATGAATGTTTGTTAATAAATATTACTTTCACAATTTATTATGAAATTAACTTGGAGAAGGTTTAATCAAAGCGAGTAGGCGGTAATGGCAGGTCGTTACCTAAACACTGGTACATCAGTGCCCTTTACAAATAATCCAAAACGTGGGTGAAATAATCTCATTGTGCTACATAATACAAATATCTAAATTAATATTAAATACCACTTTTATATATATTATTTGATATATTTTTAATGTAATTTTAAATAAAATTTTCATTAAAAACGACCAATTGAACTATTTATTTTTAAATTAGCTTTAGGCCGTAACTACATCCGCGCAGAATTAAAAAAAAATCTCAATACGTGTCTACATCTAAGTGTTCTTAATCTACGATAATTGTCATCGAGATCCTTTAAGACATTTTGCAGATGCCTTCTGTCAAACATTTATCCATCCGCATTTATAATATTAGTAAGATTAAAATCGATAACTTCTAAAATTCCCGGTAAACGATCTTTTGCCTTTGTCAGGTCAAATTTTATAATAGACAAAAGTGTTTTAATAAATTGTTTTACATTATAATATACGTGTGAGATGAAATAAAAATCTGAATATATTCAGAGTTATTTCATAAGGAAAACTGTGTTTTCAAATTTTTTACTATTGCCTGACCATTTAAAAGTACACCTTTGGTATGTCACTAATACTCGACTATCAAATCAATTCTATAGTATTTTTAGGGTTCCGTACCTCATAGGAAAAAACGGAACCCTTATAGGATCACTTTGTTGTCCGTCCGTCTGTCGGTCAAGACCCTTTTCCTCAAAAACGCGTGAAGGTATCAAGCTGGAATTTATTTTAAAAATTTAAAAAAAGAAACTCCACATCCTTTACAATGTACCCATAACCAAAAGTCAAGCAGCGAGACTCAAGGACGACGGGTCCACGCCATTTAAATAATAAAATATAATTTTCGTGTCAATTTCCACGTATGTAGATGAAACTGGATATGACGTAACGTCTGCTTCGCTACGACCAATTCGCGACGTTATGAAAAATCTTATAGCTATACGAAAGTACATACTTGATGAAAATACTAAGGTTTTCTCAAATATTCCAAGCAGCCAACCTTCAAGACTGAAAAGACACTGGAAAAATAAGGATCAGGTTATTGTTGATACTTGCTAACTTAAATAAGTTTGTGGAACATTCGTTGACAAGGGAATACTTTGTTTAATACGAAAGCAGCGAAATAACATAGTCTTCACTAATATAAAAACGACTTAGTTTATTTGGATAGATGGATGGATATTTGTTAGAAGGTTTTAAAGGTATCTCTAGAAGGCATAGATAGAGAACATAGTCAGGAAGAACAATAGGCTACTAATTAAGTACTTTTTTTAATTTGCGTTTTTTATAATCGCGGACGAAGCTAGCTAGTCCAGTATTGTAAAATAGTTTTCGAATATTACGTTTTTTTTTCACAAATTGTAAAATGTTTTTGGGTTTACATATTAGGGCAAATCTTTTATGTAATTAATGTACTTACTTTACCGTAATAATATATGTGTAGTACAATATTAATCGTATTAAGATAAACGTCTCGTACACGTACGAACGTCGCGCAATAAACCTGAGAGAACATTGTTGCTGTAGCATTTGTATAAATAACTCCTAATGATCAATATTACTTACAACTACGTACTTAGCGTGGAATGCTGGTATTAAATCCGTTTGTTAAGGTCGTGTCACAGCTAAAGCTAAGCTGTTAATCTGTTCTAACATTTTCTTGTCACTTCTATTAAGTAATTTGATTCATTTTTATACACTAAGTATAAAAACTATTTAATATTTTAATAGTGTGTCTCTTACTGCGTGAAGTAAAGTGCTAACAAATTCTATGTGCATCTTAGCGCTTGGTTAATTTTATTATTAGCGCGGCAATCGCATAGCATTTGTTGTATCTCAGACCCGCCGTCGCGGCGCTCGAAACCCAATCGTCGTGGGCGTTACCTCTTTCATTCATATCTCTGCGTGACGTCACAGGCCCACACACAAACGCAAACACGCATACACGCAAGTAGTCGTTGGCGTGATATCAGTTACTACTCACGTCTGATCGCATTGTTAACGCCTCGTCGCGTTAGTGGATAAAGGGCCTAAATTGGAAATTCTTGCGATGGATTATGACGTAAAATTATTTATTATATTTGGTTAGTGAAACACTTCTCTGAAATGTTAATAGAAAAGTATCGATTTACGTATAGGTTGATATTTTATTATTATTATTATTTACATATTAGTAGTTACTTCATAGAATGCCAACGTTTGTATATCTTACTTCTTACTAATATAAATGCGAAAGTTTAGATGGATGTTTGTTTAATGGTATCTCTAGAACGGCTGTATGGATCTCACTGAAATTTGGTTAGATGGAGAACATAGCCTGGAAGAACACGTAGAATACTTATAATTCCTTTTTAAATTCCTCGCGGACGGAGTCGCGGGCAAAAGTAGTGTAGAAAAAAAAATTGCAATTTAGTACATAGTACGAACTTCTTAGTACAAACTAGTAATTACAGTTGACACTGGATAAGCGAAAAACTTCTATAAAACAAAAAAAATTAAAAGGCGTGTAAAATGTCGCGGTCTCCTGGACTCTCAAATGCAGATACTGATATTCTCTAAGTACGTTTAGACATTATTAGTTACAATCCTTTGGCGCGAAAGCTCGTTACAAAGTCAAGTGTCAGAATGATTAGTGAGGGGACATAAACGTCGACATTATAGTAAGGCCAGTGTTGCGCAGGTACACCGGCACAGTGTCGAATATTCTTCCTAACTACTGTTAGGAAGAATATCGAATATTCGAGTTCGATTCGAGTATATAATAATGAACCGCTGCATTAATACGACAGTTTTAGGCGCTTAATCGTAACATAATTTTAATAATGGCAATCATCAATGGAGTACAATTTTGCTTTGTTAATTGTAAATAAAATACTTGTAATACGTTTAATTTTCAGCTCATTATCATCGTGGCGTTACGAATTCTTTAATGACGATCCATTATCGCAAAGTCAATTCAATACGAAACCAGTTTTAATTTTACTTTAGATATATGCACACCTGAACAAGAAATAAAACCTAAAATATACCTTTTGCTAATGCTATAAGGTTTATATTAATTACTAGCTGTCGCCCGCGACTATGTCTGCGTGAAATTAAAAAAAAAACCGAAATAGTTCCCGGCAATTATTCGAATTTTTCTCACCTTTTACACCTTCCTTAGACCACCACGGACATTTCAAGACCTATATAAGATAAATACATTCAACCGTTCTCGAGTTTTAGCGAGACTATATATATAGGTTGCATTAATCATACATAATTTTTTGTATAAAATGCGTTTTGTAGAAGTAAGAGTATAGTATGGCCAGAACTAAATGTTGACGATAAGCGTGGCCTTGGCTGATTTTCGCTATCTGCGATATTCAAATACAAGACGCCTCAATGTCGCCACAATGTTACTATGTAAATTATCACAATTGCTAAAATTATGTCCGGCTTTAATTTAATCAAAGGATTATAATATCATCAATGAAAAGTAACCATTACTAAATAAAGTAGTCAAAATTACGATGACGATAGACATCGCTTTAATTTAAGGAGTAGATTTTGAAATCTTTACAAAATAAAAGACTAAACTAAGTCTTTTTAGGGTTCCGTACATTGAAAGAAATAAAACGGATCATAGGATCACTTTGTTATGCGTCCGTCTGATGTTAAAACCCTTTTTCTCAGGAACACGTGAGGGTATCAAGCTGGAATTTATATTTATTATACGAGCAAGCGGCCACCTGAATTCGCCGAAATGACGAAGCGACCGACCCATAGACGGAGGGAGAGACGTACAGAATATTTCACTTTCTTACGCGCTTTCTCTATGACATCCACTTCATTTAAAAACCGCGAAGCACTATATGGATTAAATCTTAGTAATATTATAAATGAGAATGTTCAGATTTATGGATGGATGTTCGTTTGAAAGTTTCTCCAGAACGGCTGCATTGATGTAGCATATAGCCTGGAAGAACACATAGACTACTAATTAAGTCTTTTTTTAATTCCGCGCCGACGGAGTCGCGGGCGACAGCTAGTAATTAAATAAACTCCAATGTTAGCTCATTTTAGCCGCTTCTACCCAGGACCATGGCAACAAAATTGACGTTATCAAATTTCCGCGTTGTAATGTCAACCGCTATACGAATGGTATTTAAAACGCGTCAGCTAATGTCATAAATTCGCGATATTATGTTGATATTTGACACCGCTGATGAAACTTAACGGTTATGTAATTTAATTCAATATTATTAAAAGTTATCATGCACGTGACAAAAGATATGCCTTTTTTAGTTTGATTCCTTATTTAAAACTAGATTTCGCCCGCGACTCTGTCCTCGCGTCTCTGTCCTCGCGTAGTTATATACTATGCATGCTATGTTCTACATCTGTGCCAAATTTCATCAAGATCTGTTGAGCGTTTCCGGAGAAACCTTCAAACAAACAGTCCATTCATCTAAATATTCGCATTTATAATATTAGATTTGCGCAGTATTTTTTTTCATAATGGTTGGAATTGGTATGCATTGCTATACGAAAGTCAAAATAAGAAGTATAGCTATTTTCAGGATAGGTACAAAACTTCTGTGCTTTCAGGGCACCCTATAAAAGTGCCATCCAAATCTGGGTCTGTGTGTGGCTCCGAAATAACTAAACCGATTTGATAAATTCTTTCACTGTTCGGAAGCTACACAATCCCCTGGGTATTATAGGCTAGTTAGGATTCCGTACCTTATAGGAAAAAAACGGAACCCTTATAGGAGCACTTTGTTGTCCGTCCGTCTGTCTGTCAAGACCCTTTTTCTCAAAAACGCGTGAAGGTATCAAGCTGGAAGTTATTTTTCAATTCCGCACGGATGAAGATAGGGGCAGCTACTAGTCTAATTTAAAATTCGGTAGTTTAGCACGTGACAGATGTGATATATTATATCTTTATTAATGGGTTATCATATGTAAAACGAGCTTACGAAAACTATAAAAATATAAAACATTTTAAATATCATTAAAGAATTTTCCATCGGACTTTGAGATTTTGGTTAATATATCATTTAAAAACAAACTAAAAAAAAATTCACACGCTAAGAAAACGGAAAAGACTATGAAAATGAGATGATTAACAAGTTGAGTGCCTCGCGTATTTCTAAGACAATCCCGTCCAGGCTACGAGCGCCGCTTATAGGCACTGGTATTAAAGGGCCGGTGTTTCCGATCGCAGTACAAAATAGTTTACATTTTTAACATTATACCCATAGGCTTTGTTTCAACAAGTTACGCGCCAAGCCCGTTTTGTTTTTCTTACCGCTTAGCCCGTTATTCTTTTTGCGAAAAAACAGGTCATTACAGTTCAAATGTAACTGAGCGTCAAACATCCTAAACAGAAAATCTATCGATCGATAATCGTTGGCCGACGTGGCGCTCAACGTGTTAAGTAATAAAAGTAAGAAAACAAACTCTATACATTTTCAGAAAGTTTTAAGAATTGGTGGCTATTTTTGGTCTGTTTTGTAAGAGTTGTATTTTTATTAGTACAGGATACTACATAACGTACATATGCTGTTAATATAGCGTTTTAATTTTACTTCATAACATTTTATAACGTCAATAACTGTCGTATTCACCTTGAAATGATATTTAACCTATAACATCTTGTTTTACGTTATATAAGTTTATCATTCACTATCGTAAATGAATTATCATTTTTAATTTTGCATTCAAAAGCTAAACATCTTGTTGAAATATAGTCATTATCACGCAACATCCACGTAACGCAATCCATGTTACTAGGCATTCAGCATTTACTAAGCGGTCTACGTATTTTGGATGCATTCAAATCAAACTCCATTTATAATGGATACGTCGTCTAATAGAGTTAGTTCAGTTGTGTAGATCAATGTACACTGGTGACCTGAATCGACCAGTTATCAAAGAACTCACTTCGGAAGCAAGTCGTTGGCGGTCAGATGTCACGGTAGACTGAACATGGCTCGTCCTACCGCAATAGGTCACTGAGATCGGCCAAGGTGAACGGAGGTGAATATTATGCGCAAATTATAGCCAAATGCAGGCGGGCTCTGCATGCGACGACATTAAAAAACAAACGACATTATTTTACGAATTAATGCGTAGTTTATCCTTATTTGTGTCTAATTATTGATTTAATATATAAAAAAATGTTTGCTTGTATGTTGTAAATTATTATTTTAAAGTTTATATTGTCAAATTGGTTAATAAACTAACTGATGATTTCTGAGACAAAAATCTCTGTTTTATACAGAGATTTTTTATACATATCGTCCTGTCACTATCTTTAACAAAACAGAGGTAACAATACGTTTTAAACGGAAATTTTAGTCTTAGAAACCCACGATAAACAATTAAAGTATTTAATTGTAGTAGTAGAAAACTATATTAAATTAAAATGGAGACAACAAAAAGAACTTGTAAATAGAAACATCTCGCAATGATTTCTAATTTAGACTAACAATTTGTAAAAGAATAATTTTAAAATATTGCAAACGTGGAAGAACATTCAAATTTACATTAATATCTGTGTTACGAATTAAAAAAAAAACACAATGTCTACGATATCTTATAAAAGTCTCTCTCATTACATTTGTCATATTAGATTGAGCGGGTAATTTTATAACCTAAAATTTTTTATTTAAAGTTTACTATTTTTTTTTACGTTTTATAAGCTAGCGCTTGACCACGATCCCACCTGGTGAAGTGGAGATTTGGTCGAAAGATGGTACGCGCTAGCTTAGTAAGTGCCTATTCACTCTACTTTTGAAGGTCCCAATATCATATTTGGACGGAAAAACAGAGGCTGGCAACTTGTTCCAATCCTTGGCGGTATTAATTAATCTTTCATTTACAACTCAAAATTAGTAACAATCTGTATTGTTAATATATTTTAAATCAATTGTATTAGTTCAAATATGTGGGAGGCTGTAGAGATACGGCCTACATCCGTGGGCTTAACAAAGGGCGTGCTGTTTATGTTGTACGATTTCTCAATAATGTAAATGCGCGTAAAACGTATGAAATATATGGAATAGGGCCAGCTAAGGATGACTCCAACAATAAATAATTGCATATTCATAAATCTACGGCTTAGTAACTCACGATAACTATACTAATATAATAAAATTAAAGTGTATATTTGAGTGCTTCAAAGTAAAAATAGAATTTGAAAAAAAATTCTGTCTTTGACACTCATTGGTTTAAAACATGTTCTCATCCCAGTCAATATGTTTGACAAGACAAAGATAACAATATATTTTAAATGGAGATTTTGGTATCAGAAACCCACGGTTAGCTATTAATCAAAGTCATTGGATGTTTAATACAACTCTACGACTTATCCATTTTGAATAAAGACAAAAATAATATTTGGTAAGAAGTATGCAATAAAAATTACTACACGAATTCCTTAGCGTGTTGGGCAAAACCGTAGGGAACCGTAGGAAAATTGACAACGATGACCTATTTTCTATACAAACGTTAACATGCTAATTTAGTTCAATCATATTCACATGTGTAGGCAATTATACTAAGAATATGCTCCTACGCATTAGAGCGGAAGTAAAAATTATTTATAGACTAGTTTTATCCCACGATTTCGCTTATTTTTTTAGTCATAATTAGTTAGAATTCTTTAGCGCGAATGACATGCTTTCGTTACAAAGTCCAGCGTCAGATTGAATAGTGAGGTGACATAAACGTCGACGTTTTAGCAAGGCTAGTGTTGCGCCAGTACACCGGCACAGTTTACCGGCGGTAAATATATTTTTAATTATAATTAAAATACATATTTTTTTTAAATTTATAAACGGTAACTGAAAGTTTTCCTTGAATTAAATAAATAAATTAGTAAAAACCGTTACAGTATTAATGTTAATAATGTGTTTTTTTAAAAGTAACAGTCAAGATGTAACATTAGGACAATCGTATTGATTTATTTAACACATTAAATAACTAAACTAGAGCACATTGTTAATCAAATTAATTGTAGTGAATACATTTCTTTTAAACCATTGATTTACTTGTAACAAACATTATCGTAGGTACGAGAAAATATACAATTAGGTGAAAGGTGGAAAGGCGACAGTGACAAGTTGTACAACATTCAATCTACATTTAGATTCAAGAAATCGATATGTCACTGATAAATTGTGAATTCTAAAGACAGTTATCAATCTTCCTAATCATTAAATTGCAAATTGTAAACTGCACATATCTGAGAAGAAATTCAAAGATATGTGTGAAGTCAACCAACCCGCACTTGGCCAGCGTGGTTGACTATGGCCTAATCACCCTTAACTTAGGGTAGGCTCCGAACCCCTCGGTGGGGACGTATAGTGAGCTGATGATGATGAAACTCTATTACATTTTCTGTGTCTACATTTTTAATTGCCCGACAATTTATAATCTGTCGAAATCTAAATGGATTGGGAAATTACATTTGATAATGAAAATGTTTTCTTTCCTCTGATAATTCGTAGTATTGTTATGGATTAGTTTAATTTATCATTTCCTGAAACCTTATAAATTGACTAGACCGATTAGATGTAGACGAAATTGACAATTTATCGTTGAAATACAAATACACTTTGTTTCAAGATAAAGACGACATTTAATAACAAAAGGCATAATTTGTATTTTGATAACTGGACCATTCAAATCGCGTTGACCGTTTGAATGTCATACAGAGTTTTATCTGTTATACGCAAATGAACCCAATAAATAAAACATCCAAAATTCTTAATGGATCCGATACGATATCTGGGGTCACGGTATCACGCTCTCGGTTGCACAACAAAAACCCTTCCGTTCCACTTCGTTCTCTGATATAAATGTCACCTTGTTCTTATATGTGATAAGTCACGCCTGTTACTAATGATTGGAACGATGCGCTTTCAAGTAAGTTTCACCGTTTTGAGTGAAATTTTTATTTCTAACGCAACGGTTTTAAACTGTAGCTTACTAATATTGTAAATGCGAATGTTTGGATGGATAGATGGATGTTTGTTTAAGGCATCTCCTGAACAGCTGCATGGATCTGGTAAAAATTTGACATAGGTGTCGAACATAACCTGGACGAGCATAACAGAGACGCGGGCGACAGCGAGTGCGAAATAAAGATACGAATATAGAACATTTTTGCCAACTTTTACTAAAGTTTTCAATAGCAGAGTTTTGTATAACGTTTTTTCTTCTATCTATACATTAAATAAATTCAAAACATATGTTGTATATATACATTTCGTTTACCTCTGTGATATATTTGCTTTATCCATATCGAAAAACCAATTGGTAAAATCTTAATCCATCTGTTCGTCTGTCTTATGCGTTTGTTCCAGATAATCTGCGAAACGGCTTGACCAATTTAGACAGGACTTTGAGGAAGGTAGCTGATGTACGTGGGAAAATTATGAGCTACTTTTTTCCTGTGGTGAAGTCGCGGGCGACTGCTAGTCTTTTAATAAATATAGCGACATAATAATAAGCAATATGTTATGACACATCACCATTAATTGGATTGCATATTTCCGTCAATTGTTAAAGAAACCTAAATGAATTACTTATTTCCTTAAAAAAATAATAATATTGGTTTGGTTTTACCCGAACTCGAAAATATTTTTAAGGAAAATGGTTTGAATATAACTAATAGGGAAACTCGTCACTATATGTCCAGGAACAGAATTCATTTTTAATAAAAAAATAAACAAAAATTTAAATAATTAAAAACTCATTCGTTTTATTTTTGTCAATTATACTCAAATACTAATAATACAGGAGTAAGATAACAAATAACAAAAATATTCATTGCATTAATTGAAAAAAAAACCTACTAAATTTACATGGGAAAAAACATCAATCGAATCGTACCTAACATTTAAAACTCAACAACCCAACCCAGGCTTTTCAAGTTCACATTAGAACGCATACGAAAATAGAAAACTTTCCAACACAAAATTAAACAATACTTTTTTTTAAGACACTTCATATTCGGGCAATAAAGGTAAAATAGCTATAGATTGTCTTTTTGTGTTATCCAGGTGTACAAAGGTTTGGATATAGTGACAGCGAAGGCAAGTCATCAAGAACGTGAGCTGGTACCCCATCACCTACTGGATCTCCTGGAACCTCACCAGATGTTCACCGTCGTCGACTTCCGAAATAGAGCTCTCAAGATTGTATCCTTTTAACATTCAAACTAGAAAACAAGGGTGTGAAATTATGGACACAAAGGAATTAATTTTAGATAATATAGGAGGTCGAAAACTATGCCATTTACCTATCCTTTTAAACATATGCTCACATTTTCTGGCCCAAATCTTTTCTCATACCCTTCGCAAAGTAAAATACATATTTCCTATTTTAAGTTTAAATTAACACAATATTTTATTATTAGATTTATTGGATTATTTTATATAAATCGGACACATGACGCACGGTCACCTTTGAAAGACTAAGCTGGGTTTCGGTGCTGGTCATTAACCGTGTAATCGGCTTAAGTTCAGCATTAGGAACGTTTGCTAATTGCCCCAAATATTGTTATTACCGCTACAACACCTGCGTTGAAAGGAACTTGTTAAAGATTAATAATAAATCACTGACGACTATACAATATTGTCAGTCTGGTGTTGTACCGATAAAAAAACTTTTTAATTTAAACTAACTGTTGCCCGTGACTTTGTCCACGCGAAATTAAAAAAAAATAATTAGAAGTATATGTTCTTCCGTCCATGAGAGCGTCGGTGGCACAGGGGGCACTTGACTTGCAATCTGCAGGTCCTGGGTTCGAATCCCACCATGTCCCAGTGTGTTTTTCGATTTCCGATTTACATATGTAAATTTATCCGACGTTCTTACGGTAAAGAAAACATCGTGATGCAACCTGCACATATCTGAGAAGAAATTCAAAGATATTTGTGAAATCAACCAACCTGCACTGGGCCAACATGGTTGACTATGGCCTAATCACCCTTAACTTAGAGTAGGCTCCGAGCCCCTCGGTGGGGACGTATAGTGAGCTGATGAAGATGTTCTTCCAAATATGACAAATTTCAATCATCCTAGAGATACCTTCTTATAAACATCCATCAATTCATCCATCCATTAAAATGGATACGAAGCTGTGATTAAGCTTTAAAATATAGTCTAGTACTGATTAAATAAATAATTATATCTTTAATAAAAATACAGATAGAAAATCTCACAGAAAAAGGAAAAATCCCAATAATTGTAGGCGGCACGAATTACTACATAGAGTCAATTGTATATCAAATTCTTGTTGAAGACATGACTGATTCGAAAGCCCTCTTGTGGGATGTTAGCAAAAGAAAAAGAGACTATAACATAAATGAATCTCAACCAAAAAAATTAGCCGTAGACTGTGAAAGTAATATCAAAGAAAAACTCGTTAGTGATGTGCATGAAGTGAAAAATGTTATCGATAAACAAAAGTTACAGGAAGATGTCGATAACGAAACAAATTTTAGTAATGAGGAAATTCATGCTAAATTAAAAGCAATAGATCCGGTTATGGCGTCTCGACTACATCCTAATAATAGAAGAAAAGTTTTAAGGTAAGAATTTATTTCGTGAACCTTCCACAGGGTGTGCCAATTTTAGCTTACCAAATTGCTACAGTAGTAAGTATGCCAGCTAGACTTGCGCTATGTATTATACTTAACCTATTAAGTGTTTTCTTATTTCAAATTTATTTGTCAATGTAATTACTCAGTACAAATCAGCAAAATATAAAAACAGTTTTTAAAAACTAAAATTAGTCTTAGTTATACAGTCTTCACCATTTTGATAATCTTATTATAATATTGCATCATACTAACTTTTATAATAATAATATAATTTGCTAAACATCTTAGTATTATGCCATTAATAGAAATTAATAATATCAACGATACTTCGCCAGAACTCGTTCATGTGATTAACATAAACATCAAAATGTAAGGCCGTATCGCATGATGACATAAAGCGTCGACCAGCTCCAAAAGGTCTTCCTCTTCGCGCGGCGCTCCAAGGAAATTTACTATGTAGGGGGAGACGTATGAATGGCGGCGGACCAGGTTAAGCTGGTCGATTTAACTTCCGCGGGTCTCTGACCGCTGCCAAGGATTTCGTAGATATTTCGATGTGTGCGTGCGGCGTGACCTTGGCTTTCCTAGCGCAGACTAGTGGGACAATGATTTGCTTTTTTGTAGGACATGCCGTAAAAAATAAACGAAAATAAAAGGAATAGTAATTATTCTAGATTAAGAGAAGGTAGTTATTAATAAAATACTTTGTGTATAGTCTACTACATACAAAAAAAATATTTTTGAATAGTTGTTGTTGTATTTAATTTTGTCATTTTATCCGAATTCACTCGCAACATAAGTTTTCTATTCATTCTTCATTAATAATTAAATTTGTCAGAAATGGAAATATACAAACATAAATTGAAACATCGAGAATAAAAATGCAAAATTTTCCACGACTTTATGGTCATCCTGTATCACATCGCGGACGCGGCCCCCCCGATAACCCCGAATTATTTATCGCGATCATTAAACAGCAAACCCTACGCCTTGGTACACGAATCGTCAGTCTATGTGTAAATATTTGACGCGTTGATGGTTTTTTTTCCTGTTTCCCATTGGTTCCGTAGTAGCGATTTGGTGTTCTAGAATCTTCCCTACGATATGATTACGTCACTAGTTGCTAAGGGATATATCAAGTGATATTAAACATTGCCTAGTAAAACTTATAACAGTTTTTATCATTTAATTCTATAAAGAAAATAGGAAACCAATTAGTCAATTTCACTTCTTACAAACTACTTACCTTGCTTTTTAATATATCTATGACCTTCATCCATGCCATAGATTTTCTAATCAATGGTTTTGTAGCAATGTAATTTCACAAATATATTTAAGCGTGAAGGAATATTACCCCGTACTTTGCAATGACAATGGAGCCTCGAAGCTGCGAAGTCAGTCCGTCGTGCGTTTTATTATTTCATTTTGTATGTAAATGCTTAAATAATAATATATAGTTACATAACTCAGCGTCAATGGGCCGAGATAAGCGTCAGGGTTTTTAGGGTTCCGTAGCCCTATTGTTTTTATAAAATAAAATAAATGAACACTAAATAAAAATGATCCTTTTAGATCTACGGTTCAACTCTCGCTTCATTTCCCAATTTGTTATTTACCTCTCGTATGGCCTTTTTTTTGCTAAGATCAAGCAAAAACAACTGGTTAGCAGATTTTCTATCTGCTGAGTTATTTCAACGATGTTATGTGTAACTTTTTTAACAATTTCTAAAAGCAGTATTCGGCAAAGGTATCTTAATCTGTTAGGATGACGATTCTATCATCATCAATCCTTATGTTTATTATAAATGCGAATGTTTGGATGGATGGATGTTTGTTAGAATGTATTCTCAGAACTGCTGCATGAATCTCGCTGATATTTTGCAAAGATGTACAGCATAGTCTGGAAGAACACATAGGCTACTAATTAAGTTGTTTTTTTTAATTCCGCGCGGACGGAGTCAGCGACAGCTAGTTTTCTATAGGAGTTAGTACCTCGGTTAAAATGACACTTATTGTTATAGTATTAAAGAAATTACCTACAGAACCCTAAAGTAAGAATCCCAGGTCGCGCATTGAACCAGTATTCTTTTTACATTCGTTTTATTTCATCTCCACTCAGTCATCGAGCCGTCTCTAAGGGAGAATCTATTCGGTTTGCTAATAAATTTCCCGATAGTGCCCATAGCGTAATGCCTTGCTGTGTGGGAAAAAAATAGGTCGTAGTAATAGAGATATCGTGGCGACGCGGAGTCTGGCATTTATTCCCTTCATTTTGTCGACAAAGTACGATGATACAGGATGTGTCTGAGCGATAGAGATCGTAAATAAAGGAATTTCAATCATGTTGTAAGTTAATGTGATTATGTTTCTTGATGTACTTTAATTATATAAGTTATAGGAAAAATGTATTGCAGAAGGGTTCCCCCTTTACATAGTTATTGCTTTGTTTGGTTATTTCAATGTATGAAAATATATTAGAATGGAAATGGCTGGATTGTGTGAAAGATGTTATGCGTGAGGGACTGAATACAGATATGACAGCTGATAGAGATGTATGGAGGAGTTACATATTGTGCCGACCCTCTGTAGAAGACAGGTTCATGATGAAGCATCATGAAATATAATAAGGAACATTCCAAGAAATTATATTTTGGATATAACTTGTTAATACCCGTGATAAGTTCAATTGTTTTTTAACAATCAGTTAGAAATTAATTACAATTATCTTTGCTGTTTTTCTTATAAATCTTACTAATATTATAAATGCGAATGTTTAGATGGAAGCATGTTTGTTTGAAGGTATCTTCGGAAGGCCCAACGGTTCTTGATGAACTTTGCCACAGATGTAGAACATAGTCTAGAAAAACACATAGACTACTCATTAAGTGTTTTTTTAATTCCGCGCGGACAGAGTCGCGAGCGACGGCTTATAATTGGTAAAATTGTAACAAAGTATTTAATAAAAATTCGTTGAAACTCTCACTATATATCCGTTTACCAGTTTGTCATATTTATTTCAACACTTGAAAGAACAAGAATAGTTACCGTCATTAATATGAATATAATTAAAATTAATGTTTCCTTCATCCAGATGTCCGTTTTAATATCGTTGAATATGTAATAGTAATTAACTTGATGAATTCGAAAAATTATCATCATTAAACAACTCAATGATTACCATACGAAGGTTAATCGATGAACTTAGTGTTGTTAGGACGGACTTTTAATATTATACTAACTGTCGCCTGAGACTTCGTCCTCATGGATATATAAAAAAAACTAATATATAGATAAGTTAAATTTAAAGCAGCTCTTCAAGGCATAAATTCGAAAAAAAAAAAGAATAAATAGAACCCTAAATCCGTCTCCTGGCTCTAAGCTACCTCCTCAACAATTTTCAGCCATATCTGTAAAGCCGTTCTTGAGTTATAAATAGTGTAACTAACACAAATTTCTTTTATATATAATATATAGATTAACCATAAAACAGGTTTAAAACATCTTTACTAATATTTAACTATAGTATTTAAAATCTACGAGGATTATTAAAAGATAAAACTATAGTTACTTTCACTTGTTATAACTAACAGTCGCCCGCGACTTTATCAGCGAAAAATTAAAAAAGTAAACTATAATTGCCCGCATGTATTAGCTTCTCATCCAAGTCAAGTCAAGACATTCAGACAGACAAACAAATTGTTTTTCGTTATAAGCAACGCTAATACATGTACAAAATAAAATTTTTCTCAATATTACATCATCATCATCAGCACTGTAGGTCCCCACCGAGGGACTCGGAGCCTACCCTAAGTTACGGATGATTAGGCCAAAGTTAACAACGATGGCCAAGTGCGGGTTGGTTGACTTCACACATATCTTTGAATTTCTTCTCAGATATGTGCAGGTTGTATCACAATATTACATACAGACAGTTATTTTATTAATATCTGTAGATAAAAGTTTTAAGTGTCTTAAACTCGAAATGATTTACAAAAATTTCTTGGAATACCTGGCTTCTATATTATTCCAAAACATTCCCTGTTGACTTCACTAGTATTACGATTTATTACGTATTACGTTAAATAGTCAAGACACCGATATTTATATACATGTCTATATAATAATACTAATTTGTCTTATATTATGTATGTCAGTATTAACGATAGGTCGTATTAGGGCAGACGATGGTCCGATGGATCACCCACCACGTGGCGCGTGACGTCATCCTCGCAATAAGGAAGTGTGTTTCAATTGTCCGTACGAATCGCGCCACAATTCTGCACATATTCAAGAGTTGTGTTTGCTTTTATGTACACACTAGCTGTCGCCCGCGGCTCCGTTCGGTCGGATTTAAAAAATAAATAATTAGTAGACTTTGTGTGCCAGATTATGTTCTACGTCTATGCCATATTTCAGCCTGATTCGTTCAGCCTTTCTGGAGATACCTTCAAATATCCATCCATCCATCTAAATTATTCGCATTTATTATATTGGTAAGATCTTTTAGCCTAGTTTTCTTTGAACTGAAATTAAGAAGGCAAGTAAAGTTAAATTTTGTTTTCAGTTTTGCGTGTTGTTTTGAACTTTGTATACTTGTAGAGTTGAGTTTTAAGAATATTAACTTTTTTAGGGTTCCGTACCTCATAGGAAATATATAAACTCTTATAGGATCACTTTGTTGTCCGTCCGTCTGTCTGTTAAGACCCTTTTTCTCAAAAACGCGTGAAGGTATCAAGATGGAATTTATTAATTGTAGGTAAAGCTATTTGTTTCATATTTCGTTTAATTTAACTTATCAGATAATTTTATTTAATTTTTAACTTGTCCGTAATTTGCAAAACCGTGCAGAATAACGCCCCTTTATGGAATGCGTTTAATATTGAGTGATTTATATTGTAATGTACAGAGACCAACTCAGAGACTACATTTGGCCTCTTGCTTACATTATGATTCAGACTGTTGTAATCTTCATTAGGATGTTTAAATTTTGAATGAAACTTACCAATATTTCTATTTACTAGATATTATTATTGCAAATGTTTTGATGGATGGATGTAAAAATTTTCTCCACGACGTTATGGAAAAAATATTCGTAATAGGCCCTGTCCTTGATAGGGACCTTTAAGTGGCTATGCCACATCATTTTAAAGTCTTTAATTTTTTACGTCTATAGTTGTGTTTTTTCAATGAATTATTTATCATCCTATATAAGCAATATATAAAAGTATTAATATTAATACTTTAACTGCTGTATTACCAAGAACAATCAATGTGTGTAAACCTAGTCTCTCAATAGGCGCCAGTGGCCAGTTAACTTCGGCCTCGGTGTTGCGTTACGGTCTGATTATTGCCTAGATTTGAAACTGGGTTCGTGACTAGCAATGATTGCTGTATTTGTCACATGATGTGTCACCAGTGTTACCACTTTTATACGCCATCATTAATATTATATTTTATTGTTGGTATTACTTTATGGCCTAATCACCCTTAACTTAGGGTAGGCTCCGAGCCCCTCGGTGGGGACGCATAGTGAGCTGATGATGATGATGATGATGATTACTTTCTGTATAAATATCAAACTGACAATAACTTTCGATAAGTCACGTGATTGTCGCGCGTCAAATCGATTACGAAATTCGCTATTGAATCGCTTCGAAGCGAATGCACTTTGTCTAACCCCGCAGAGTTGTTTGTAACACAAAGTCAAACAACTGATTGCAATAGAAATATTCCTAAATCAAATAAGAATTAATGTTAACATAACATAATTATATTCTTGAAATAATTATCATCGCAGTTCCCATGTTCGAATCTCAGTTGAGTCACACTTTTTTAGTATTAAAATATCGTAAAACATAAACATTCTGTCTATCAAATTTGAATCTTATGCCATTGTGATAAGAAATAACCCGCTGCGTATAGCGTGCGATTATAAATTATGTCATTGCAACTCTAAGTACGTAATAAAGAAAAATCATTCATACATTATGCAGAAGCGCTAAAATGCTGCATACAACGTGCGTGGTGTCAAGGGTGCGAGCGCCGGCGCCGGCGTCCATTCACTCGACCCATTCATAACTTAGTTGAAATTATACAACAAACGAATTGTAACCTTATGTATAAGGAACAGAGTATAATTTCGCTTGGTGGTATAGTAACTAACTCGACATTTGGTTTTTACACTTGTCGACGATATGGTAGAATTAAGCTGTCTACAAACGGAGCGTTATTATAATAAACTATTTTATTTATTAAAAACGTTATGTAGTAAGTTTTTAAGTTGTCACTTATCACTTAAAATATTTTTTTAACGATTATGGACTGTTTATATTACTTATCATTGTAGTATCATCTTTAAAAACGTTTAAATGGAATTCTTTATATACGTATATAATACATAAATGTTTTGCAAATGTATTAATTAATAGAAAATAATTTTTCGTTTACAACTAAAGCAGGTACTAACGGTGTCTTTGGTTTATTTGTAACAAACAACTAGCGGTTATTGAACGCATCATGTGTAGTCAGCCTTATTCCTAGCGATTACACAAAGCGATCAATTATGTCATCCGGGTAGTTTGCGAGCGCGGTGATATTCGTACCAGTTTGTACGAGACTACAACTGCTTCGAGTAAGATATGCAGATTCTAGGAAATCATTTGAGGAAAATAAAAGTAAAATACCGAAATAATCTCCATTAATAATACGAATACTAAGTCTGTAGGATAATAAAATGTCATGGTATGAGTCTTTCACCTAGAAAGAGATGGATAGATTGCGTAGATGAGGCAAAGTCCTTTATTAAAAAACCAGTGAAGATTAAGATGAAGAAAGAGATTGTTCTGGTTGTAGAAAACATAACGCGCCAACTTTACGTTAGTGGAATAAAGATAGATAAACGATAAATTACAACCACAAACCAATTTTTATTTTTTATTTTAATTACGTTAAAATGTTACTCTAAATTGTTAATGTTTTAAATAAAGGGAAATATCACAAAAATATTCCTTCGCTAATTATTCTGAAACGACAAGAATTCCATCCGGACTAAATAATTACGTTTAATGTTATCTTAATGGCACATTAAAAAGTCAAATGGTGCCGCACCATGGCCGCGCTCACATTTTAATATCAATAAAATTCACTGTTGCTATAAGAACTCCATGGTTGTGCATTGGTTAGGTGGTTTGCCTCCAAATCTATCGATTAGAGATCGAATCCCAATTTTTTTTAAAAAACTATATAATTCCTTGGCGATAAAATATTATGGTAGCTTAAAAAATTTATAAATCGAGAATCTCTTCAGCCATTTTATATTTTTGAGGAGAATATGTGTAATTTTAAATAACAGTTTTAGTAAGACTGTAGTGAAAAATAATTTTATAAATAAATTAAAGCGCCATTTTACAAGTGACCTATGAAATTTAATAGTCGCTGCTTAATTGTTTATATATATATTGATAAATACAGTTTCTTGGAAATTCAAGATAACCTCTGAGAAGTCACTCGATTACTTTTTCATTCATCAATTTATTTTGAGTATATAAGACATAATAATTGGCTATTATATCCTGGTACATAATTCCATAGTCTAGTTGTAAATAATAAAAATAGAACAATCTAGATTTCAGCAATTAGTTTCCCTTGTCGTAGACATTTGTAAATTCGTAGCCACATTTTTGTCCATAAAAATGGATGTAAAAATAATAGAATATTAGATATAACTAGCTGTCGCCCGCGACTCCGTTCGCGCGGAATTAAAAATAAATGTTGGCCGATTTTCATACCTACTCAATATGCTCACAAAATTTCATGTGAATCGGTCAAGCCGTTTCGGAGGAGTATAGGAACGAAAATTGTGACACGAGAATTTTATATATAATATAAGATTTAAAAAATAATTGTTGATATATTGAATTTATATTAATTTAAAATGATAGTGGTTGCTTAAATATTATGTCACGTGCCTGTAGCATTGGCCTTGACGGCATTATGTGACGTGTGGCGGCATCCACGATAACCCGCGCACAGTTTTGTAGGTCACTTCAGATAATAAAATCCGACGATATGTGAATTTGCGAATATATTTGACCGAAATACATAAATATAATTTTAGGATAAAATTAAGGCACAAAGATTATATAGAGAGGTTTTTTTAAATTATATAATATGTAATAAAATGCGTTACTTTAGTTGTCTTAGATAGTATTAGTTAGAATTATTTGGCGCGAAAGTTCGTTACTATGGGACATAAACGTCGACATTTTAGTGAGGCTAGTGTTGCACCAGTACACCGGCACAGTGTCGGATTTTCTTCCTAACAGTTGTTAGTTTAATTAATGAATGGTAGAATTTATAATGTTCCTCAAAGGATAAAGGCTACGAAAGATGCTGTCAACTTTATGATAAGACAGATTAAGCTAAAAATTAAAAAAAAAAAACAAATCTATAAATACATATAAAATAATGATTATTTTTTATACCACTTTAAAACTATTATCACGGGTGAATTGTAAGAGTTTTGATAGTAATGTTTAAAATAAACATTTTTATCTTCGTAAGTGATTTTTGGGGATTTTCCAAGAGGTTATCGTAGTTAATTGATTTTATAGAAGAATAGTTACCTACAATATATATTTAATTCGTGTTAAGGAAACAAAAATGTGTAGAATATATTGAGGTAATGAATTCAACATTTTAGCATCAAGTTAATTGGTCAATGCTCCTTGCGCGTACAATGGACACAACAATTTCGCAAGAAATAATTATAAAGATTATTCAATTAGCTACCTTTTTGAATGGGATTTAAGGATAATTTTTGTATATCAGGCTACAGTAATGTGTGTCAAATAGTGAGGTCAGTGTATCACGTACAATCGTCCTAGTCTAAAAGCTATTCAGTGTTAAATCGAGAACTTCGTCTAACATACACTGTTGCTAACTTAGTTGCCGTGTGTAACGTGATAAGAAATTGTTCATACACGAGATGAACGTCGCGAAATTAATCTGAAGATAACATAATAGCTGTATAAAAATTCCGCTTGCATTTCGAGTTAAATAATCTGTTCGAAGATTGGACATAATGGTAGTAATAATGGTAATGTAGTATAGTGGATAACTTAGTGAAATGAACAAGAAAAATGCCACTATTATAATTAACTTAACAATACAAACGAGATTAGAAATTTAAAAAAGAAGATTTTTTTTAAATAAGAGGTAATAAATAGCCAGTGATTTAATTTAAAGCCACAGTTTTTTCTTAACGTAGCATAGTTGTAATAAAACAAATTTAAAATAAAAACTGTGATATATTTTCGAACCTATCCGTCGACTTGTCTTGCGATGTGCGTCGTGGCGCGTCGCCTTTTGGCGGTTTGTCTGCCCTTGACTCGGGTTTTCGAAGACAATGAAACCGATTGCGCAGTTTTTATGTTTCCGCCCGCGGTCGTGAGGGGGTTACAAGTGCCTTCAAGGGTTTACAGCATACTCGGAGTGCCCTTGATAACTCTATATTGATAAAAAGATCGCAATATAGATTGGGCGGAGACTTTGGTCGATGATGCGTTATTAAATTGAAAATATCTCGAAAATGAGAGTCAGAGTTAGTAGCTCGTACGATATCTAAAGTCTTTGTTTGTATAATAGCATTCCAAAAATGTATGACAAAAAAGTTTTATTATGCCAAGCATAAAACGGTCCTAATACTGGCCAAAGTAGGACATAAACTGTGTGATAAATAAAAAAATGCTTTTTCGAATTGTTGAATAAGGAATACGATATGTGATTATTTTTGTGCATTACACCATCTCAAGAAATATAAAAATGGATTCCAACAGCATACAAATATATGATTTTATTCGAATGATATATGCGTTAGTGAAACTTCCTGTCTCTGAATCATTCTACACGAATACAAAAGGTGTATTTTTAAAAGTGATAAAAAAAGTTTGTTTTATATTTCGTCAGCTAATTTATTAACCACCTGTTTAACATCGACGCTGAGTCTTCAGACGCTGTGAAATTATTTCTTAATAGTGTTTTATTCTGACTACCGTCAATGCCATTCGTCTGACCTCGCTGTTAATGGGGAGAACTCCATTGCTACAGAATCTAATATACATTCTGACGGTCGTAGATTTAGTGTTAGTCTACCCTCGTTGAAAGTTCCGGGGTCGTTTCCATCGTTAAATATTATGATTATTACTCGTTTTAAGTTAAACGGCCTTTAAAATTTATAAGATGTAATCATAAATTGACTTAATTACAATATTGATTTAAATCTTCATGGTATATTTAACAAGATTTACTTTAAGTTAATTAAAAGTTTTAAAAAGTTGCGAGCTTTTCCAATAGTAAAAGCTCGTGGGAAAATACTAATATTATAAAGCGGAAGAGTTTGTTTGTTTGTTTAAACGCGCTAATCTTAACTAACTGCTAGTCCGATTTGAAAAATTCTTTCTTTGTTGGATAGTCAATTTATTGAGGAAGGCTTTAGGCTATATAACATAACGATGCGACCAATATTTTTTCTTTTAATTTCGCGCGGACGGAGTCGCGGGCGACAGCAAGTATTAAATAAAACTCCTCAACTTATTTGTCCTTATTTAATTAGGAAGTGGATGTGATCTGATAGCTTAAACTAGAAACCCTTTAGTACTGCGGTATGCGGGCACAGCTATACGTTTAAGTGGATTAACTACAACCATTTATTTCCCTTACATTTAACTAGCTGTTGCCTGCGACACCGTTCGCGCAAAATAAAAAAAAAATTAGCATTCTTTGTTTTCTTGCAGCTATGTTCTACATCTATGCCATATTTCAGCGAGTTTATGCAGCTGTACTGGAGATATCTTCTAACAAACATCTATCCATCCATCCAAAAATTTGTATTTGCAATATACTAGCAGTTGCCCGTAACTCCGTTCGCGCGGAATTAAGAAAAAAACATAAAAGTAAGTGTTTTCCAGACTGTGTTCTACATCTATGCCAAATTTTAGCGAGATTCATGCAGCCGTCCTGGTGATACCTTCAAAAATGTATTTCTATTCGTTTAAGTACCAGAAAATGTCTGTAATTCATGTTTCTTTAATTCTAACAACAAATGGCAATCAAACACGGAATTTTCCGTTAAATTATAAACCCAACCTCTGTTCTATTACTGACTTATCTGCCCTACCACATTTTTCATATAACCTATATTATTATCACAAATGGCTAATCAGAATTTTAAAAAATGTTACATCAATCACCTACATGCTAAAATAGATCTAAACCAATCGTATTAAGGTTCAAAATACATGTATCAATATTTCGTACCTCTGCCCAGCAACGGGCCCAATTCGACCATAAATTCCAAGCGGTATTTGTCAACGACCATCATTATTTAGAACTGTTGCTATGAGAACGGTTTCTTTTAAAATTTATTAATTTTCCCGCCAACAAGTCACGCATGCAAATTTTAACCCTTTGCTCTTTGTATTTACGACTTAAAATCGATAAAAAATATTTAATATTTAATCAGGTGGTCAATGAAAATTATAATGTTTAATGTTAGGTATTCTTTTCTATTATTAAACGAGGTCACAATTTGGTTGGAAACATTAATACAAAGGTAGTCTCTTTGTAAAACATTTCATTGTAATTAATTGTGTTAAAATATACCTAAAGATATTGTAAAATATAATTTATCAGACAGATAGTTAAGTTTCGAAATTAACGTAATGAACGTTGCAATATACTTGTAATAAAGTTACATAGTCTAGGCTTTTTGACTTCAAACGAACAAAGTTGTAGGCTACCATATAAGGGATTCAATAATTAAACAGTAACAAAGCAAACGGCCGTCGTATACAGGCCGAGTGAACTTTTACTCGTTCTACGAAAGCTCGGAGTTGGAATGCAAGCCACACACACATACGTATCCATTTCGTAGCACAAAACATTTTATTGTTCTCTTGTTTGTGTGCGCGCATATTTATAAGTTTAATGCGTTCTTTGGCGACAATTAAACGCCACAAAAGCACGTTTCCCACGCGCCCACAGCACATGCATGTCGCGTATACAATAAATCGAAAGTAGCGTTAGCAAAAAATATTACAATAAGTCATATTTAAATAGATAAGCTATTATAGTCAGAATATAATATTAGGTAGATTAAAATTAAGATTAGATTAACTAGATGTTTTCAAAGAATAACATTGTAAATCGTTAAAAATACATCGAGTCCAAAGTCCGGAAACTATGGCATGTTTAAAAGCAAGGATGTACTACTGATGATTATAAAATTTTACAGATTCGCTTTAAGTTTCGTGATTAGAAGTGTGCCTAAACGATCGTTAAATATATTTTTGCGGATCATTTGGTAAATTAATTGCATTATTCTGTTAACAATCTCTATGGTAGTTATGTTGACTACTAGCTGTCGCCCGCGACACTGTCCGTGCGGAATCAAAACTTAATTAGTAGCCTATGTGTTCTTCCAGACTATGTTATACATCTATGCCTAATTTCAGCGAGATCCGTTCAGCCGTTCTGGAGATACCTTCTAACAAACATCCATCCATCCATCTAAACATTCGCATTTATAATATTAGTAACACAATTATTTTACCTAAGTATTATATTAAATCATACTGTTTTTAATTAATTACTTCCTGCCATCGAAATCTTTCTTTTTCAACATCATCATCAGCTCACTATACGTTCCCGCCGAGGGGCTCGGAGCATACCCTAAGTTAAGGGTGATTAGGCCTTTTTTTAGTTCATATAAGTTTTGATCTATAAATACTTTTGCCGACGCTACCTTGCAATACGTCATATTGATGACAATCATTCATTCATTACGGCTTCCCGGCGCATCGCTGCGTTCATTCGTGTACTGATTCACTATAATTTACTAATAGCTCTATTATCATTCCGTACATTGTATGTTTATGTGATTGATTAACTACGCATATTATATCAATAAGTTCCTAATATTTTTACACCAAAAAGATTTCTCTATTGTTTTGGATTTATTAAATACTAGCTGCTGCCCGTGACTGCGTCCGCGCGGAATTAAAACAAAAACTTAATAAGTAGCCTAGTGTTCTTCAGAACAATGTTCTACATGTGAGCCAATTTTCATTAAAATCTGTTGACAACTTCCGGAGGTACCTTCAAACAAACATCCATCCATCTGAACATTCCCATTTATAATATTAGTAAGATATTTTATGAATTGTATGAGAATAATGAAAATAGTCACAATGTCAATGTCTTGTACAATATTCTGTACATGTTAAAATGACGTATAAGTTAATCAGATTTTTTTTAAGATTTTTTATTTTAAAACAAAAGTGTATATATAGTATAATAATTTCATCGTTGTGCCCAACGGCGCCGTGGCTTAGTTGGTTAAAGCGCCTGTCTAGTAAACAGGAGATCGCGAGTTCGAATCTCGCCGGGGCCTACCAGGTTTGGTTTCTTTTTTTTTAATGAAATTTCTCAGTTGCCATGAAATTTAAAAAAAATTGTAATTTTGTATCCCGTAAATTCCACATTTCCTCAATTTCTGTTAAGTTTACTTTTATACAAACCACATCGTCATTTGATAACATTTGATCCCTTTTTTTCTAGGCAAGACAATAGATTTGTTTACGCTTTACAATTTATATATATATATGTAAAAACGTAAAAATTACATATCTAGTCAAATTTTTGTTATTAAAAAAACATGTAAGAAGTTAAATTAATTTTGTTTCAGATATGTTCAAATAAAGTACATAAATTATTTAAGAAAAGTAATTATAAGTTTGTAATAAGTTGTTGATATAAGACCTCAATTTGATTCCTTCGTCGTCTGCTGACATCGTCTCTTGAATAATTCTTACATTTGTAATGTATGCCGGCTTATAAATAAAAATGACTTACTTTACTTTGTTTGTTTCTTTTAATCATAAAAAAATCACAAACATGACAAAAAGAAAACCATTTCATCGTACAGAACAGACAAAAACAACAATGGATTCTGACAAATTTACTTCAAATTAGTTTATTGTGTATCTGTCGCAATCAGAAATCTTTAATAACTATTTAAAATATTTCTTATACTAATTCTTCACTAAGGGAGTGTTTAATGGTCGTACTCACTTCCGATTAGGTTTCCATTCAACTCATTTTTTCGCTTTATAAAGCTTCTTCAAGGATCATATTGCACCTTATTATCTAATTCAAAAGATCCATCTCTACATTTGCATACATCTAGTCTTGCTATACCACTTAAACTTATTCTATTTCCAACTGTTGAACGCGACATCGTCCGCATGGTGTTATAAAAAACCTTATTAACCTATGTGTTCTTTCAAACTACGTTCTACATCCTTGCCAAATTCATTTAAGATCCGTTGAGCCGTTCCGATGATACCTTCAAACAAACATCCATCCAACTAATATATCGCATTTATAATATTAGTAAGAAGTAAGATATATAATAGTATACTATTGTATTCAATTCAGTATTTCTTGCGCAAGTAACACTTGCAAATTCTTGAAGTATTCCAGAGGTCCTGCGAAACGTTACCCTCGAGCAAACCGGCCCTGAATATTAAAATAAGTATACAATGTATTTCGATCGATTCTCATTCAAAAGTTTCTTGAGGATCGTGACGTGGGCTTATTGTCGGCCGCCCTTTCTACCTTAAGGCGAACTTTGAGAGCTAATGTATGTGTGTTGAAGACAATGGCTAACCTTGCATAATTAAATATGGTATTCAAGAAAGGCCTTTATGTAGTTGTGAATTGAAGTTCGCAACTATTAAACATGCAGTACTGGTAGTAAAGAGGATATGGATGTAGAAACATCTAAGTATCAATGGACTGTGAAAGGTTCAGAAATAAAAATTAAGTTTTGTTCGTTCGCGGTTTAAAACCAGATTTGATGAAGCTTTGGTCAGATATTCTGACGACGTCAGAATAGCTGTACACTACAAAAATATCTAAGAGTTTGATAAGATAACATTGTTTCTTGTGGTTTATAAAACAAGAAAGGTATTGTTTCTGAAATTCCTTACCCATGTTCTATAATTTCTCTTTATAAATCTAATGTTAAATTGTCGCAAATAACTTCTCAATAACACACTCTTACCGAGCCCTTTAGTCTTGTAATGCAAGGTAAATCTTCATATATGATATTTAATGTCAACTTGTCATACAATTACACGATACTTTAGAAAGTAAGTCAATGTAATTTAAGTCATATTGCGCCTGCAGGGCATCCTTAGGACGCGTTCACGACGACGACTACCGTAAAAGTACTATAAGTTCATTGTCAGCCTTAATTCGTCCGTTACTAAACGTAGACCTCCCCAATGATTGCCACTATGCCCAGTCCTGTGCCCCCCGCATCCAGTGCACTCCCGTATGACCAGGTCATCGGTCGATCTTGATGAATACCTACCTACGATACGTCATCCTATCAGCGGCCGCCAATCTAGGACTTTTTGGCATCATCGGCCGTTCTGTAAGTTTTTAATAAAAAGTCTTGGTATCAAAATGAAAACAATAACGTTGAACTGAATGGCTATAAATTACGTGTCCCCACGGTCGTCAGCGTAGAAAAAAAGACATCCAGATCACCCATTCCCTTTCATCCACTTTCACTTGAAGACATTAATGTCAAAATCGAAGTTTGAATATGCACTAAGCAAACCCGAATAATTCTGATCAAACCCGAGGTTATAGCGCTAGTATGAACGCATGCTTACTATAACAAAGCGGGTCGTAATGAGGCTGGTAAGTGAGTGGGCGTGTGGCGGGTATTCAATATCCAGCCACCCGCCCGCGGCCTCCATTTCTTGTGGCTACCGTTTACTCTACACTATTAGCTAGATATTGATGCATTTGTTCAATTATTCTGCATCGATACGATTAGCGAATTGTTATATTAAAAAATTATATTATTTATCAATTATTTTGCTTTGTTACTTTGTGTCTCAAAATATTCCAATGGAACGATGGATTCTCGCGCAATTTTTTTCTCGCACAGCCGCGCTTTGGAACAGTTTGCCCTAGGCGGTATTTCCGAACCACTACAACTTAGGGTTCTAAAAGAAGCGAGGATACCATTTCCTTAAAGGCCGACAACGCATCTATAGTTCTTCTGGTGTTGCAGATGTCGATGGGGTGTCGTTGACAACCTCAGTGTTGCCGCTGCTCGTTTGCCCCTTTTTCTTATAAAAAAGGTAGAAATGTTTAAAGATAAAAAACTAAGCTAAACATAAATTTAGACTTTAGTGTGATCTGGAGATGTCTATGGATAGTGGTCGCTACACTATTTAGCGGATTTAAGAGTACGCCTGATCTTTAGCCACCTTATCATGTAACAATCTTAATTAACTATATAAGTAGAGCAGTGTTCTACGGGTAATGTTTTACATAATGAAGAATCAATAGCATTGGAGTTTATACATAATCAATTAAAGTGATGTATGTATTTGACCCTTGTAGATAAGTTGCATGAACGATAAGCTTCGTGCTTGTGTTTACGTTTGTTTACGAGTTTACACGTGTACGTATCGTATACAAATTTGTAACTTTGTGCAACAAATTAATTGTTATGTTTCCATTGACCTAAATAGATTTTAGCTTTGATAACATGTTTTATTACTATTCTGATGAATGACAGGGATATGAACGATGGATTACTAACAGTGTAATCGGTTTTTACTAGTCTTACTAATTATAAATTCGAATGTTTAGATATGGATGGATGTGTGTTAGAAGGTATCTTCAGAATGGCTTCAGAATTGTCAAAATCTTCTACCAAAGTGTTCATTATCTAGCAAAGATTTAGAAACTCATAGAGCACAAATATATTTTTTATTTCTACATACAGGTATCTATTATGGTCTTTACACCTGCTTAACTCCATCCACCGCGTCCTGTATAACCATTAATCATACCCACAGTCGGCCGAAGCTCTCTGCGCTATGAACACATTCGATTTGCATAATTATTTTTTAATTAACAAACACGAAAGAGCAGCTTTACCTAATTAGATGGTAGCTTATTAAGGGGCAGCTCCGAAGAGAATATCTACGTGAGCTTCTTACATTTGCAACATTTCCTTTAATATTAAGGAACACTAATAAAAACGAGGCGTTAAAAATGTAGTTATATGTGGGATGTAGGATAAAGATCGAGAAATATTTTTTTAATTAACTTGCACAATTATGCAATATAACATTCTCGCTTGAAGATAATTGCTTGGAATTCTCTTGCCTAACTGACTGCCGTAATCAAAGACTTCGAGTGATTTTTTATTAAAACTTTACTAAGGATCGCCCTTGGTTACCAATTAACTAATGTGAGTGCGGTAATAAGTCCCTAAGTATATATTTTTCATACAGTATACACTTTGGGGACTATCTTGTACCTTGTTTGAGTAGACAAAACTTTAGTAGTGGTACATGCCAGTAACAATATCTGATTCACAATTGGGCCACCAGACAGAAGACAGACGAGAAGTGAAAGTAATTTCGCGGTTCTTCTGATGAGTGTGTCTGTCGCAGCCCTAATTTTAGTCCTCTTTCCTCTTTGGGAAGTGGACTGGATCGGGAAGTTGACGATAGAAAAGGGAAATATTCCCGTGTTTCTCTTCTAAGGACACACCAAAAATTCCGATGTTTGTAATGTTTCTTTAATTGTATTAAATAAAATAAAGCGATGGTTTGTAAACTAACGGCCTATTGAATTCCACCTGTTTCTCCACCTTAAGTATATAATAGAATTAAATTGTTGTATGAAGTCATCGCACCAAGGAAAGTTCATGTAATGTTTAATTTATAATTGACTGTAATAATGAATAATTATATGACGTTAATAAGCAAGATTTATAAGCCTAAAAACCGGTTGTTTTTGTTATCCGTGACCACTGATTTCCTGGTAAAAGGTTTCATAATGTTTTGTATATTTATAGTAGAAATGTTATGGTTTTGTTTGAATACATTAATTAATGTTTTCGAAGCCATAGAGGTTTATAAGTTTATGATTATTAAAGCGAAGAAATTCTAAGAATACATAATTTATTTAATCGATATGTAAAGCTTAAGATCAATCTGACATCTATCAATATATCACACTAGTTTTTTTTTAATATTAGCGGATTTTCGTAAATTTACTAATATTTCTTGTACCATTTCAATTAAGCTCTATGCTTGTGCTAGGACATGGTATACAATAGTAAAATTACGGTAATAAATCTGCAACAACGTGATCAGAAATCCGTACCCTTAACCATTAGGCTATTAGCGCTTCAAACGTTTGTTTACTCTTAGACGCTCTCGATCTCACACCTACTCTTTAACCCTCTCGCTCTCTCGCCCTTATATTCCCATAATAGACACTAGTGCTTTTACTAAATAATACTCAACAATGATTTTTGTGTTTTAGTCTATCTATATAAATAAATAATATATTATTTGACTATGTATAAAATCATTAATAAATTTTATACGAAATTCTTTAAGTTTATGACTAAATTTGTTTTACTTTCTTACTTAAATGGAAACATATCTATTTACTAGATGTGTAAGTAAAAACTAATACACCAAATAAAATAATATACTACAATAATATTTCAAAACTAATCGCTGACGTTAACTTTACGAAAATAGGGTGTAAACTATTCCTTTAATTGCTACAGGTTATATCACACGATAAATAATCATAGTCCCCTAAATTAAAAAGAAAAACAGTTCTTTAATCAATAAAATTAACTGTCAAGTTAAAGTTCAAACTCCCTATTTAGTGTAACCGTTGTGACTGTTGCCGTGTCTTGTTACCAAGCGTTAATTGGTGCCCTTAGCCCAATTAAGTGGCCTTAGATTCGAGCCCTTGGTAACAAAAGGGCAGGATTCCGTGTCGGAAATCATCAGGTGACATGGTCAATAACCTTTAATATGTTTTAACAAAGTAATTAACTTAATAAGTAACAAGTTTTTAGTATCACCTTTCCTCAATAAAATAAAACATTTTTAGCTAGAAAATAAAATTGTAAAATGTTATGTTAAAAATATTAAATTTTTAAGATTACTGATCAACTCTACGTTAGAAATATCTTTAACTAACAATGAATACGATGTTTGAGTAACCGTTGCTTTCTGAGATCAAATTCACTGTATAAAACTTATTGTCAAAACAGAGATAACATGTTTTAAACGGGAATTTTGGTCTCAGAAACCCACGATCAGAGACACAATCTTAGTAGGACATGGAAACGTCAAAAAGAAATCAAAAAGGCCCCAAAAAACAAACGAACAATTGATCGTTAATACGTCTTAAAATAGTTAATTAAATTAATTTCTCTAATTAAATGCATCCAATTCACTTGTCCCTTTCTGACGAACTGACAGCAGGAAGCCGCTAAGGGCCTCATAATGAGGTGTGGCGTGACAAAAATAATGTGACCCCAAAGGGAAATGGCCTTGTAAATTTTTAATCAAAAGTTTAGGCTTACCTGTAGAGGCATAATTACTGGAATATCCAAGTCATTAATGACTCATGCCTAGGGATAAAATATAATTAGAAATGTGTGACGCATTATAATAGTAAAATAAACGAGTAATATATTATAAGTTTCTATACCTTACTTATATTATAAATGTTTAGATGGATGGATGTATAAATGTTTATTTGAAGGTATCTCCAGAATGGTTAAACGGATCACGATGAAATTTGACATGGATGTAGAACATAATCTGGTAGAATGGACTGCTAAGAATTAAGTTCTTTTTTAAAACCGCGAGGACGATGTCGCTGGCGAGAGCTAGTTAATAATATAAAGAATAGGAAATAAACGAAGTGATGAAAAAATAATTAGAACATTGCCATGTTTTCTCTTGCAAAATTTATGGATAGTAAATTTAATTCAAAATCAAAATTATCGTAAAAAAAACAAGTGGTCAATTCATTTAAAAGTGTATTAGGTCATGGCCGTTTTCTAATATCTTCACTGATATTTTAAACAAAATGAAAACATGTCGAGTAAAATTGCAAAAGTGAAATTAAATTTTGTTAAAATAACATTCAGGATTATCAATATTTTATTCGGTTTGAAATCAAAGTAATTATTTATAGGTTAAACGAATGTATTGTAGTAAATAAAACAAACTTCTGTTTAGACGTAACTGACCTACAGAATGTGTGTTAGTGTTATAAAACGTTGAAAATAGATCGGTTTCTTTTATGTATTTACTTTGTAATGGCCTTGTGGCCTACATAGTCTTGATTGTAATCAATACATAAAAATATTGAAAGATATTTCGACCTATTTGCATTGAAAGCTTGCAATCCTAAAGACGATCTTTTTGTGAGTTTTTAAATTTCACAAAATCATCTTTATAAAAAAAAACAGATATAAGTCTATATATCTGTTTTTTTTTTTAAGATATCAAGACAAATGATAATATGTTTTTGTACAGATACTTCGGCAATGAAAACTTAAGTATTTTGCTTGTTTAAGCACAACAGTTTCCGTTCGCACTTAGATAGGATCATCATCCTAAATTATTATGAAATTAAATGTATATTGTGCTTTCTCAGCGCCTATCGCCATGGCAACAGGAACGCCTATAGAATTAATTACGTAAGCGCAATAACGAAAATTCCCCTTCGCGTTCGGTGATTGCATTACGTTGGCAACACTGGCCAATAAACGTAAAGGTGCGGACACGCTGGGGGACTATTTAATTTTCGCTTACTTTTTCATAAAATAGAAAAACGAAACACTTATACTAATCTACAACTATCAGATATTTTCAGGCAACTATTTTAAAAGTTTGAATACCAAATATGTATCTCAATATGCTACGTTATAGTGCTACGAAAAAACGTAGCATGTTTTAACTTTTATCTCTATGTAAAGTACGTTTTTTTAATTTTACATTACTATGTTCATTTGAAAGTTAAGGCTTACTATTTTTGAATTTAATACTCTAAAGACACACTGCTACGAAAGCGAATTGATAATTAAAAATAAAGTTTGCTCTATGTTAGATTTGATTTCGAGAAGTCTTGCTGCTATTAGTGGTGGGCCATAACGAAGCTAGGTTTATTTCGATTCTGGTTCGCTTTAAAGGCATTGTACTAAACTATTACTTACCAATCTAAAAAATATGATTAGTATACAAGTACCTTTACGATTCTGTATATGGTTGGACAAACGATACGGTCCAAAGTAAACATTGGCGGGGCTTTAACTAGCTCTCCCTTCGGCTCTACCTGTTTAATTTTTAAACCCTCATCCGCTTTGTAGGCCTTTTTATTTTATGTTTTATTGAGTTTCACGTCGCTCGATGACAATTAATATTGACTTTGGATGAAGCGCACGCAATTTTCACTATTTAAATAAAGTCAACATAAGCAAATATGTTTGGAATAAATTACACCTAAATGTATATATAAATAGCAATTTCAACCTGCATGATGAATCCTAGATAAATCCCGAATATTTGCGAAATGCGTTTTCGTGACGTCATTGACAGAATTTGTCAAAATTTCTATTAGATTTGCTGTTTTACTATACGTACAAATCTAAAACAAATTTTATCGATGACGTTACGAAAAGGTTCTCATGAATATTCCTAATAAACCCTCTAGGTTTCTTCTATAAAGGTTTTCTATGAACAAATAGAATTTCCTTATCTTCTGCTCCATAACAGCATTAGAATTATTCTATAACCGTGAGTTTCTGAGACAACACTCTCTGTATAAAACATATCCTCATCCCTGTCATTATCTTTGACAAAACAGAACAATATGCTTTAAATAGAGATTTTGGTCTCGGAAACCTAGGGTAACTCATTTAACTGGATATCTATGCCTAAAAATAGTCATTATGCACTAGAAGACTATTGGCTAATAATATTCTGTACAATTGTCAGGGAGTCTTCATGGCAATAGATTTGAAAATGATTCGCGTTATCTATTCATCAATCATACGAAATAGAAATACTAAAACAGAATTAGTGATGTTAGCATTTTTATTAACTGTCGACAATAATTTTCTTTTACATTAAGTTTCGCATTCGCATGTAGAAAATACTAATTGTGGGTTTCTGATACCAAAATCCCGCAAAACATATTGATATCTTTGTTTTGTAAAAAAATAATTTTGTGGAGTGAATATTTTATACCTATCTGAATATCGGTGCCTACGATACAGGCATTGCCTAGTGTGGCCATCACTAGATTATCCAAATTAACCATAAATGGTAACTTAAGTTTAATTTAATTTCTTAGTTATGTGCAATTTTTATTATGTCAGTTATTGTTTCTTGGTTTACTCTGTATTACCTATAATAAAAACTTTTCTTTCTTTAAAATAATGAAGGAGGTGATATGTTTTAAATAGAGATTTGAGTCTCAGAAACCAAAGGTACGTTAGTCATCTTATATGTGATCAAGATTTCCGTATTATTTGTCGAAGTAACAATATCCGTTTTAAATTATATGACATCATATATTAACACATCATTATGAGAATTAAATAAATTGGACAAAGAACTAAAAATTCTACATTTTAAAGTAATTTTTATGTTTTATAACTTTTTACGTTGAATAATACGTAAAATATTAACACTCATTTTATATAATATCGTAACAAAACCCTAAAATATATGTAGAAACTAATATATTTAATAGTAATTAAATATCGACTTTGTCTATGGCATAAATAAATGACCTAAATTGTTTATAAGAGAATGGCAGACTACGTATAATAAATGCTAGTGGACCTATTAAAAATCTATAATAAGAATGTAACGTTGAATATTTTGCGATAGTGAAACATTTAGCTTATTCACGAGCCCAATTAGAATACAAGGAAGTGAATAAAATACCGTGACGCAACAGTCTATCTGCGACATTGTAAATTCGCATACTTTGGCACGAAATCTCGGCGGATTTTTTTATATCAAACTCGATTAAATGTCGACACAGTTTCCAAGTTTTATCGATATTTTTACATCCCGTCTCTAGTTCAAGGGCAGACGGTGTTTCATGGTTGCGGCCAGTACACGTTTTGGACGATAAAAAGTGTGATTATAATAAAATATTGTTGGGCGGGCGCGGCGCGGCGCGGTGGCGGCTTGTTGCGAATTTTACGCTGACATTTGTTTGTTTTTAAATTTACACTGACCCACTTTCGAGCGGTGCGTGGGGATAGGAAAACGAATTAGCCGATTTCTTTTTTTGTAACGGCCAGCGATATTATTTTTGCATTGCCTAGGACAAAATGTTTGCACGATATCTTTTGTGTAACGACTATTCGTATTTGTCTCGTTTGATATACGTACCACATTTATATGCTGATATTTTTGATGACTTTCTTATTTTACAACTGAACTCGATAACAACTTTACCAGATTGTTATAAACTACTTTAATTTATTATTCTGCATATTGTTCCGACTATTATATAAAGTCAATTGTTTTCTGTCCCCTATAAACGTGAGTATAGACTAGAGCATTTGCTTTTAACAGAACAACGAGCCACTCTATATATCCTTTCACGAAGCAGATGTGCTTTAGAAAGTCGCTTTTAACTGTATTTTCCCATCTATAAGAACGTTACATTACATAGAAATGCTCGAGAAAATGTCCTAGTGTATATCAAACTCTAAAGTATCAATATTTAATATAATAAAGAAGCAGTGTTTCAAATAAACATAACTGTCATCTTCAACCGTATAATACGTATATTTGTTGGATGAAATAGCTTTCATAGTTACTAAAACTGTGAACATTTATGGTTACCAAAATTGGAAGCTAACAACGCGCTACACCCGCCTTGCTAATTCATTATTTAGGACATCGTCCGTATCCGTGACGCGAAAGTTAACGTTACCGAACTTACGTTATGGCGTTACGTAAACTGGGAGATGCTGACTTTTACGACATCTATCGGATACAGGATGCATCATTTATTTGGACTTTCCCAATTTTATTACCTTGTACTTGGAGCTTTCGCGTAGCGTCGTACGGCTTTATTTTAATATTCTTACGCAAGTTCATTTCATACTGAAACTTACGTTACTTAGCTACGTCGATGCAATTCGTAGACGTAAAGGTAACTTATACACGTAATATAATACGTAACTATCAGCACAAGATGGGTTTCCTGCTGAAACGACTGCACCAAATAAGTTAAAATGTACAAAAGACAAAGACCTCTGAGTGTTACAAACCCGGACATACAGACAGATATTTTTTAACAGTTTTTTATTATTATTAGTATCTTTTTTAGCATTTTTTGTATTATGAAAAACAGTTAACAATATTGTTATATTGTTATAAATATAAATTGTGACAGTACAAAATTCTCGATAAGGAAGTCTATGTATTTGAATGTCATATAGCGCCGCGTTTCGCACCCTCGCCTTAATACTAGTTTCACACGAGGGTAGAACAGTAGTGATATTATTTCAAGCTACGCACCAAAATAGAACAGTACTGTTTTGACAGTATGCGTATAAACAATAACAGTACTTCAGCACAATCCGCCTGCTCTACCTGTCTGTTCTGCCCTCGCGTGAAACTAGTATTACGGGTGAATACATTCATTTACCGTCAAGGTGTAACCTCGTCTAGGATTACAAGGTTTACGATTTCGCATATTAAATTTTAGCAAAATTAAACACATATGTTAACTCCTTACATTTTATTAACAAAAGTCTGAAAGGTTACATAAGAGAGTGGCGACTGAAATGACGGAAGATCAAACCGAAAGAGAACCTTCTATTCTATATGGGTGATATAAACATTAGATTTTTTATATCATAAGGTGGCAAACGAGCAAATGGCCATCTGAATTCGCCAAAATACTGACTGCCTGTAGACATACGCAATTGCATATACGTTGCCTACCTTTAATCGACGGAGGAGAGGATGCACAGAAAGAAAATATTTTCTCTTTCCGTGCATCCTCTCATCCGGAAAGTCCACTTCCACTTCCCATCCTTTCCTTATAAGAAAAAGATTAGGTCGCGAAAGAGGACTAAATTAGGCCTCCTCCTAGACTAAAACGCGGAATTGCTTCCACTTCACGCCTGTCTTCTGTGTGGTCGTGGTATTTCACCAGGCGAGCCGGGCCAATTAATGCGAAGATGTTAAAGCGGGCTCTACCACTGTTGAATTGATACTTTCAATTTTTCTTATTCTTTTGTTAGTTTAGACAATATATTCAAAAATTACATATCCCTTTAATAAAGTAGGACATCTATTAGTATTCTGTACGACTTTGGAAAGTTTCTTTGTTACCGCTCACGTGGTAACAGCGTCTCGTGTTTGCCTAGCAACAGTCTGTGACGCCACTTGTGTCTTTGTTATTCGACTTGTATTGTGTAGCGACCTTACTAATTCTAAGTCCATTGACATAACCTTCCATTCGCCATTTGCGAACACTGTATCAGAATATATTACCTTTTTTTTGTCTATCCATCAACATATCAAGCATCTTTATGTATATGGTAATTTGATTACGCATATATAATCCGTATCGGGTTGTCTGTTCGTTTGGAAGGACAGCAGGAAACACTTTTGGGATCCAGTTGTGTAGTGGGTTAAACTACGCAACTTTTTAAGTGTAATTAATTGTTCTGTTTTTAGTAAATGAATGCACGTCTTAAAATGGCTGAATGATTATTAAGAATATATATACAGATAAAAATAATTACAATAAAATATCGTGTGTTTTTTCATAGAATACTAGCTGTCGCCCGCGACTTCGTCCGCGCGGTATTAAAAAACTTAATAAGTAGCCTATGTGTTCTTTCAGACTATGTTCTACATGTGTGCCAAATTTCATCAAAATCCGTTGAGTCGTTCTGGAGATACCTTCAAATAAACATCCATCCATCCATCTAAACTTTCAGATTTATAATATCACTAACATTCACATAGATAATTTGCATATGAGTGACATACATCAAGACATAAAGATATTTTCTAGAAACAAAAAGACTAAGGCTTCAGATTCTTACATATACTAAATTTTTTTCGAGCGATTCCCGATGTCAAAGTAGTCAAGACGACACATTACGATATATGCAAATGTAGTAGGGTGCCCTAAGCAACGCGGATTGCGTATTTAATTCGTTCTATTGTAGCAGCGATCGGCAAAGGACAGGAAGCCGACACAAGGTTACCGGGTTAGTTCACATTTGAATATTTTATTTAAACAACCACTTCAATACGTCCATTATTGTCTATACAAAGCGTATATGTAATTAGTAAGTTCAGCTGAAAATCTACTGGAATCAGGAACCAATGAAAGGTGTATAAAATTAGGACATTGCTAGTCTTTTGTTTTATAAAACGTTGTCAAATTATCACTGGACATTAGTTAGTTGGTAGTAAGCTTGGTTATGTGCAGTTTTGCCCGTTTAAATCCTCTCTGTTTTCGTCCTGCTATAAAGTGAGTGCCTTCAAGAGTAGGGTAAATAGGTATTTACTAAGATAGTGCGTACTGCGAGGAAGAATAAAGTTAAAAATGTGTATATTAGAGGAAGTTTGAAAGTAGCGCCAGTGATCGAGAAATTGAGGAGTAAAAGATAAGCGTGGTTTGGACATGTTATGAGGAGGGATGATGATGATATAAGCAAAAAAGTAATGAGATTGAATGTGGATGGCTACAAGGGTAGGGGAAGACAAAAAAAGTATGGAATGACTGTGTGAAAGAGGATATGCGTAAAGAGGGGGTAGACTCCGATATGACGGCTGATAGAGATGTATGGAGGAGTAGTACATACTGTGCCGACCCTCGATAGGGATAAGGGCAGGTTGATGTACGCACTACATCATGATGATGATGATGATGATGATGTAGTGCGTACTGCGATCACATAGCTACTTAATAGTAAGTAACAATAGTGTTAGGTAGAAAATTCGACATTGTGCCGGTGTACTGGTGCAACACTAGCCTTACTAAAATGTCGACGTTTATGTCCCCTCACTATTCATTCTGACACTGGACTTTGTAACGAAAGCACGTCATTCGCGCCAAATGATCCAAACTAATAATGTCTAAAAGTATCAAGTGGGTGGGTCAAGCACTGGATTATTAAATATAGAAAAAAATAGTGACTACCAACTTGAGCATATACTGAGATTATACTCTTACCAGTGTTACGGCAATACCCTATCACATTATGCCACCGTTTTCTACTAAAGGCTACCCCTACTAACGCGGTCATTTCTTAATAGTTCCAATGTTCTTTAACTAACCGTGGGTTTCTGATATTGAAATCTCTGTATTAAGACATATCGTCATCCATGTTATCATTTTTGACAACACAGAGATAATAATATGTTTTAAACATAGATTTTGGATTTAGAAACCCACGGTTAGTCCAGTAGTTAATGTTTTAAATGTATAAACAAATTTTATTTACCACAGAAATCGTGATTTTACAATTTGTTACGAATTAAAAATCACTATTTTTGTACAGTTTTACGCGAGTACTATTAATTATTGATATTTGATACGGTTGATTCGTTCCGGAACGGGCGTCCTATCAATGTTGTATCCGGGAAGTCGATCAGGGCACACCAAAATAGGATATTCACATTAAACTAGACTTATTAGAAACCACGAGAAAGCTATGTTTTTTAGAATAGCCTATGTCGAAACGATGATGTTAGTCATGTTATAGTTACTAGCCGACGTCCGCGACTCCGTCCGCACGGAACTAAAAAAAAAATATTTGGTAACCAATATGTTCTTCCAGACTATGTTCTAATGTATGACAAATTTCACCGAGATCTGTTTAGCCGTTCTGGAGATACCTTCAAACAGACATCCATCTATCCATCTAAACATTCGCATTTACAATAGTAGTAAAATTACTTAACTCCAGTGAATATCCAAGAAAATAGGTTAAACATTAAGAAAAAGATAAGTTCATCGTTCGTAGTAAACTAAAAAGACTGACCGCAAGCATAATGTAATCTTTTCTATCCATAAATCTAAGTTATTTTAATCTGTAGCAGACATAACAACATATTTCCTTGTCATTTTAAAATAAGGGCGTCACAAAATAGATTTATCTCTGTCTAACATTAGCTGTAACTTTTCTTACGTCCTTCGTACTAGGTTATAGTTAACTAGCTGTCGCCCGCGACTTCGCCCGCGCGGAATTAAAAGAAAACCATTGGTCGCAGCGTTATGTTATATACCCTAAAGCCTTCCTCTATAAATGGACTACCCAACAATACAAGATTTTTTTCAAATCGGACCAGTAGTTCCTGAGATTAGCGCGTTTAAACAAACAAATAAATATGTCTCAATTAAATATGTCTCATTACATATTGATATCTCTTTCATTCTCTTTAAAAAAACAGAGACGACAATATGTATTAATACAAGCATTTCGCAGTCTAATTCAATGGTTAGAAGAGCCAAGTTTTGCTGGCAGGATATATTTTTATAACAAAACCTCTTTGACGACGCAAATTATTTCAACACGTAGCCGAACGATATTCAACCAGGAAGACATTAAGAGAAATAATACGCAAAATGTCGAGATTTATTGAAATTATATCATTTTTATTTCTAACATCGAAATATAAGATTAGTCGCTGATTTTAAATGCTTACAGGTTTGTATTTAAAAACAAAAGTTTAGTATGTTTTGGTTTATAATTGGACATTTAATTGAATCCGAATGCAAATATCAATGCCTATTTTACATACCTATATTTGATGAGAACATAGATGGGCGTATTTAAGAGAAAAATAGATTAAAATCTATAAACAAATTTTACTATGTTACGAATATTATAAATGCGAATGTTTCGATGGATGGATGTTTGTTTGAAGGCACCTCCACGGCGGCATAGATCGCTGAAATTTGGCATAGATGTAGAACTTAGTCTGGAAGAACATAAGCTACTAATTAGTTTTTTAATTCCGCGTGGACCGAGTCGCGGGCGACAGCTATAGTGAAATTTACTTTCTTCTGTAAAACCAAACTGGCTTGAAAGGAAAAAGGACTGGACCTGTTTATGTGATTTTTTTACATAACTTAGTAGTGTAGAAAAGAAAGTTTTTATCTTTTTATCCTGTATCTACATATCACGTCACCCCTCCCTAATATAAACATATCTATTTCATCCGATCACCTTCGAATCTATATATCACAAGTCCTTGAGCATATTTAACTTGTCTGAGAATTTGTACAATAAAATGGCCCAAGGAGACTATTAACAAATCTTATGTTAATATTATTAAAGATTTTTTTTATTTACATTTTAAATCAATTTATTTATAGAATGCTATGATATATGATATTAATTAGCTTCCAGAACAACTGTACAGGTAATAAGGTTTGATAATTGAAAACGCCCGGTGAAATACCACGACCACACAGAAACCAGTGAAGTGGAAGTAATTCCACGTTTCGTCTGAAGAGTGTGCGTCCCGGAGGCCTAATTTGGTCCTCTTTCCCTTCCCACCCTTTTTCTTATAAGGAAAGGATGGGAAAGGAAGGGAAATGGAAATGGACTTTCCGGATGAGAGGAAAGGAAAATATTTTCTTTCTGTGCATCCTCTCCTCCGTCGATTAAAGGTAGGCAACGCATATGCAGTTGCGTATGTCTATTGGCAACGGTCACTTCGCTATTTCAGATGTCGCTCGCTCTATGCCACCTAATGATATAAAACAAACATTACTTCCCAAACATATTTTAATTTGCATTATAAAATTCGTACAAGTTTAAAAAGCAAAGTGAATTGGAATTATAATTTCTAGCGTTTGCTCTCTGTAAATAAATAGAGTAAAAAAGTATCTTAGTTCCTCGGAATTGCGGAAGGCAATGGCAATAGATTTATCGGTGATTTGGCAAGCGCGGGTTGAGATTAACGCGTCATGGGTACGTACGATACAGAATTGTATATTAATGGGCACATAGTGACCATACAATGTGTATTAACTAGGATTTACTTTAAAAAAAAAACAGTGGTAAAGCCCGCTTTAACATCTTCGCACGTATTGGCTCGGCTCGCCCGGTGAAATACCACGACCACACATATGACAGGCGTCAAGTGGAAGCAATTCCGCGTTTCGTCTGATGAGTGTACGTCCCGGAGGCCTAATTTAGTCCTCTTTCCCTTCCCACTCTTTTTCTTATAAGGAAAGGATGGGAAATGGAAGTGGACTTTCCGGATGAGAGGATGCATGGGAAGGGAAAATATTTTCTTTCTGTGCATCCTCTTCTCCGTCGATTAAAGTTAGGCAACGCATATGCAATTGCGTATGTCTATGGGCAACGGTCACTTCGCTATTTCAGCGATTTCAGGTGACCGCTCGCTCGATTGCCACCTAATGATATAAAAAAAACTACCTTACACTTTCAGAAAAAAAGTGAATGACACTTTATTATTCAAATTAGATAAATCTATTTAGGCACAAAGTATGTATTTTTGTGACTTAAAATATATACTAGTTCTATTTAGTAAGCCAACATTACCCGTTAACAATCGAGCAAAGAAATTTGTACACTATCCTTCTTAAAAGTAAACTTCTGGTTACCGTATTCCTAAAAAAGATATCGAATCAAGGTAATATTCCATGATGATTTTAAAATACTTGTGTATAGCGATATTCATAGGCTGTGTCTAGGCACCACAATTCTTATTTATATAAAAGGAACATTGGGCTCTGCAGAATATATTCCGTTTGTCGAGTTTATTAACTAAGTCTATATTATGAGATAGGATGAGAAAGAATTACTTAGTCACAGATTGTTAGGTATTGAACGATTTCTTTTGACAGTTAAACGTAGGTTTTCGTGCTGAAAATCTCTGTATCATCTTTGATAAAACAGAGATAATAATAAGTATTAAACTGGAATTACGGTATTAAACACCCACAGTTAAAAAGTTAACTTGACTTTTATTATTAAGTTGCACACATTTGTAGCTTCGATAGCGACTTAAGCTACAAATGTCGCAAGCTGGCCGGTCCAAGTGGAATTTCCCCAGACAACACGCGACCAGAATAGACTAGCGTGTCGTGAAGCTACCAACATTATCAAAGACAATCCTTTATGATATGAATATAAAGTTTTAAATACATACATGACCTACTTCTTTTAGTTTAAGTGCCAGTAGTTTAACGGTTAAGGCTTCGGAGTGCCGAGCAAGCAGTCGTAGATTCGATTCCTGCCATTGTACTATTGACGTAAACCATAACCATAAAAGCCTAGAGATTTATTGGAATATTAGTAACAAAATATTAGTAAATTAACAAAAATCTAATAATGTTTTTGTAAAAAAAAGTTATTATGATATTTGTTTTATACAGACTTCGTTCAAATTAAATGTTCAGTCAAAAGTTAAGGAATTCGTTCGTTAAATATACAATATATACTATTCTTACCGTGTGTTCACTATCGAAACATGTTCTTCAACAAATTGTCATCTCATCCATTTTGTTTGCGAACAGACGTAACAATATGTGTTATTAATCTTTAGTAATTCTTTTGTCTTCGTCTATAGAAACATAATTTGTCACCGTAACCTTCGTTTCCCATAGTTGCCCAACTTTGGTTATACGACATCTTCATTAATATTATCTTTGGCACATCGCTCACGCCTACGAGCCTTCAGACAAACTTCTTACGTATTTCCTCAACTTGAGACCACTCGAAACTATCCGTACCAACCAAAATGTATTATTAGGTTTAAAATAAGTATCGTAACTGAAAACTAACCTGTCTAAGTTTGTGTTAAGTTTAAGTGTATCTAGGTTTGCAACAAAACTATGTGTTTTGGTATCAGATGATATTGTGATTGAAGAAAGTAAAAGTTATTATCGCATGCGAAAGTGCAAACTGGTTTAGTAGCTTTGAGGCGACAATACGTCTATCTCCGACAACTTGCCGGCGAGTTTTTATGGTATTCCGTCGCCAGTTGCTAATAGCCCTTAAACAAGTGAAAGCACCACATTAAGATAGATTTAGGGTGGAGGAAACACGGAGGAAGGGGACGAGATAATTTCAGCGTAGAGGCATGTGTTATAGCAATTCCTAACCGATTTATGACGCATTTTATAACATGGTTTTGTCTACTTTTATTATATCTCTATACAAGTTAGAGGAGTTATGGAAGTTAGCTACGTTTAGAACTTAGATAAAACCAAATAAACGACCTTCATAACAGTCAAGATACGTTGCCAATTATCTAATTGTGCAAATCAAAAAATCAAAGCCATTACAAAACGAGACATCAATTAAATATCAAACATCCTAAACAAAACTAAAGCAAAGCTACGCAACCGTTTCTAAATTGAACCCCGACGATGTCGCAACATGTAAAACGGGTCAGATCATCGCGCATCAACATAATCGGACAATAAAGTTTCACTTCTGAACGAAAGCGAAACGCTTTTTGGCACAGAATCGCTTGTATCCATTTTCAGTAAAGGCGTCAACGCGTGACGCGAACACGTGGGCGCGGCCCGGCCGTCGCACGCCAATTTAACATTTAACGACATCGAACTAGCCCGGGTAGCAACATCGTGCTAAACTGTAAAGAATAATAAATAGCCAATAACGCGTCTTGACCGTGAAGTAATATTCGCAAGATTTTTTTCGGGTCATCATTGCGATTTCTTTGAAACTAACTTTCGTCCACGACTCTGTCCACACACTATTATAAAAAGAACCTTAGAAGCCTATGTGTTCTACCAGACCATTTTCTACATCTATATTAAATTTAAGCGAGATCCATACAGCAGGTCTAGAGATACCTTCTAACAAACATCCAAATATTCGCATTTGTAATATTAATAAGATAGTAAGATTAATTAAGGAATAGAAACAGACCTTTGATCCCCAATCTGGTCTAATAGACAAAGGTTTGCTTGTTCTTTTAAGATGATGGAATAATACCCATTACCATATTAATATGCCTTTTGTTTAAACTAATTAATAAAACACACACGTAGATATATGTATTTTGTTAACATTGTCAATAAAAGCCGCAACTTCCGCGTATCAATATGGTATATCTATTATCATAAATTTCAACTTGCCTTAATAACTAATCGAATTATATGCCTACATTGTTTATTCGAGCGTCGGTGGCTCAGGGATCAAGCACTTGACTTGCAATCTCCAGGTCCTGGGTTCGAATCCCGCCATGTACCAATGTGTTTTTCGGTGAAGGAAAACATCGTGATGCAACTACACATGTCCGAGAACGAATTCAAAGTTATGTGTGAAGTCAACCAACCCGCACTTGGCCAGTGTGGTTGACTATGGCCTAAACACCCTTAACTTAGGGTAGGCTCCGAGCCCCTCGGTGGGGACGTATAGTGAGCTGATGATGATGATTATTATTTATTTAATAAAACACCTTATATCTTACTAATATTATAAATGCGAAGGTTTAGATGGATGGATGGATGTTTGTTCGAAGGTATCAACGGAACTGCTCAACGGATCTAGATGAAATTTTGCGCAGATGTTGAATATAGTTAGGAAGAACATATAGACTAATTAATTTTTTTTTTCAATTCCGCGCAGACGGAGACGTGGGCAGCAGTTAGTATATAATATACTGAAAAATTATTATAAATTTTCAGCCCTAGAACTTTTGTAGTTCTCAATTAAAAATCTCCATACCATATTTTGATAAGTTTGTCTTTGAATCTGTTAACTATGATATCGTGTTACTAACACATGCGCTTGCTGTGCTCAGGTGTCATTGGGAGGGTGGCATTAATGAAACGTGAGTAGATAATGGCTAAAGAGATCGCAACGAGTCGTTGTTACCCCCAAATTGTCAATGTCGTGGGGGTCTGAAGTTTTTTATTCCGCTCACACCTCGCTCAGTATCGCTACGACCCCACGGTCTCTCTGTCACGCCTCTAATCCACGCGCCGTGAAGATATTTACATGTACATATTAGGCCACGAAAACTACGCGATATAATTCGCTGATATAAACCAAGTGAGTAAACTTAATAGATGCTACTGTTGCTATTAGAGAGCTAAATAAAGCACATAAAAAAACCTTCACTTCAAAAAAAATTCACACGCTTTATCTTGACATAAATAGAAACTAATCTATACTATCACTCTTAGGAAAACTCATAAGGATGTTGTTATTTATCTATCTAATAACTGTCGCCCGCGACTCCGTTCGCACGGAATTAAAAAAAAACATAAATAGTTCCCGGCAATTATTTGAATTTTTCTCACCTTTTAAACCCTCCCTATACCTCCACGTTTCAAGACCAATATAAGATAAATCCGTTCAGCTGTTCTCGAGTTTTAGAAAGACTAACGAATAGCAATTGATTTTTATTTATCTATCAATATATACAGTCTAACCGGGATAAGCGAGAAACTTCTATAAAGCGAGAGTCATTGTTTGATCCCGGAGAACAAACTGCAAAAGCGAGAAGCTCGAGTTAGAGGGCCACCTCCAAAAACGAGAATAATAACGTGGTCCCATGAACTGTTGGTAATCTAGGTTCGACTGTATATAGGATTATTTTTACTCTAAGATAGATCTCTGTATATGTATGTGATATGACGTCAATAGTTAAATACCAACATCGCTTATTTCATGGCCTCAAACAAACGAGGAATCGATGCGGCAATAAATCGGCGAGCCGGGGACACACGACATGAATGATATTATAAGTCGAATTTATTGAGGCTTACAACACTGCGGGGACTGGCTAAAAAAATGGCTCACTTTGACGCCAACCCGCGAACGGGACGGACGTGCTAAGTCCCCCACTACAATCAGCAGCACGTACCTTTGAGGACTCATATCAAACACTTACTAGAAATTGTTTCAAATATGTTTGTTTAGTTTCCTTTTAACCAATTCAAGTGCTTTGTAAACTAAACAGACGTCTTTCTATTAAACTAAAAGAGTTAGCCCAAAATGAATGCAAGAAATCCTGTAAAATTTTACATATAGTTAAATGTAAAAAAAATTATGAATTTTCCTTAGTTCAGTCTCCTCTTAGCTAAGTATTAAATAAGATTCCTAAGAAGCATAAAATATCTGAGTTTTTTTTAAAGTTGATATGAAGACTAATTTAAAATCCTAAAACATAAATTAAACGAAAACATGAATGAACAACGTTACTTATACATGTTTTTTTTTTAATTAAAAATGTAAGTTATGTGTCTACAATTTAAAATACAACTTTAATTAAGTTAGAAAAAACTTAATCATCTGCATGTTCAAGTTCCAAATTATGTTGTTTAAATTTCAAAAGTTTCAAAAGTTTTCGTCGTTTATTATCAACTAGTAGTCCGCGACTTTGTCCGAGCAGAAATACAAAATATAAGTAGTAAGTCTCTTGTGAATAGTGTAGCTTCCTAACTGTGATAGAATTTTTCAAATCGGTTTATTACTATCGGAGAATATTCAATGCAAAAAATCTAATATTTCCTCTTTATAATTTTAGTAAAGACAAACTAATTCATAAAGCTTCATATCACAGGATGATAATTTTTAATATCTTATTTGTAGTTCCTTTTTTTATCATCAGCTCACTATACGTCCCCAACCGAGTGGCTCGGAGCCTACCCTAAGTTAAGGGTGATTAGGCCATAGTCAACCACGCAGGTCAAGTGCGGTTTGGTTGACTTCACACATATCTTTGAATTTCTTCTCAGATATGTGCAGATTTGCATCACGATGTTTTCCTTCACCGAAAGAACGTCGGATAAATGTACATATGTAAATCGGAAAACGAAAAACACATTGGTACATGACGGGATTCGAACCCAGGACCTGCGGATTGCAAGTCAAGTGAGCACCACTGAGCCACCGACGCTCCTTTCCCTCGCTTTGTAGTTCCTAATTTGTAAAAATTACTTTAGCGTATAACTTTTACGATCCTGGCCAAATAAATGTAATATATTTCATATTGCTTTTCTTTACAATAAATGTCTTGAACAGTCAAGTAAAGACACAGGAAATTTAAGTCTATTTTTCCTTCAAAATATTGGCGACTTATTTAAGATGCAAATTGTGATATATTTTTACTAGAAAAACATATTAAAATTGCAGTCTACTTTGTTACTATGAAGCTCGATAAAACATAATAATTGCATGTTTTATTCCTTTATTACAAAATTAACCTTCAAGAGAATTTAAAAATGCTAATAATTACTCCACCAAAAATACCTTGATCTAGTATTCGAGATGGTATCGGATGACTATAAACAAGAGATTATAAATTTATATCTTAAGTTATATGAAAATAGGACCAAAATTGCTTGTATGTTAGTAGACGGTCATCGAACTCACCTGGCCGAGGTCTGTCGGGTATTGCTAGACCCCATGGTGTCTTTGTTGTCTAGACCGTGATCAAATGATATCTTTATGCAATATTAAAACAAAGCTTCCTTAATTACTACAAAATGTTTATCCCCTTTAATAACATAGTACACGTATGATTATTGTTTATGGTTTGTACTCCATTTAGATAGAATTTTAGTGATAAGTTTTATTTAAATTTCCATTACTTAAGATACAAACGTAAGTTGTAATATATATTTATTTTCTTTTTTGGATGTAATCTTATATATATAAAAGAAAGTCGTGTTAGTTACACTATTTATAACTCAAGAACGGCTTCACCGATATGCCTGAAAATTGGTGATGAGGTAGCTTAGAGCCAGAAGACGGACATAGGATACTATTTATTCATTTTTTTCGAATGTATGCCTTGAAGAGTTTCTTTTTATTCAACTTACTAATATTATAAATGCGAATGTTTAGATGGATGTGATGTGGATGGATGGGTGGGCTACACTTAGTTTTTTTATATATCGACGCGGAAGGAGTCGCGGGCGACAGCTAGTTTTATATATAAGTAACTAAACACATTATTACTGATTTTATTTATCATGTGATAAATGAATAGATTTGTATGTAGGATTTTGCGAACTAAGAGATCTTGCGAATATTTCGTGTGACAAACTTTAACGTTGAAAATACAGACATAAATTAATTGATTGAAAAATAATCTATTTGATTCTCCACGCCGATCTTACGCCAATATTATCTTACTAATATTATAAATGCGAATGTTTATATGGATGGATGGATGTTTGTAGGTATCTACAGAACAGCTGCATGGATCTTGCTGAAATTTGGCATAGATGTAGAACATAATCTAGAAGAACACAGATTACTAATTAAGTTTTTTGTTTATCACGCGAGGACGGAGTCATCGATAGCTTGTTTCAAATAATTTTATCTATAAATTTAATTTAATTTAATAATGTTCCTTTTTCAAGTATATTTTAAGCATAAAACATACAAGTTAATTTAGTAGGCGCGGTCGCTTAAGGGGTAAGGTTTTAAAAGCGGAGTACTTTATGAACATTTCTTTCATTTTGTTTGCATCCCCGGCACAAAGGAGGCTCCATATCGTGCCAGACTTTGAGTCTCAAACGAAAGACAATTTAATTCCTCTGCCCCACCCCCGATGGACGAGGGTGCGATAGGGTGGCGAGGGTTTGCTATCCCCGCATGTTTCCCTTTTTACTTTTTTTTTAATGCGGACAACTAAAGATTAGAAATGTCTGCAAGCGTCTACCGATAGCATCTATAAAGCCTTATACAACCAGACTTTTTCTGGATTTTCTTTTGCCTATAGATATGTTAAAGCTTTCAAGATTATTCTTGTATGCTTGACTGTGTTCCAACAGAATTGCTTTTAAACATGTTTGTACTAAAAGTAAAACTCTGTATTACATTTATAAAATAACATAGTGTTAAGAATGTAAAGGCAGTCCTTTCCTTTTAATTGATGGTTATTCAGATGTATGTTGAAGGTAACATAGGTGGAGTATTTGTTACCTTGACCCACTATTCGCTTGGCTAATCGTCAAAAATTAGGGTCAATGGAGACAATTTTAATTATATGCCTCACTTTGTAACTATAGTTTCCAGTTCTGCATATCTGAAGTCGGTAGGAAACTGCATTTTTTTCTTGTTTTTTGTCATAAAAGGGATAGAAATAAGCAGTACTTATCCCAAATGTATGGTTGGCGGGATGGATGGATGTGTGTTACAGGGGATCCCGAGAACGGCACAACGGATGTTGATGAAATTTGGCATGGATGTAGAATATAGTCTGAAAAATTATGCCGTTAGCCTCAAAAAGAAGAATAAATGCGAAATATGAATATAGCTACAATCCAATGTATTATTTATGTTTTTATGATCGCCTGGTAAAATAGTTCAATTATTTTTTAATTGTATTTACATTTCGTTGTCATTTATTCAATTGCTATCATTAATTATAATACAGTCCCAAACAAAAGTGCGTGTATGAAAAATTTGCATTATTTCTGCAATGTACACAGAAAATCAGTAAAAAAATTGGGATTGTACAGACATTTTAACACCTCAAGTGTTAAAAATATGAAAAACTAGCTGTCGCCCGTGACTCCGTCCGCACGAAAATTAAAAAAAAATTAATTAGCAGTTTGTGTGTTCCAGGCTATGTTCTACATCTATGCCAAATTTCACTGAGAACAATGCAGCCGTTCTGTAGATACATTCTAACAAACCTCCATCCATACATCTAAAACATTCGCATTTATAAAAAAAAAATATTTACAAACTTATTAACAATATCTGTGTGCGACTGTACTCAGATATAAAAATTCATTTTTTACTAACTAGTGATTCAATCAAATTAACTAGGCTTCGCCGGGAGCGCTGTCCGTTGTTCGAATCGTATCATAAAGCGCTTTATTACTGAAAATGATCGCACCACGATCGTAAACCTATAAATTAATGTCGTTAAAAATGAATCGAGTAAAGTTCTATACAAAAAATATTACCTTTTAATTTTTTTCTGCTGGTGGCCAGTATTTGTTCAACAAAAGATTCTGCAATAAAACTATAGAGAACTCCTTTAATTAAGAAAATACGACCTATACCTGTTTTAGAGTCGTCGGCTATTAGTTTGAACGCAAGAATCTGCCTCCTGACAATTTACAATATGCCGAGTCGTATTATAAATGGAGGAAAACTGTCTTTTGCTCACTAGATGTCAGCATGATCAAGAGTAACAGTAACGCTAATTATACCACAGATATACAAAAAAAACATTATATTATATAAAAATTACAAAGTATTCTGTAGACTGTAGTCATGGCAACGAATTCCGTGAAATTTTATTCAAAAAATAAGTATTTTTTTAAATAATTCATTAAAAAAAATATTTGTAACAAAAAAATTAAAAAAAAGAATAAATTTTTAATCGCTAGAATGACGTATAAAATGTTTGACATATGACAGCCCACTCTTGACGCTAGCGCCACCTACATAGAGCTTTCAGTTTTTGTCCCCGTTTACAAAATATCTGAATCAATGGGTTAGGCATTTGATATTAGCAGTCAATAGCATATGCCTAAATATCTAGATAAAGTTTACGACACTTCTGCGTTTGACGGTAGATGAAAAATCTTTAATTCACACTCCATATACGTGAGGAATTTTATGTGCTTATTCAAAACTGCCTTCTGGCACATTGAAAGAGTTAATGTTGCGGTATGTCTAAATAGTCTCGTATATCTTTTGAAGTTTACCAAGATTTCCATATTAATACAAATATGAATTCTTTGTATTTGTACATCAAACTATATTCAAGATCTGTACAGTCATCTGCAGAAATATTTATACACTTACATAAACGGAAGCATACATATGTATTATATAAATGTAGATATATTTATGCAGCTGACTGTACCTACTAAGTAACTAAATTTCCTTAAAGTTGTGGTAGCAAAATCTTCTATATTTATATTCACAAATAATTTATCGTAATTTAAAACGTCTTTTTTCTTTGAACTTTGACCTACAAACAAACTTTTACTTGAAATTGATAAACAAACTGTTTACGATAGCTGATATTGAGTGGGTTTTAGTAAACGCCCTATAGTAATGAAGTTATGTTTGCCCTTTGTGGAAAAATTCCTGTTCCTGAGCGTCGAACTGTCGGCAGTAAGTGAATTAGGCGGGAGACGGGCTTCGTCCTTCAGCCACCCCGTCTGGGAACTAGACCTCCGTCCTACGCCCTTTGCCATAGAGTAAGGTAATGCAGATGCGATACGTCATACAAAATATATAAAGACTCTACCTAAAGGATTGTAAAACAATATGACTTACTGTTACAATAAGCATTTTTGGTCACTGAGGGAGATCCTTAGGGTAGATATAAGTATGCAGTCAGCATTTATTATAATTCAGATTTTCACTAGCTTGACACATTAAAAGCATCTATCTTCAGGAGTAGAGCAATCTTAATAATTTGATATTTCTTTACTTCCGATATTTTATAAAATAGTAATACAAAATAGAGAATACTGCGAAACAAACTGAATGGAAACTTGAAATAGTGCCACTTATCCGTCTTGTAGTTTTCTACCTAAGTTACATTCTATAACTATGGATAAGATCTTTGCCCGTCTCGCCGAGTGCGTGCGTACTGGCGCAGCCCCGGCCGCCCGGGCGTCTGCTCGGTGCTCGGTGTCGATAGGCAAATGGTATCGGTGACTTTGCCCGGGACTGCGCCCGATGCCCGATGCCTCAACCTTCATTTGACAGGCCGCAGCGAAATTAATCAAAGGATGAGTGATTCGCAAATTGCGTAGTTTACTCCTTTAGACTTTATAGTACTTTTATTTTATAAAAATGCGTAATATATGACAGTACATATACGTACGAAATATAAATGTATAATTTTTGATGTTTATTAGAGGTTAGAAAGAGATATTCTAGTTGAGATTATTCATTAGCCAACCAATTTGATTTTTTACAATATTTTAATAAGTTTACAGCTGTATAGATCAAATGTATGATTACTTTCTTGAATTTTAAACGTAAGATGCTTTCTACCAAAAGTTTATTTAATGACATAACTGAAACAAAAGTTCTTATTGCTGTTAGTAACAACGTTAACAAAATCACGTCTCCAAATTATTTAGTTTCTTTCGAAATCCCGTATCAAACGAAATTCCGCGGGTGCGTGCTCTATCAATCAGATAACCCGCTAACTGGGTTGACATCGTAGTACGCAGGGCTCCGGTGTTTTTCCCTTGCATTTATCTATATTTATATAATGTCTTTCGACGCGTCGCTAAGCTATTTGGGCCACATGTTAACTCGCTACTTTTTATTTTGTCCAATTTTAAAATAATTTTAAACGGCTTAAGGAATATTCCAATAATTATCATATGAGCATTATCTAATTGTCTTAACGTAGAATGTAATGTATTAAAAAAAAAATAGTAGCCTATGTGGTCTTCCAGACTATGTTCTGCATCTATGCCAAATTTCAGCGAGATCCATACAACCGTTCTGGAGATACCTTCAAACAAACATCCATCCATCCATCCAAACATTTGCATTTATAATATTAGTAAGAGGTAAGAATTATAATAACATTTTTCGAATTGTTATTATATTAAATATTTGATGGTGGGAACATCCACAAACTTAAAATATTGTTACAAGTACTAAAAGCTTGAACTTTTAGTTTATTTTTAAAAGTTCCGATATAGTCCAGAGTTTAAAGTAGCTGCTTTATTGTTGCGCATCCAAATCGAATTGACTGGAATTAAAAAAAATTAAAAGTTATCGTCGAAAGAACTCATAGAAAAGATATAAAACTCATAATAAAGTAACAAGGAAGAGGATCGACGTCACTAATATAACTAGAAAAATAGATAATTTAAATGTACTATTATGAATTCTTGTCCGTTCATTAAACATCTGGGTTATCACTACTCTGCCAAAGTTCGAGGCAATGTAAACTTATTGCAATTCCCTAATTACCAAAATAAAATACCTCCACATAGAAAAATTACAATTGGCTTATGCTCCCGCATCGACCAACGTGGTTAGTTAATTACTTTTGTAATTGTTACTATTTTCTTTTTAATTTCTAGAAGTCAAAGATGTAACCTATTATACATCTCACACGCGTTGAGTTTTATATTTTTAATTGCTTTATTATTTTATGACGAATCAAAAATATACTTTTCTTTTATTTTATTCTACCTTGCGTTTTATTATGTTAAACTTTTAGCAAACGGTGTCTCGAAACATTTGATTAACCGTGGGTTTCTAAGATTTAAATTTTCGTTTATTTTATTGTTATATTTGTACTAGCTGTCGCCGGCGACTCCGTCCGAATAAAAAAAACTTAATTAACAGCCTATGTGTTCTTCCAGATTATATTCTACATAAGTACCAAATTTCAGCGAGATCACCGCAGCTGTTCTGGAGATACCTTCAAACAAACATCCATCCATACATAAAAATTCGCATTTATAATATTAATAAGATTGTCAAAGATAATGATAGGGATGGCGATATGTTCTATACAGACATTTTGGTCTCAGAATCCCACGTTTAATCAAGTTCCGATCACCGTGACGTGGTCGACATTTATCCGTATGTAATATTATCTACTATTCTTTTGTTATTGTACCGTTGTTAAACTCGACCTCGAATCTGACTCTTCGATTACCGGCGGCGAACTTCAAAGACGGTTTCTCTTCATGAAGATGTACATATTAATTACATCGATCTAATTTTATGGTAATTTATACCAAAACTGTTTACTTTATAACTATTTTACTATTATTAATATTATAAATTCGAATGTTTAGATGGATGGATATTTGGTAGAAGATATCTCCAGAACGGTTCAACGGATCTCGCTGGAATTTAGCATAAATGTAGAACATAGTATGAAAAACACATACTAATTCTTTTAATTAAGCACGGATAGAGTCGCAGGCGACAGCTAGTATTTTATACATATAAAATAAAATTTCGCATTTGCGTAATACAGCTAACCTATATTTTAGCATCGATAGCGTTATTTAAATGAGGGGAAAAGAAAATATCTGTCGGAATATGTTTTGAATTCATAAACAACCCCCCATTAAGTTAACAGTTATGCTAATGAATAGAACATGGGGGCTCTCAAACGCCGCTACTCAGAGAAAGCGGAAACTCCCTATGGAAAGTATTTTCGCATTGAGTTTTCCTTATTTTTTTAAAAGCGAAAATCTGAACCCTATTATTTGGGTATGCGTTCTACGTAGTCAAGGGTTCGGTCTGTAAATGTATTATAATATATCAAAATTATACATATTTTACACAGCCATCAACTAAACAACTAAAATGAGGTTTGGTTTAAAGATCCAAGATGACGATATGTTTTATACTGATATTTTAGTCTCAGAAACCGAAGGTAAAACAGTTTATGTTATCGATAAGATCTGTATGGAGCCCGCGCGACAAAATAGCGCCTTCAACGACCACGAGCTGCACATTTGTAGTTACGACCCTTTACGACCTTTATGGAATTACAACTCTTAACGGAATGCAATGGGCACTTACTAGCATTTCTAATATCCTTTTTATTTGATGTGCCTGACCATTATTGGCGGTGGAGGGGACATATGGGAAGGGGAAACATCATATTTCTATGCGTCCCCTTTAACTGTTAAACGTAATGCAAATCCTGATGTCTATGGACAGATTCGTCATTTGAAAAACTTCTAACAGACTATTTTGAAGTTTTATTTTTCGTATTTATTTTACTGTTACACTCAGAGTCGTCTAAGTGTTTACTAACTTAAGTTCATTTAATGACTACACATTTCCCTAGTGTACATTTTGATACTAAATCTGCACTGAGTGCCCTCTTAGTAATTAAGCTATTTTAGTAAAACTTTCTACTTCCTAGTGTCTCTTGAACTTTTCTCAATCTGACACTTGACAGTTTAATAGTGGACTAGCATTCAAGAATCGGAGCCTTTAATATTCTTAAGTACCTTGCGTTCCGGAGTCTAAAATCTCCGTTTAAAACATATTATCCCTGTTTTGTCAAGATAATGCCAAAGATAGCGATATTTTATAAAAAGATTTTCGTCTCAGAAACCCGCGGTTAATGAACAACGAATGCAATCCAGTTAATTGTTGCTTTGAATATGCATTTCTTATAAACGTTTATAACTGCTCTTGCTTATGTTATCAAAACTATGTAACTTTGAGTTGCTTCGTGCGAGTATACTGTTGGCCACGTTTATTGGAACAGTTTGATAAAATAAATTATATTTAAATTAATATATAAGTAGTCCTAGTCTAATTCACGCGATCTTATTTTGTCTACTGCCCACTTTGAGAATAAATATTTTTTAGCGCCCCATATTTTCCCATATTTAAAAACCACTATAACTTCAAATTAAATTAATTAATTATTGTGACCTATATATGTACATTAACAGAGAATTTTAAAAGAAACTTTTACTATAACCCGCAACTTGACACCTGCAGCGCCCACAAGGGGGCGTTATCGCACACTTTGGGAAATACTGGTCTAGATACTCCCAAATTTAAACATATTAACATTTGCTTAGCTGATATTTTCTTTAAGATCTTTACACTTTTGTGAACGATTAACATTTGCCCTTTATTATAATAAACTACAGTAACTCGTAACTCTTGTAATGTAGTCTTAAAGTAAGACATTGTCGTAATGGTAATAATACTCAGTATATAAAAATAAACTTTCGTACATAGTTGCAAAACTGTCACGTAATTTAATTTAAATTATTAAGTGAAGGCCCAAGCAAGGACGTTAACAATTAAGGCAATATTAAAGGTGCACTTTCACTACAAAGAATTCGCAGAAACGACGGAACAGAAAGTGAGTGTAGACGACAGGTAAGGTCGTTGGTAAAAAAATCACAGAAAAGGTCATAATTATACATAAACCAAGAAAGTTCCGGTGTATGGTATCTGTGAGGAATTTCGTTTTTTTTTTAGCTAATTAAAATTACTCTAAATGCTTTACTATACTATTACTTCTTCTAGTGCCTCTTTAGTCTTGAAGGTTGGCCGCTAACTTGGAATATTTGGTACTGTCAAGTGCAAGGCGAAACAGTTCCTCCGCTGTCCCAATCCCCGTCCACTTCCTAATATTACGTAACCGCGACTTTTTCCTACATCCAGCGCGTCTCTTGCCTTCAATACTACTACTAATTTTAACGTTAATGATAACCATACATATTTGTATGATAGGAGTTTGTATGCTTAAATAGAGCCATTAATTATCGTATAAATAGTTTTTTATTTTATAAAAGGATGAAGTTTTTAAATGCACCAGTTTTTCTGCTGCATTGTATACAAAATAAAAGTCAACGACCTGATATCCAAATACTTAGATAGGCATATTTAATATCGTGACTTCTGAATACACTCACAGCATTCTGTCCCTTCTTTGAATGGAATTTAAATCTATTATCCGTTGCATGCGTTTGTCAGGCGCGGATTAAAAGATTCATATCTTTTTGTTCAAGTTTAGGAGATCAAATATTTTTGTTTTATCTCCTAATTGAGAGGTAAACTGCGTAACGTTTTAATTTCTTCTCTGTGCATTTCTTTTGATCGGCGTTATCGCGGAGGCGGAAGAAGGAAATAAAAAAATCAAAAAGATAGCTTAATCAGATTATTATGCAGACGAGAAGTTTATGGCGGCCGTTTGTTTTATTTTTGTGATAGTCGTTAAATCTAATTAAGTAATTTCCTTAAAATTTAAAGGGCAACGTAGTTTGTATTCGAGTTTCATTCAGTCCATTAATGACTTCCGTTTTCACTACTTATAGGTATTGTACAGTGATTTTTTAAATATTAGCAGATTTTTTTGCAAATTTACTAATATTTCTTTTAAAAAATTAAAGTTAAGATTTTATTTTTTTACCATTACTAATAAAGTACTTTTAGTACTAATACTAATGTTTATATAAAACTGCCAATTAGATTGTTTTTTTAAACCCCTTTTCCACTAACACTGTCTACCCTCATTGCTCTTAGAGTAAAAGGTTTTTATATTCACTCTCGATCTCAAAGCAATGTTTCAAACTTGTCAAACGGCAGTGTAAGCAAATCAACCTGCGAAGCGACTTGCGGTCGGCGCCATCTGTCCAGGCATATGGTGTGTTTTTTTATGGCCCTACGATTTGTTTATATACCTAACTCTTTCCCACCTATGAGTGGAGGTAGCCCTATCCCTTTTTCTCCCAGTTTTCCTTCAAGTTACGGGGTAATTGAAATTGAACACTGCATGCGGGTAAGTGAAAGGACTCTTCATAGATTAAAATATAGAAGGGTTTGGTGTAGATTAATTTGTCGAAGTATATTAATATTATAAAGGTAAAAGTTTAGCAATATGGATAAATGGATATATATTATTATGTTTTATTTATTACATACCTCGGGAATGGCTAAACAAGTCTCGCTGCTTAGTTCTAGAACATAGTCTGGAAGAACACTTAATATTTTTCAATATCTTTGAATTATTGGAAACTGATTATACCTATTTTGTTAGAGTTTAGCATTTGTGTAGAATCTCTCTCTCTCTGCCTAGCTTTGCATCGCACATGGTGGTGGGGTCAGCTTTCCTAATCCGTCTCTTCCACTTCGCTCTGTCCATAATATTCCATTTGTGTAGAATATGTTTGAAAAATTATAAAAAAGTAACAATACTTTTTATGTTAAAGATATTAAAGAAAACATTCACAATTGATGTCAATGAATCATATTAAATCTCTCTCTTAGATCTTAACTACAAAATAGCATCCGCCTTAATCTATGTTACTTAACACGAAGTATGTTGACCCATCGGGCTGTCGCGTCAACTTTGTATCACAAGCTAATAAAGAAGGCAAATATTTTGAATATTCATGCGTTCATATTAATTGGCTCGGAACTTTAGAAGTAATGTTATGAATGCGCAATAGGGTTTAATTTATGGTTTAAAATCTTAAACTATAAAATGTTAATTGCGGAAATGTTTATGTTTGAAGATATGCGCTTAATATGAATGAACTTTGAACATAATTGTTTAAAAATACATAATATTACTACGTATAATATTATCTCTTTTATTTTCCAATATAGGGATAACAAGATGTTTTTGTGTGTGTTTCTGCAGTGGAAACTTACGATAAGACTACAACTACAACACATATTCTCCAAAAAGCTCCCTAGACTCGCCGAATTACAAAAGCTTTATTAGTAGCCTATGTGTTCTTCTAGAATACGTTCTATATTAATTCCAAATTTCAGCGGGATCGTTCAGACGTGCTGGAAATACCTTCAAACAAACATCCATCCATCCAACCAAACATTCGCATTTATAATATTTGTACGACAGTAAGATTAAATTAGCAACTTATAGGTTGTTGACGGTCCCAATTGTAAAGATTACCTCAAATAATCATAGTTGTGTTGAAATAGCATCTTGAAATGGGAATCTTCACCATGACTAGAATCGATAGAAATCGATCCACTCCTGAGCAAAAACATCGATGTTCAACACGATTGTCTATGAAACGGAGCGACAGGCGGAAAATCACAACTCCCATAGACAACCATCGCGTCTCTAAAGATTCGATTTAATTTTACGTAACCATCGTTTAACCGCCCTAATCGATTTCAAATACGACATAGACCATAGATAGGGAATAGACAGCGAATAAATTGCGACAGTCTTATCTGGTCAGGAGTGAGAGGCGCTGCTATCGCGGCTAGTTCTCTCAGAAAACATGAACACTTTAAATGTGACGTGACAAGACTATTACAGTCTGTCAAAGAATTTTTAACAACACAGCAACAGTTCGACAAGGGGTTGATTACAAAATGCATTCGCTTTAGAGCAATTCCATAGCGAACTTCAAAAATGTATGGAAATAATAATAACTTTTGGATAAGTCACGTGATTGTCGCGCGTTAGTTCCATATATTTTTTAAAGTTCACTATAGAATCGCTTTGAAGCGAATGCATTTTGTCTCGCCCCTAAGGATATCTTGTCACTTTTCGACATTGCCAGGACGGCGCTAGTGAGATATTGTAATTTAGTTTTGCTTACGCCCACCTGGTCGGATAAATTTGTCGGTCTATAGTTTAAAAGCTCTGCATAGGCGGAGATATAGGCGTTGACTTGTTAATAATACTTTAGGTTATCATTCTCACACTGGTTTGCGTCAGTCGACTCTTTTGACCGATTTAATTCGATCCTAATGTCAAGGAAATTCACTTCATAACAAAATCATATGGATATTCTAATGAATTGCTGTCTGAGAATTTTTAACACTGTTATTCTAGTCTTATATGTCATGATTATTTCCGTAATATTAATTTTCTTATTTTATATAATTATTGAATTTTATAATAGATATTAAAACTTTAACTTTCCGCTATTTATAAATTCGATCAATTTTGATTTTGTAAGAGTTTAATTTAATTTTACATGAAAAACCCCACAAGGCAGCATCAGGTAATAATAGACAATAAGTATGGCGGCCACCTGCGCGTCGTCACACGCTGCGCGACACATGTGCTCAGCTTCCGCTAATCACGTCTTCTTCCATTCTCACGCACGACACGACACGAGACTGGATACATTATGACGTCACGACATGCGGGATATCCGACGATAGACTATTTGAGAAATAATCGACATAAACTGTTCGAGAAATATTCGACAAGCGATTGTCACGAAATATCTGACAATAGATTGTTCGATATTGCATAAAATTTTTATTATTTGATGAAATTAAATACTAAACATTGAAATGTCAGATTTTCTTTTTTCTGTAATTATGACCTGCGTTTATAAACCATTGAAATCATACAAAGAAGTCTGAAAGAATGGATGAGCTGTGTGTACGATCACTTAAGAAATGTAATTTCTAAAATTTCTTCTTCCAGTGTTTTTTTTTAATAAAAAAATCTAGACTCTAATAAATACTTTATTAACTTTTCACGTACAACCTTCAAAGATGGAATATCATTGGATATTTCTATAAATATTCCTCATCCTTTAAGTATTACGTCACGTCTTTTTCTACAATTTCGTTTAACAATGGAAACATGTTCAAAATTCGTTGACAAATCCTTTAAAATAATCGGCGCGACCCCACGGACGGATCGCATCGATGCTTCGTTAATTACCATACATTATAATGCTCTCAATTGGTCGTTACCAACTGATTATTATTAGAGCACACAATTTTGAATCATTCTAATAATATATCGTAATTTAAACCTTATCTTAAAACAACAAGACTTACTTTACATTAAATATACGTGCTCTAAATGTGTTTGATGCCAGCGATAATTAATATCAACAAGTTGTTCTAAGATTTTAATAATTATATCGCATTAAGAAGTACATTCATTCATTATTATTCATTGATACCTTTAATGTAATATGTTTGTGCGATAAAATAATACATTGAATGTTTCAAATTAACTTTAGCGTGATAAGAAGAGTGATTGTGTTGATTCTCATATTCAGAATTTATAAAGACAACAAAGTTAATTAGAGGTTTGTTAGGTTACTTTATTAAAGTTCAGGAGAAATGTGCTAAACAAACCAAAAGTCTAGACCAGGGGTAGTAAACTTATGGCACGCGTGCTTTTAATGGCAAGCGACACAATATTTTGGACAATTCACGGATTACAAAATTAATTTTACACTCCGAATAAAGTACGAAAAATTGTAATAGATATTATAGGAGCGAACAACAGTTTGACGGATCTTTGACTGCATTAAAAATATCTTTTAAATCGCACACTGGTCCGTAAATGTTTACCACCCCTGGCTTACACGTTGTCTTCTTTTAGGTTACTTGTTGATGACTCTATCTTGTCTATTGTCACGTTATCTTTGGAACCGATTTTACATCTCAAAAGTCTTATTCCCATACCAAAAAAAATCTTCATACATACATCGTGTGTATCGTATCATAAATTATCTCCCGCCTTGAGTTTGACAATCTGTCATTTACGTGTCATGGAGTTGCCACAAGGAGTTTGAGAACTAAATAAACAGACAGCGACTTAACATCGTGTCTATATTTACAGTCATTAATATAACTTTGGCGAACCTGTGATGTTTTTGTTCCAGTCCAGGGTTCAACGACCGATGAGTTTTTGTGACCGAGTTTTTCGTCTAGTTTTTTCCCCTAGTTTTCATGGAGCTTAACTAACAGATGTTATTGTTAAAATTACTATTTTAATTGCTTATTAATGAGGACGAATACACGAAGGAATATTTCACGGATTATATTATGCTAAAACATTGCATATTTAAAAACATTGATTAAAAAAACTAACGTATTTTATAACATCCTGTAATTACAATAATTATAAATTATATTCATTAGACTAACCGTGGGTTTCTGTGACTATGATCACCGTTTAAAATATATCGTTATCTCTGTTTTTTCAAAAATGATAGTAAGGATGACGATATGTTTTATATCGAGATTTTGATCTTAGAAACTCACTGTTAGTATGTTAAATAAAATATGCTATTATGTTTGTTTATAGTGTATATAACATAGGTAAATATGTACTTAGTTTTATTTCTTTATAATCATTCAATTTTATTATGTAAAATTATGTACTTAAAGGTTATATCTACTTATTTGTACGTTTATAAGTGAATGTTTTAGTTATAATTATTCTACTTGTATCGTTGATCCAAGAAAAGTGATTGGTGACGTCATTGACACGTGACGTGTTGGCTAATGAACGTATCCTGTCTCAATCAGTAGTCATGTTGCGTGCTCCATTCGTCGGTTTTGTTAATTGCGGTGGGAACTTAAGAAGAATTTCGCTTCACTAATCTAAGGTAAATGAGCTCTGATATGGTTATGTTAAGTAATATAATGTTATCTTATATGTATATAAAATTCTCGTGTCACAATTTTCGTTCCCATACTCCTCCGAAACGGCTTGACCGATTCTCATAAAATTTTGTGAGCATATTGAGTAGGTCTGAGAATCAGCCAACATCGATTTTTAATCCCGCGCAGAAGGAGTCGCGGGCGACAGCTAGTTATCTATATAAAATATAAACGAAAAAGTTAATCGATGTGTTCCGTAAAACGGAAACTCAACCGGTAATGTTACCATGGTAATGACTTAATCAGAACCAATATTGTGTTTTGATACGGAACTGACGTAAACATATGGTCAGGGCAATCTCGGAGTACATACATTAATATTTCAATTATGTATTATTTGAACACATTCATAATTTTCATGTCTTAAACATATTAATACATATAACGAGAATCAATCGTACAAAAGCCATAATCACACAACTCTTTTTTCTACCACAATACAATCGAAATAAAACACTTTACTAGGGCCAAATAACACATCACTAATAATAAATCAATAAGCAAGTAAGAGCAGTAATAAAAAAGAATGGCTCAATAGATGAGTGTCCAGTGCCCGCGTGATTGGAAGAAAAAAAAACAAGTGACAGGTGTAGAGGGCGTCGGCCGCGCTTACATCACGATTCGGCGGGAAAAAATTGCGCCATTGATTTGTTAGGTTAGGAATTCGGTAACTGATTACCGAGCATAATGCCTTTTACTCAGATGTTTTTTTTTATTTAAAGACGTCTTTGGAATTTATGTAGTAAAAAACATTACAAATTATTATACTTTGTGAGTCTTTTGGATCAAGATTAGGCTTTACGATCACGCATCGATCAACACGTTTAAATATATTAGATACACGCGTATAATCTTTTTATGACATGACGAAAGTCAACGGCATTATTGTTATTTTTATTATTATTATTATTTTATAAACACACAAAGAATTAGAACAATTTTCTTCAAAATATTTAATCTACATGTCCAACGAACACTTTTGAAATCTTTTTGTTTTAAGTAGTTCACTTTCACTGTATATTTTTTGTTTATATTCATGATATCTTCCTGACTTATGTTTTATCTTACTCTAAGATCCTTTGAGTATTCTACACTGAACACTTAGCTGGTACTCGTAAAAATTTGTTGTTTGCGTGAGACTTGTAGTAGCGGGTGTAATCAAGTAGTGAAATCTCGTACACGACGCTGCACCGAACTTACTTAAGACTTCACTTTTATGAGTTTTTAAGTGACCATTATGACTATAGAGGAGTAAACTTAATGTCTCTATGCGGCTACAAGACGCTGTCACGGCAACTTGGTGCTGTGTTTGAACTACTCGCTTGACTTTGATATTTGGCAAGTCTTTGTTCAAGTCATCAACAAACGGTACTGCAGTTAGTTTACATTTATTATATCGCGTTTAATTGAGTTAACAGATTTTTTAAATTAATCTGTTAAATAGGAGTAAATTTTCTATATACCAGTCTGTCTATTTATAAATCAGCTGTTCTTCAAGTTATATAATAATATAGATAAAGCTTTCATTTACTTGTTAGTATTGGCTTTTAAGTTCAAATTTTGAGCTAGATTTAAAGTTTATCCAATGTCAAATCTTATTTCAGTGATAACTGTGTAACTGGGGTTAATTTTTTTTTGACACTGACAAAAGTAAAGCTAAGTCAATTTGCTTGTAAATGTAAACGCTCCTCAAATAGGTTAAAGTATGAAATATCTTGGAAAGGATGTGGCGGCATCATATTTTTTTGTCGTTTCAAGTCCGGCGACTGGTGTTTTGTAATACGATATTTGTTATTATGATAATACCAGCTTTGTTTTGACTTTCGCGGTCACAGTTTATGTCGTTAAGGGGAACATAAAGATTTCTGTTGGCTGATGACTGAAGGAAATTGTCGCTTAAATTTCCAAATTATTACTTTAAACTGAGATTGTGAAAACAGTGCATACAATTCTTGTCTTATAGTCAATTTTAAAGAAAGTTGACAAAGTGAAATAAACAAAGTGTTACGTGGGATAATTTTGAGTAAATATTTTGTCAAAAGATGTCCTTCATAGTTTTAATGTTGACTAAGTTATCATGAAACTTGCGATGCAATTTTCTGCCTCCTACAGCCGCATTGTGGTCTCTTCTCCTTGATCGGCGGTATTTCCAAGCCAATAAGACTTAAGGTCCTTCAAAAAGCAAGCTTACCATTTCCTTAAAGGTCAGCAACGCATCTGGTGTTGTGGATGTCCATGGATGTCGTTGATCACCTCGGTGTTCCCGCCAATCGTTTGCCCATTCTCTTGTTAAAAACAACTCGTTTAAATAATTAATTTATTCAGAATATACTATAGTTTTAGGCTATACTTATACACAAAACATACAAGAATCAAATAACCAGACTGCTGCATGCTTATACCACTCCGTTCCTTAATGCACTGCAGACTTTTTGTTTATTCCAGCGGTTCTTCTTCATATGCCCCTTCAATATTGGAGGTTGGCCATCATCTTAGTGAATGTCTCCTTATCTTGCGCAAAGCGAAACAGAATTGCAATGCTGGCAATGTTGGTCCATATCCAGATGTTCAGCCAAGACATCTTTCTACGTCCAACACGTCTCTTTCCGATAATTTAACCCTTTGTAATGAGTTGGAAAGGATCACCAGCGGTTACAGCATCTATTTTATTTGCAGGTCTATAGAGCTGTGGCTGAAGACAGGTCGTCGTCACAGCGAAGTGCTGGATGAGCAGAAGTTGAGCGAAGGTCAGCTGCGACGTCCTGACGCTACCATCGTACTCTGGCTCAAATGCGAACAGGTTATTGTTGTTCTTTTACATTACTATACGTTTACCAGATGTTAAGTGATATCTTTTTTTATATCAAATAACGTTTCTATATATGTTGCCTCTGTATTTTAGTCTGTACGTATGTACATACATACTTAAGGACGTACGTTTTCCTAAACATATTCATTATATCATTATAATATCTTATAGTAAGTTAATCAATTAATAATATTAACAATACCAGCTGTAGCATTCGTTGTTCTATATTTGGCTCGTTCACGTACCGACACGTGTTGCCGGCTCAAAGGTCTGACATCGACTGACTCTCCTCTCTCCGGCATGTACTTATGGCGTGTACGCTGGAGACAAACAACACTACGTTTATGCATACACTACACCAGCCATAGCTTACATATGCTCCTCTTCAAAACAAAAAATAATTTGAATACCACATACTCCAATAAACAAACGAATACATCGCAATGTCGTAAAAATTTATGATAAACTATTATCGTGGTAACCGCACCTGCATAACACCGTAGTAGGAATCCGTCGCATAGCAACATCTAATGCGTTCAGTTTTTTCTGATCGAAAAGACAGGTACAAAATCCTCAACCTTATATAGTGCAGCAGATGTAGAGGGCGCCACCTGCCAATCTCTGTCCGCAGGTGACTTTGTTTACGTTTTTTTTATCCACATTAAACCTGCTTCATTATGACCGGTGAGCCGCACTTAATATTATGTTATCAGTTCTCAATTAATTGTACCCTTAACCCATAAAGTACCTTTAACTTTAATTGATTCGAAGGTACTGCATGCATAGACAATCATTAATGAGGATTTAGTCAATAGATTAGATTGGATATCTTTTATAAAATGCGCGTGGTTAATGAAACTCATTTCACTTATTATATCTTTATGTTTCAGTAGTTAATTTTTTATAACCATCTCAAGAATTGTTTCGGTAGTATACCAAAAGTTTAAACTTCGTTTACTTTAAAGAACTTTAAATGCATATTTAGATTTGATTAAGCGCTTTTTAAACTAAATTTAACGCTTATAATATGTTTAATATTGGTTAAAATTTCTATTATTATTATTTTAATTTATTTGTATACTAAAAATAATGTCATGTGATCTCAAGGTGGTAAGATTGTACGGTCTGTTTGGCATCGATTTTTGTTTTGTCAAAAAAAAAGTTGCGTCCGTCGTTCCGTGTGGACGTACGCAGAAATTTTTCGTCTGTTTTTCATTCATCGTCAGTTTTTTTTGTTTGACTACAAAGGAATTTGCGAGGCGTTGTATTTTTTTTAATGCGAACGCTCGCCAAATATTGTGACACGACGGTCGCTAATTTTTTATGCAGTCTACTGCCGGGACTCTTTTTACAGGAAAGACAAGTTCAATAAGGATGCTTTACATATGGTTTAAATATTTAACAACAGTAGCGTTATGCTGTGTTTACTATTGGTACAACTGTTGAAGAACGTTTACTTAGCCTAAGGAAAATACACAGTCAGAGAAGAAATTAATTCCTGCTAATTATATAATGACAACCCTAACCATTCTTTTTTCATATTAACTTCCATTTGGACACATAGGCTAACTATTTTAAACAATGTAGAAGTCGTGTTTTCTTATCTGTTTTTGTCTTTGCCAAAAAAATTAAGTAGTGCCAACCCTAGATAACTAATTTGTACAGTATTAACTATTATTTGATAATCATACGGTGAGGAGTAATTTAATAAATATTTATTAGAACAGGTGCAACCGTGCAGAAATGGTGAGCGAAAAAAGTGCGCGTTCAAATGCTACACGGTCATACTGCGCCGTCAGGGTCGATGCCATTCGAGCTTTTGTCTGCTTTTTTTTTAATATGGATGTTTCATAGGTAATGGCGGTAACTCAAAAGCGAACGTGTAAACGAATTCTAGTATTTTTTTAATTGTATTTCTTTTGCTGCCAGTCTATAAAGTTCTTTTAAGTGTGATATACAATTTTAAACTTTATTCTTTTGTATTAGAATCTAAATCCTTCGAAATCTAATTTCGATTAGGCTAGTAAAACTTACAATGTTTAAGTCATTGTCTCAACCATTACTATAGAAGTAGATTTAGTGAGAAAATTCGACACTAAGACTGCTTATTTAACAATAAAGACTCTGAGTATGCTAGTCTTTCTAACTTCTTTCAGATAAACTGATATATAAACACGGCTAAACACTCACGTATATTCGTCCGGTGGCGGCACCGACGACGCCG